>NC_138552.1:97976599-98451869 GCF_964273705.1 Natrix helvetica
TACCGTGTGACCACAATTGAACCCAAAATTTACATCGCTAAGTAAATTTTGCCCCATTTTATGACTTTTCTTGCTACATTTGTTAAGTAAATCTCTGCTGTTGTGAAATTACTAACACGGTTGTTCAGTGAATCTAGTTTCCCCATTGACTTTGTTTCTCAGAAGGTTGCAAAAGGTGATCACATGACCCCGGGACTCTAATCGTCATAAATGTGAATCATTTGTCAAGCTTCCAGTGTAAATCACGTGACCATGGGAATGCAGGTCTTAATGCAGGTGAAAAATGGTCATAAGACACTTTTTCAGTGCCGTAATTTCGATCAGTCACTAAGCAAACTGATGTAAGTTGAGGACTACCTGTACATGACTTTGCCTGGATTTTCATTTTTAAAGGAATGGATCACCTTATATTTGGTACAAATAGGTATAGTGTCTATTGCACAGTCCTCTTGATTGATGTTTTTAAAAAGGGTCGGGTACTTTGAAGCTGTATTGCAGAATATAGCAGTTCGAGTAACTCCCAGTTGAATGGAAGAAACACTTTTCTGCTCTAGCCCCTGTCTGGAAAGCAGCCAGGGTTGTAATTGCAGAAACAAATCATTTTAACCTAGGTACTCTGGTTTCCAGAAAGATCCCCCAAATGTTACAATGTTCTCCATGTCCTTGTAAAGTGGGCACAGCTGTGCCCTCTCTTCCAATATGCTTCCTCTCCCTTAGGAGTCGTAGAAAATCACAGCATAAGACAACAAGAAATGTATTTGCCGCACAAGTAGAGTAAACAACAAAAAAAGATACAAACATAATTTCCCATCAGCTGCAGATGATGCATCTTTCATCTAATGTGTGGGTCGAATGACTTCATTGGCACTTTAACAAATTGCCAGATCAGTTGAGCAAGCGAGAGAAACTTCCACGAATGAGATATTCTTTCTGGCAAATTGTTTTTCAGGACATCCTCCTGAACTGGAAATCATGGATGTCCCAGCCTTTTGTTCCTTCCTCCATAGGGTTGCTATTAGTCATTTAAAAATCCCTGGAACTAACAAGTAACAATAGCACTTAGATTTACATACCGCTTTATAGTGCTTTACAGCCCTCTCTAAGAGGTTTACAGAATCAGCATATTGCCTCCAACAATCTGGGCCCTCATTTTACTGACCTCGGAAGGATGGAAGGCTGACTCAACCTTGAGTCGGTCAGTATCAAAATCCAGATTGTGGGCAGAGTTAGCCTGCAATATTGAATTATAACCACTGTGCCACCACGGCTCCTAGGTCCCCAGATTGCAAGTGTCCTTATGGTACACATAGACATTGTATATCCATACATTCAATATACAATTCCAGATCCATTGTGAAGCCATGCATGAAAACCTTCTTCTGACTATAGATGTTCCTTGGAAAGACAGCTTGTAAATAACTGCCAAATCTATATATATATATAAGCATGAAAACAATCAAGCAGGAATCACGAAATCTCCATAACCGTAAAGCCTACGAACTTGAAATTTGGTACGCATGTTCCTCTTGGCTTTTAGATGCTCGGTAACAAAGGATTTTTGGAAATGACCATCAGAGCATTAGTATTTCACATATTATTATTAACACACTCTGATGCTAAGGAGTTAGACGTTCTACATCCCCTCCCAAACTGAAAACTTGGGTGTGGGCGTGGCCAGCGTGTGACTCATCCGGCCGGGAGTTTGGAGAGGAGCCTGAGGGAGAGAAGTTGATAAGATAGGTGGGGTTCTGTGGGGCCAGGCTGAGGAAGACAAGGGGATAGGATAGGGGAGGCTTCTGTGGAGCCAGGCTGAGGGAGACAAGGGGATAGGATAGGGGAGGATTTTGTGGGGCAAGCCTGAGGGAGGGAAGGGAATAGGATAGAGGAGGCTTCTGTAGAGCCAGGCTGAGGGAGAGAAGGGGATAGGATAGGAGAGGCTTCTGTGGGGCAAGGCTGAGGGAGAGAAGGGGATAGGATAGGAGAGGCTTCTGTAGGGCCAGGCTGAGGGACAGAAGGGGATAGGATAGGAGAGGCTTCTGTGGGGCAAGGCTGAGGGAGAGAAGGGGATAGGATAGGAGAGGCTTCTGTGGGGTAAGGCTGAGGGAGGGAAGGGGATAGGATAGAGGAGGCTTCTGTGGGGCAAGGCTGAGGGACAGAAGGGGATAGGATAGGGGAGGCCTCTGTGAGGCAAGGCTGAGGGACAGAAGGGGAGAGGAGAGGTCGATGGTAACTACTTATTATTTTCAAGCTGTAAGTATCAATTTATCAAACCCGATCACATAGTTTCGTAGCGGAGCATGGGTATTCAGCTAGTATGATCATGAAGCAATTGCATGGTTTGGATAATTATAGCCAGTTTTTATGGTTACCACCAACACTGTTGCCCTGAGAGTAGTTAAAGAAGTAAGAGTTTTCTTGCCATGGGGCTATATTTACATGACATGGGTGCTGATTTATTTTCTTAATCCCTTCCTTCAGACACCTATATATGTGATATGGATCCATGGAGGCTACCATTACCAGTTCCTGTCTGGTTTCATAATCTAGAAAAGGACACAATCACAAACTAATGTCAGCAGTCTCACCCAAGGTTATATAATATCATTAGATTTGGGTAAGTCATAAGGAGAGGCACATGATGGGGGTCAGGTAATTCTTCTAAGCAGGCTCTTTGTCAAGCAAATTATGCCTGCATTTACTGTACATAACGAACAATATTGCTTAAAGTTATCAGAATGCAAATGATACACTACTGTAAAATTGAATTCTCAACACTTTGTCAAGCTTCAACTGCTTAGTGAAGAAGCAATTACATAGAATACTTTATTTGGCCAAGTATGATTACACACACAAATAATTTATCTCTGGTGCAGAAGCTCTCAATGTACATGTAAAGCAGGGGTGTCAAATTCGTGGTCCATGGGCCAGATGCGTCATGTGCTGGCCTCGCCCCACCCGGTTTAGCAAAGGGGGGGAAGTCCCGATACATCATATGATGACGCGAATTTGACACCCCTGATGTAAAGCAACAGAGTAATCATGATAATACCAGTAAGAGGGGATAATAAAGAAGATAAGAAGCATAATAATACTACAGCCACACAGCATGGGTAAATTGATTGGGCTTACAAATAAAGCGATATGGAGAGGGCCATAAAGACTGGGATGAACATAGCTTGGAAGACAGAAGCCGAGATACCTATCAAAACAGCAACAAAAGCAACCTGAGCAAACTAATATGTACTCCAAGAAAAGAAATGAAAAAGGTTGGGGGAAAAACACTCATCGGTAAGACCCTGCAAAGTACCTGGCACTGTAGGATTGAGACATCTACACTTGGTTTTAGAACTTGATATTGCAACGTGATTGTGTGATGCAAACATCTCAGCAAATATGGAGCCAGGCACCTTAACATCAATGGCCACATATCCATTCAGAAGCTAACCTAGAAGATAAAGTAGTGTTGGTGTGAGGGTCCTATAGAAGCTTAACAAAGAATCTATCCTAAAATCCTAGACTCATTCTATTTACCTAGAAGTAGATAATGTCTAATTTGATAATCTTTGTCGTCCCCCCCCCCCACTTTGAACTAAATACCCAATGACTGTGTTCATGTAATGCATGGAACAACTCAGCCAATCATGCATTAGTTAACATTGTCTGAATCTGGTCAGTGCAGGCCATTTATAGTTGAGCATATCATGCAAATTTATATATTAAGTTCAATGAGTTAACTGTGTTCAATTAACTCTAGGCATATCTTTGGAATGCAACTGATATTCAGCAATTACAAACTGAATGTATAGTAATTTAGTAAAGAGTTTGATCCTCTTCTGATTTAATCTGTTTTTTAATTTGGTGAAGATGGCACCCATTTGTCTTCATTCTGATCGGAGGATCTTAATGAATGAGTCTACTACTTTTCTGTATGTTCTCCTGTTTCTTTAAGAGCTGCCAACAACATAACCTGGAGAGACGAAGCTTTCCTTTCTACTTATCTTAGTAATAATAAAGCTTTGCTAGCTACATTTCTATTTGCTGTTTCTAGCAAAGAAATGAAAGTAAAAGAGGGAGAATATGTTGGCAATAATGGCAAGAAAAACCCTATTCAGGAGCTGAAAAGAGTATCTGAATCATCTATAGCAATGGAGCTTATTCCAAGTTATTGTCTTCTATAATTTATAAAGTCTGAGCAAAATCAATTCAGCAGTGAAGATCACGGTTGCTGAATAAGCTATCTTTCTTCAGTGGGTTTAATGATAGCTTGATGTGCAGAAGCCAGGCAAAGCTTTTCATCGTGAGGAGGATCTAAACATGACTAATTACAGATATCTCCTCACCACATGGATATTCGAAAGTAAACCAAGCTGAAAATTTGGCAATATAGATAATCGTGTTATCAGAAATGTATTGTTTTTTTAAATCCACAATCATAAGCTGAAGTTCTGACTAAGAACATGAAATGGAGAATTGGAAGATATAATTCTATGTTCGTTTTGTACCCACCAGAATATCTCCTGATGTATGTATCCTCCATGTATCGGATCAGACATTCTGAGGTCCTCACCACACCACATTATTTGTTCTTGAGCAGGGATGTCAAACTCATATCGTCACGGCAGCCTCACATGATGTATCGGGACTTTTTTCCCCTTTCCTAATCCAGGCATGGCCATGGCCAGCGCATGACACATCCGGCCCACAGACCAGGAGTTTGACAGCCCTGCTCTTTAGAAACCTCGAAGGGCAAAGGGCATTACATTACTACTAGCATTATTTTCATCCATTCATTTCTGATATGAGTCCAAACAAAATAACACAAGACACGTCCAGGTTCTGCTTAAGATTTATGAGTCAGAGAACTTTGGGTGGATTAAAAAAAAGGGGGGGGGATGAAACAAGTATCTAAATGTGACAACATCAAGCCCACATATGTCTTTATTGTCACTTTGGGTGTCGCTGCATATTATTTCTTCCCACCTCTTCCACCACAGATGACGCAATCCAGATAATCAACTTTTTTTTTCCTCTCCTAAATCAGAAAACAAAAATCCTGCTGCTGCATGCAGAACAGTTAACACCAATAAGAGAGCATAATATAGCAGCATGGAGCTAATGATGATTGACGAGGAAAGATGTAAAGTAACTACCTCTGAGGGAGAGTATTGGTGGAGGTGTGCAAAATAAAACAATGTAACAGTTCTTGACTAAAGAATGATCTGAAATGTTAGGGTTTAAGACAATGTTGGATTTATACAGGTAAAAAGATAAACCTCCATTTTCTGACTTCTCTCAAAATCATCATACATACATTTCATACACTTTCAAATGCATAGCTAAGAGAGTTGGCTCCTTCTCGTCTCCCCATTTCTGAAATTTTAACTCTGGTTTTATCTGCATACATCATGGCTAGGCAACCTGTAGCCCAACTCAAAAATTAATTTTGAACCCCTGCTGAAGAACTATTTGACTGGACTATATGTGGGTGAACAGTTGACACAATTCAACTGGTTTCGCATCATTTTTGTAAGAAGCAATCAAAATCTGTAGTGTATGCCCCAAAACTGGCTTAACATTGTTTTCTTTAAACAAAAACAAAAGAGCAACCCAGCTCACTCATCTTCAGAAGAAATTGGAAATTGACATCTGGCTCATTAGTTATCATCTGTCTCCCTGTATCTTTCAATGCCTCATATACATGTCCAGGGTAGGATTCAGCTGGTTTGGACCGGTTCGGGCGAACTGGATGCTAATTTTACAGAAAAGTTGGGAGGCCATTGGACCTGTACCTGGAAATACTGTATATGTTTGGGGATCACCCTTAATGCCCTAGCAATATATAAAATGTTTGTAATGGCTACTGTTCTTGAGAATAAAGATTTAGTTCTAGGGGTACTGCATTGAATTTCTGGGAAGCATTAGCCAAGTTCTCGTCTGCTTTAGGGAAACCTAATAGATGAGTATCATGAAAGGCTAAGAAGGCACATAAATCAGGAAGTGAGGCAACACTTTTATTGTCCATCTCAAAGAAGATGTGGCCTGACACTTGGCAACAACTGACTCATATTTATGAGGCTTGCAGTGTCCTGGGGTCATGCGATCACCTTCTGCAAAGTTCGGACGAGCAAAGCCAAGAGGAGAAGCCCGATTCACTTAACAACCATGTTATTAATTTAACAACTGCAGTGATTCACAGTGATAACTCCTGTGGCAAGAAAGGTCATAAAATGGGGCAAATGCACTTAAGAACTGTCTCTCTTAGAAACAGAAATTTTGGGCTCAATTGTGATCAGCAGGGACAGTACATTTCCTTTAATTGTATTATTTTATTGAGACTCAAATGGAGAGGATAGCACTAATTCAGCCGTGGTATAAGCCCCGTGCCCCCAGATACGCTCAGTTTCATTTAATTTAATATACAGGGGTGGGCTTCAAAAATTGCAGCAACGGGTTTGCTACCATGGTGGTCATGGCCTAGTCAGCTTCCTGTACAAAGGCAGGGGGTTGTTTTTCACCCTCCAGGCTCCGGAGGCTTTCCTTGAGCCTCTGGAAGGGCAAAAACTGCTTCCCCTGGGCTCTAGAGGCCAGAAACAGGACCGTTTCTGAACTTCCAGCAGGCCCAGTTTTTGCCTTCCCCAGGCTACGGAGGCTTTTCTCGAGGCCCCCCTCCCAGGGGGGAGAAAACTGCTTCCCCTGGGCTGTAGAGGTGGGAAATTGGCCCATTTCGAGATTTCAGGAACCTCTGGTAGAACCATTTCCCCCCTCCCCAAGCCTTTGTGGGGGCCCTGCACTTACCTGGCATGATGAATGGACCAGGTGGAGATTCCTGGGAGGGGAGGGGTGAGGAGGGAGGGGAAGGGCAGAGTGGTGGGATTTGGAGGTTCATCGAACTGGGCAGAATTCTAGATATAAGAACCTGTGCGAACCCCCAGCAGTCCACCCCTGGAATGTTACCAGTAGAAATGAAAAAAAAACCCACCCCATATATATTTAACCAGTGGCTTTTAACCATGTGCTAAAAGACAAACTCTTGAGAATTTGTCAACAAAACTATTACAATCAATTTCCCCAGATTCACCATTTGGTTCCAGAAATCTCAATCCTTTGGTATGGCTTTTTCCCAAATCATTTTTTTTCCTCCAGCCAAAAATGTCAGATGCTAAAGTAGAAAATTTTAAAATAGATTCAGACGTATTTTCGTGTGGCATGATTTACGTTACTGACAAATATTAATTCAGAACCCTGATAAATAACGATAGTTTCATCACAGCCAGGAAAACAGTTTACCAATTTGTTCACATTTGTGTTGAGAAAAGCTCTTATTTTGTTAAGGTGCCAAGAATTGCCTTCTGCTGTGTTAAGTGGGAGGGCTCTTAAAGTGTAATTTCATTTTCTATTTAGATATTGTAAAAGAACATTGGATCATTGATCCAAGCAACCAGTCAGCAAACTCATACAGCGGCGAGATTAGGGTTTGGTTGCCAACAAATGTGGATAACAGTATTTTGGCATTCATGCTATTGGTTGCAAGTTGGCCACTTAAGCCTCTGCGGTCCTTAGCCTTTATTTTGTTTCTTCTGCGCTTGCTGTGATTGTTTTAGTAATTATTTTATATCTGATCTTTTTTACAATTTTGGGTCCAGGTTTGGGCAGAAATAAATGGTTGAAAAAAGATTAGACAGTCAACCTCAGCAGGACCTTGATGTAGAGGCTGTGAATGTGATAAATCATGTACCTTTTAACAAGGTACTCTTGTTAAAAAGTACTGGAAAAAATAATTTTTTTCCCTTAGAGATATAATGAAGATAGTAGCTAAACCACAGCTAGGCTAATCATATTTTAGCCTAGTGTACTAGGCAAATCGCTGTGATGGCTCAGTGTTTTGCAGACCTGGAAACCACCTAGAGTTGCTGGAAGTTGGGCAGCATATATTTAACAAATTATTGTTGGTTGCACAGTCAGCCAGATGTTTATATTTGATCCAGTGGTGGGATTCAAAAATTTTTTACTACCCGTTATGTGGGCGTGGCTTGATGGGCATGGCAGGATTGGAAGGACATTGTAAAATCTCCATTCCCTCCCATTCAGCTGGGACTTGGGAAGCAGAGAATAGATGGTGGCGGGGCCAGTCAGTATTTATCGGTTTTCTGAACTACTCAAAATTTCTACTACTGGTTCTCCAGAACTGGCCAGAACCTGCTGAATACCGCCCCTGGTTTGATCTTGCATTGTTGTCCACTTATTGAGTCTTTCTTAGGGTCCTGGGACAAGCAGGTGTTGTTATATCATATTAAAGCAAATGCTTGTCTGTTTGAATTCTAAACTCCCAAAGCACTTTAATTCTTCATTTTTTTATTACTTTATATTCCCACCAGTTCTTGCTTGCAGGCAAGTACAATTTCTTGCAGATATCCCAATGCGCTTCTGTCATGCCATTGTTTGTAATCAGTCTGTGTGATCTTCTTGCAAGCAGCTAGCTAGATGGCCCATGATTGCTTCAGGTTTTTTGCAAGGACATTTGCTATCCGTTGCTATCTTAATTCTGGTTTTGTATACATTTGGTCTTGTGCAAACAGAATTAACCCCTTTGTCTCTTTCTTCAGCTTTCCTGCTGTTCATTGCCAGATCTTGTTATCTTCTTTGCCGGCTTGTTTATTTTTTAACGTATTAACCATGTAGTATTTTGCCTTGCCATGTTTATTTTCTATACTTTATTTGGTCTTTCTTATAGGCTAGTTTGATCTCTTTCATTTTCAGTAAATCTTGATTTAAAGTTAATTAACTTTAGTGCATCTTCCTGACTGTCCTTCAGATATTCTTCGTGTTGGAAGGAATATCCATCTGATTCAGTTCCAAGCCGGAGGAAAGGCACTGGAGACAAAATGGAGGCTGGAGGCTGATTGAAAAGATGGTTTAATGATGCAGCAGAACCACATGGGTGGTTCTGGGCAGCTGACCACATGGAGTTGAGAGTGGGTTTTTTTAAATACCTTCTCTAGGGCTTTGCACTTGAGCTTCCTGTTCCTGTGCAAGAACATGCATTCTATTGGCTGTTGTCAGACTCCCATGGTGCCATGTAGGGGTTATGTAGGGGGTCATATCTGGCTCTATAGGCAAAGTACAAATCCTAGGTGTTTGTCTGAGCTAAGTTTGGTTGAAATTTCTGAGGGTGATGCAATAATTCCTATTGCAGCTTAATGACTTTGCCCTGTTTTGGCTCTTGAGTGAGGGCGAATCTGGCCTTGTTCAGACTTTGCTGTAGGGAGTAATGGATTGCCAAATCTGCATTTCTAAAAGCTGCCCCAGCTCAATATCTGCTTGGGGGCAGGGAGCTGGGTCTCTAAGCTTCTGTCTCCCTTATTATTATTTTATTTCTCTTTTAGGGGAAATATTTTATCCTGCCTTTTAAAATATTCATCAAAATATTTCATTCTTCTCGTGGAGGTGGGGGTGGCTGGCTTCCCACATCCCAAAGTCCTTTTCCCCTCTTCAACTGCCCAGCATGTGAATTTTGATCACATGACTGTGGGCTTATTGCTACAATTGTAAAGTGCAAGAATTGATTCCCCTCTCACTTTTTTCAGTGCCATGGTAACTTTGAATGGTCATTAAAGAATGGTTGTAAGTTGATAACTACTTGTAACTGCAGCTGTTCACAGTTTAAGAACTTCCTGTCCTGTCCTGTCCTGTTCTGTCCAGTGGCTTTTCTCTTTCTAATAAAATGCTAACATCTCCTTAGATCAGGGATGTCCAAACTTGGGAACTTTAAGACTATGCTGGCTGGGGAATTCTGGGAGTTGAAGTCCACAAGTCTTAAAGTTCCCAAGTTTGGACACCCCTGCCTTAGATGGAAAAGTGATCTTCCAGCATCCTCTTCAAGACCTACAAAGTCACTTCTTTGCATGCTCAGTGTTAATCATAACTGTCCTGTGACTGACCTGCATTTTTCAATTAACACCTGAAAGAGAGGCTGCTTAGACAAGCTAGCACTTCTTATTTACTCTTACCAATGAGCTGTGAGATAATAAAAGTTTCAGCTTTAACCCCAATCAGGTCATTATTTCCCCCTTTTGTCGCAGCACCCAATGTTTGGCAGACACTTAATCCTCATTAATATCTAATTTTTCCTTGCTTGTGACCAATCCTGGACCAATGGAGGGTTTTAGAGAATTTTAAGGGTTCAGAAACCTGCCCAATAAAAGCAGCCTTTTGTTGTTGTTGTTTTAAGGTGAATAAAATTCTGAAGCCCAAATTCCAGAGTTCCGTCCTCACCATTTGGGCCAGGGGTGGATTGCTGCCGGTTTTACTACCGGTTTGCAACCCGCTCGTGCGTGCGTGCACTGTTCAATGTAAATTGTTCTTTGTGCATGCGCAGAACAATTTACAGTGAACTGCGCATGCACGGTCACTAAAAGCCAAAATGGCAGCAAGGGGAACCGGTTCGGGGGCGTGACAGGCCTGGGTCTCTGACAGTTCTGCAACCCAGGCCTGAATTCCCCTACCGGGTCAGCCACAGGGCCTAAATGGGAGCAACCCACCTCTGATTCAGGCTCACTATGATGAATGGAGGTGCCACCCTCCCCATGCTGTAAGTAATTAATGGGGCAATTCAAATAAACATGATGTTCTTTGTTTCAGCCCTTGCATAACCCTTCATGTTATACTCATGCTGCAGTATCCATCCTGTAAATTCTTAATCAGCTGGCAACACAAGAAATTCAGAAAACAATAACCATGTGAGACAGAGGGAAGAAGACTGAAACTCAGATATGCCCTTACCGAAACAGGTTACCTTGATGGTGGTGGTTGGAAGCCTCAGAACAGATTAAAACAATTGCTGGATACATAAACACTTCTTTGAGATTTGCTCAGATATCAACTCTAGCGATCAGGGAGAGATCTGATGGGATTTTCCTAAGGTACACTATTTTAAGATTTGTATAACTTAAAAAAATCTGTTTCATGTGACAAGCTATGAAGGGTTGGGTTCCTGCCAGTTCTAACCTCTTCTATAGAAGAGGTTCCACAAATCTACAGTGCCATTTAGAACTGGTTCCAGCTCCCTCCACCCACCCGTCCATACATCATCAAGATGAAGAGCGAGAGGAGGAATTCTGGGAGTTGAGGTCCACAAGTCTTAAAGCTGTCAAGTTTGAACACCCCTGGGGTTTTTTTTTCTAAAGGGCTAGGGGTGCAAGGGTCTTGTAACTTGACAGCTTTAAGACTTGCACACTTCAATGCCAGAGTTTCTGAGCCAACATTTTGTTTGCTAAGCAAGAGAGTTGTTAAGTGAGTTTCACCACATTTTACAAGTTGACCACGCCCACCCAGTCACATGGCTGGCAAGCCACTCCCACCTGGTCACATGGCCAGCAAGCCATTCCCACAAAACAGGCCACACCTACAGAAGAGGTTCTAAAAAAATTTGAAACCCACCACTGATGCTATGTGACAGGCTATGATGAGGTTGGTTTGACTGTAGCTGAGTATGTTGTGTGATCTGCACCATTGGGGTTTTGGAATGACAACTGATGGCTTAGGACAGGGGTGTCAAACGTAAGGCCCGGGGGCCGATCTGACCCACGGGGCGCTTAGATCTGGTCCACAGGGCCACCCTGGAAACAGTGAAGGACGAGCCTCTGTCAGTGAAAACAGAGCTCAAGAGGGCCACGTGCGGCCCTCCCAGGCTCCGTTTTCGGTGGCAGAGGGTTGCAAGAGGCCATCGCAGCTAGAAATGGAGTTTAGGAGCCCAATGGAGTTTTAGAGCACTCGGGCTCCACAGGTGCCCCTAACACGAGTGACATCAAGCTGGCCAAGCCTACCCTGGCCACATTCACCCCAGCCCCCCAAGGTGAAACACAATTCTGATGCGGCCCTCAATTGAGTTTGACACCCCTGGCTTAGCGCAATGTTTCTAAACTTTGGCAACTTCAGGATGAATGGTCTTCCACTCCCACGATTACCCAGCCATCCATGCTGACTGGGGAATTCTGGGAGTTGAGGTCCACACATCTTAATGTTGCCAAGGTTAAGAAACACTGGCATAGCGTATTAGTTACGTCACAGGTGTCAAAATTGTCGTGTCACATTGCCATCATGTGACATTTCGTGACGTTTTTCCCCTTTGCAGGGTGGGCGTGGCCTGTGGGTAATGCAACTGGCCCACGGCCTCCATATGACACCTCCGACTTATGTGAACCAATCCCATTACGGCTTAGCAACCCCCTTTTTTTAAAAAAATGGCTTGGCTCAATATGAATCCTGCCTTTTTGTTTCAAGTGCCAAACCCTGAAAACCTAGACAATTCCAGCCAGAGTGCTACTCTACCCAAAAGTAAACAATTTGATGATTGTGCCAGCCCACCTCCAATTTCTCACCTGCAGCAAATCCCTCTGTGGCTTGCCTACTTTGTAGTAATAATAGCTTAGTCCTTTCCTCCTGCTTTTCCCCTCTCATTTTCGTAGCAGTCTTCTGGCTATAAGGCTGTGGCCTATTGATTGGAGCACCACAAGATCAGCCTTCTGTTTTTTGGCCCCCTGGATTTTAGGCTGACAGAATTGGCAGAACGCCTGCTTTGCAAGATCTTAGCTGACATCCAATAGTTCTGGCAAAGGTAGCTGTGCTCTGCTGTAAATCAGTATCCAGCTGCAGCTGCAATATTTATAACCTCTTTTGCCTTCAAAACACTTATTGAAAAACTTGTGTTCAAGTCGCTCATAAATTTTACAAGATCTGCTGAAAATTCTATCAGGCAGGCTTGCTTTGTTCGTCTTGCGAGGCAAACACCTGTAATCATGTCATATACCGTATATATATATTGTTTCCACTGTAATCTTTTTTTTTTGGTCAATTTCCCTGAGATTAATCTTTAAGTAACTGACAATACCAGAAACTTCAGAATTAATCTACACGTGAATTTCAGATTAACTCTTAAAAGCACTTGTCCAAAATGTGCTTTTTCCAGGAGGCAACTGGACTTTGTTTTTCTTTGAATACCTTTTGCTTCTCATCCAGGAAGTTTCTTCAGCTCTGACTGGATGGCGGGACATGGAAGGATTCATATTCCTTGCAGAAAGCTGGTCATTTGCATCCTTTTAGAAAGTCCTTGAGGCCACTTGTAGGTTTAACTGTGTCCTCAGGGTTACCCTGAGTAATGTGGAGCCTTCTTGGGTGCAGAATGTTTTCTGCCCTGTGTCCCTTCACTGTTGAAGACAGGGACAGGCTGTTGGGGATGAGTCTGTGTTGCCTGCATCTCAAATTGAAGCACAAATGGTTCCTGTAGTCTGCAAAAAAAAAAATTCTGAAAGACCATTCATACTCCCCCACTGTTCAAAGCAGAGGTGGTATTCAGCAGGTTCTGACCAGTTCTGGAGAACCAGTAGTGGAAATTTTGAGTAGTTCGGAGAACCTATAAATACCACCTCTGACTGGCCCCACCCCCATCTATTCTCCGCCTCCCGAGTCCCAAATGATCGGAAGGAAATGGGGATTTTGCAGTATCCTTCCTTGCCATGCTCACCAAGCCATGCCACAGAACCAGTAGTAAAAATTTTTGAGTCCCACCACTGATTCAAAGGGTATTCATCCCAAAATCCAGACATCTAGAAGCACTTGTGACATTCAATGCAAGCAAAAGGTGCCAGCTTTGAAATTGGCCCTGCTTCTGCATCTTTAACAGAGCAATTTGGTAAGTGACATTTTCTATCTTGCTTAGTTTTCGTGCTAGGAATTGTTTTCTTGCTAAATCTGTTTTCGGATTTTCTCTCAGAGAAACTCGGATAACAAATGCGTGGTCGTCCAATCACTGTGAATAAGCTTTTTGTAGGGGATCATTATCTACTGCCAGCATGAATTTATGCAAGTGTGACAACATCCTTTAGGGTTTTTCTTTTAAAAGAGAGAGAGGGCGGGGGAATGATTGCTGCTTCTGCCAGAAGGGTTACCTTTATGGGAACTGCAGCTTTAACAGCTGTAACTCCAAGCTCTGCATTTTGAAGAATTTTACTCACATCTTTTATGGAAGGGATTTCTCTTTTTCTAACTTCTTTGTCTGTTTTAGCCTTCAGTTCCCTACGGAAGGGTCATCGGCTTGCCTGGTCTCCCAACCAATCGAACCAATTCATTCTCAGAGGATGGGCAGTGCCTGTTGGTGGCTGTTTTGAATTTCCTATTTTTGCAAGGTGGCTGAGGATTCAGATACAGGTCGTCCTTGACTTACGACCATCTTTCACTCTTATGACCATTGCAGCAGCCCCACAGTTACATGATCAAAATTCAGACGCTTGGCAACGGATCCATATTTATGACGGCTGCACTATCCCAATTTCGTGTGATCCCCTTTTGCGATCTTCGGTCAAGCAGTGTCAATAGAGGAGCCAGATTCACTTAAACAACCATCTTACTACTGCAGTGAGTCACTTAAGAATTGTGGCAGGGAAGGTCGTAACATGGGGCTTAACTCACTTAACAAATGTCTCGCTTAGCCACAGAAGTGTTGGGCTCAGTTATTATGTAAGTCAAGAACCACCTGTATATATTTCCTCAGTGTTCCACCAGCCTCCCTGGCCGCTCTTCTTGATTGGAAAAAGCTTTATAGGAGACATTTCCTGATAGATTAGCCTGCAGAGTTTAATTGAAGAAAGCAAAGCTAGGAAGGTTGCAGAGCCTGGGGGAAATTATTGAATACTATACAATGATTGAGGGACGTAGTGGCTCAGTGGCTAAGACGCTGAGCTTGCCGATCCGAAGGTCGGCAGTTCAGCAGTTTGAATCCCTAGCGCCGCATAATGGAGTGACCTCCTGTTACTTGTACCAGCTTCTGCCAAAGTAGCATTTCGAAAGCATGTAAAAAATGCAATTAGAAAAATAGGGACCACCTTTGGTGAGAGGGTAATCATCATTCCGTGCGCCTTCGGCATTTAGTCATGCCGGCCACATGACCACGGAGATGTCTTCGGACAGCACTGGCTCTTTAGCTTAGAAACGGAGATGAGCACCACCCCCTAGAGTCAGGAACGACTAGCACATATGTGTTATCATAAGTTTGATTGCATACTATACACTGTATAGGCAGTGCTGTAACTGAACAGCATGACGTTCCACTACATCCAGAACACTGAACTAGGTTGTTCTCCTCCAACTATAAGAATTCTATTGCAGTTTTCTTCTCTTAAAAATAACAAGAATTTCTTTTCCATCAAACTATATGAAGAGGCTTTAACAATGCAGAAGAAACCCCTTTGGCACCGCAGTAGATGCATACCTGTGAGAAGGACAACCTGTCCTTTTCCTAGCAACCCACCGGGGAGAAGAAAGAAGGAGAGAAATAGAATGTGACAGATTATTCCCAACAAATGTAGTCCTTAGCTTTACCCCATGTTTACTAGTGTCGTGATCTTGATTTTTTGATCATCAAGCTGTCTATTGTAATGTTTTATTCCTACGGTAAGCAACTTGAAGCTCTAGGATCTCTTAAGGCCTTCGAAAACCACCCAAAATTTGCACCCGCTGATCAATTTTTAATGTAATAAAATAATAAATATGTAATTCATTGTTAATTTAAAATAAATTGATTGCTTACTTTTGTCTCTCACCTACTTTTGAAGGTTTAAAAGTGGCCTTTGGACTGTGGAAGCCGATACAGTAGAACCATCCACACATCTGGAATAAGGAGGAATCTGGAATAAGGAGAAATCTGGAAATGAGAAATTTTCTGACAGTGAGAACAATCAACTAATGGAACAGCTTGCATCCAGAGGTTGTGGGAGCTTCATCACTGGAAGTTTTCAAGAAGAGACTGGACTGCCATCTGTCAGAAATGGTGTAGGGTATGCTTGGGTGTGGGGTTGGACTAGATGACAAACAAGGTCCCTTCCAACTCTGTTAATCTGTATCTGAGATTCTTTATGTTTGACAGCTTATACGAGATCCCAGAGAAACAGACATGTGTCTTAAGAAAACAGAAGTTTGAGGTTACTGAGTGTTGATATTTCATTAAAAAAGCATTCACTAGGAGCAAATAGATAACTGTAAGGCTGAAAAAAGAATCTAGCCTTGACAAAGCTATTTTTCTCTGTCTGTTCTCCTCTCTTTTCTTTTTTTTCTCCTGCGATTTCAGAGATAAAGACTGACACTAAGACACAGCAGAAGAGACAAGTGGTAAAAAGCGAGGCAAATGAATGTGACTCTGATAACAAAGCCACTAAATCAGCAGCCAATGAAAAGTAAATAAAATTAATTCCAGCATTTGAGCATCCAGTGGAGATGTTTATTGGTGGAAAGAGGTTGGCAACGGAGGAAGCAATTTGGATGAGCAATGATCAAGTCATGGTGGACCACCCAAAAAACCATTCTTCTGCAGTTTGGGACAAAAAGACTTGGCCAAAGAATAAGACACAGAATGGGAAGCCATGTCTCTACCTGAGTTCCATTTTCTGAAGCAAAATTAAATTTTCTCATTCCGCAGTTCAGCTATACTGGCTCTTTGAAAGCAAAGATGTGCTCAGCAGGCTGCTTTTTAATATATATATATATTTAAGGAAAGGCTTGGCACAATCTAAAATGACCTGGTTCTGATTAATCTTGATCCTCTGGCTGATGGTATGGGCAGTGAGAATGCTGGGAGAGTGGAGAGTAGAAGCCATGCATCTCTAGGAACATAAAAGATACACAGTACAGCTTCATCTCCTTTTCCGCTGTAGAGAAGGCAACAGTATTTATAGATGGGGTTATGTGATAAGGAGGAGGATGTTTGAGGGCTGCAGGGACCACACCAATCATAACATTAGAGAATACAATATTGAATTTTACGGGGAGTTGACAGACTAGAAAAATGTTCAGCAAAATACAGCATTAGAACTTGGGAATAGATGGTGCTCAAGAATGACACATTTTTGCATATTTTGATGAAAACAATAAATAGTTAGAATAAAAGTCACTTCTGTCCTGGATCATGGGTGTATATTGATATGAATCTCTATCAAACACTTACCTAAGTATTATTCATATTGATTGTATGATGTCTGACCTCTAGTGGAACTACCAGTAGTCTACACGTCATTCCAATCCAACTTCTTCGTTAAACAGCTTCCTTGTGAATAATAGAGACCCCAAATTATTTATCCAAAGAAATAATTGGAGGCACACCAAATTTCACAACCAAAAGTATTTGATTTAACATGAATAGGAGAATAGAGATTATTAAGGAAATGCATTTTGGTGCAATGGTTAAGGCATCAGGCTAGAAACAGGGAGGCCATAAATTGTAGTCCAGCTTTAGGCACAAAGCCAGCTGGATGACCTTGGGCTGTCTCAGCCCTAGGAAGAAGGCAATGGAAAATCACTTCTGAAAAACATTGTTAAGAAAACCAGAGGCACTGGTCCTGACAGTCGTCAGGAGTCAACATTGAATTGAAGGCACTGCTATCTAGAAAAGACAGACAACAGATAGGTATGCTATTTAAGATCCTTGTGTTTGATATAGATAAGTGTATTGTATCATTACAGCAGCAGCATCTATGATCTGAGCGGGTGTGCTTTGGGTTCCTTTGATTCAATAATGCCATCTATCAGGTCCCTGGAAGTGTGCCATCTCTCTGCCTTCTGGAACAGCAATTCTGCAGATATTAGCATGCCTTCTACGCTGATGATGATGGAATCTGAAAACCCAGCTGTTCTCCTGGCCCTGGGGAAAGCTGGAGCCCAGTAGAATTCTATTTAATTGACTTTTCTTTCCTGATATGCATGGGGGAAAGTTTGTTTCACTTTTACTTTTTTAATGTTGTAAGCCACTCAGAATTTATGTCGGATGGCCTCTGAATCTTGATGATGAAGAAGGGGAGGAAGAGGTGTATGATAACTAACCAATCAAAAGTACCAACAGAAGCAAATCTAGTCAGAACTATCTGGTAGACTGTGAAAATAATACTGGTATTATTTTATTATTTATTTCTTATTTTATTTTATTATTATTATTAATAATAATAATGGACACACTTGTTGGGTCCATACATACACTATACTGATTCATTAAGGTATCCTAGGTTCTTGGGAAAAACTCAATGCATATGAAAGCCAACATCAACTAAAGAACTGGTGGTTGTGATTTCACATTGTTGTGAACAGTTGATAAGAATAGCAAGTAAACTGACAAAGTAGTCAAACAGAGTAGAATTCTAACATATTATGTTATGTTATGCCAAATAACACTCCAGATTTAACAATTGCTGATAAGACAAAAAAATGCAATTCCTGGAGATGGCAAAATGGGAGATAAATAACCGGAGAAAGCCACAAAATGGAAAGACCTGCAAATAGAATGACTATGGGAAAGGAAAGCAAAAATAGTATCAGTAGTAATAGATGCCTGAGGTGCAATTCCAAAACATCAGGAGCACTATTTGAACACTATTGGCATTGATAAATTCACCATCAGTCAATTGCACAAGGAAACTTTTCTTTGATCATATAATTATTTATGGTTATAAAAACAGCTTGAATCCTGTAATACCTTTAACACCATCAAAGAACATTTGCCTGTTCCAGGTCCTTGGGAAGGACAATATTTGCACAAAAAATGCCAAATCCAGCCTGAACATCAGGTTGACTATGTGATCAATGATTAATAATAATAATAATAATAATAATAATAATAATAATAATAATAATAATAATAATAATAATAATATACCTCTGGATAGCCATGTACCTTTTATTTAATTCAATGGTTCTTAAACAGCAATATACATACACTTATCAGTGAAACAGTGTAATTGCAGACTTGTGTTTGTCTAACTAGCTTACTCCCAATATTCCCAATCATTGTTGCTGTTGTTGTTAGTTGTGAAGTCTTGTCCAACCCATCACGACCCCATGGACATTCCTTCAGGCCTTCCTGTCCTCTACCATCCTCTGGAGTCCATTTAAGCTTATGCCTACTGCTTTGGTAACTCCATCCAGCCACCTCATTCTCTGTCGTCCCCTTCTTCTTTTGCCCTCAATCCTTTCCAGCATGAGGCTCTTCTCCAGTGAGTCCTTCCTTCTCATTAGGTGGCCAAAGTACTTGAGTTTCATCTTCAGGATATGGCCTTCTAAAGAGCAGTCAGGGTTGAGCTCCTCTAGGACTGACCGGTTTGATCACCTTGCAGTCCAAGGGACTTGCAGGAGTGTTCTCCAGCACCATAGTTCAAAGGCCTCAATTCTTTGGCGCTCAACCTTCCTTATGGTCCAACTTTCACAGCCATACATTGCAACTGGGAAAACCACACACTTTTGTTGGCAGGGTGATATCTCTGCTTTTTAGTTTGCCATCTAGTTTTGCCATAGCTTTTCTCCCCAGGAGCATCTTAAATCTTTTAATTTCTTGGCTGCAGTCCCCATCTGTGGAGCCCAGGAAAACAAAATCTGTCACTATTTTAGTCAAATATGACTGGTCAACCCAGGGCATGTGATGGTTGTATGGCTACTGAGTCATGCAGATCCAGGCAATTGAGTTAATTTGATAAATTCTGTGTCAATCAGCTCTAAGTTAGTGCATTGCATTCCTGGATTGACATACTTTGTCTTTAGTAGCTTGGGGTGCACTTCAGTGAACCACAATGACTAAGCTCCAGTGCTTGGCACTGGCAGCAGGAAAGGGGGAAGGAGAAATTTGAAAACATTGCTGAAATTCAATGCCTTGAGACCCCAAATAGTAGATTTATGCCAACTTTAGATCTGACTAGATTAAAGTTATTGAGAGGAGGTTTTTTTTAAGAAGTTGGGGGGAAAGAGGGATGCTGGAGGAGTGAAGAATGCTGTTATCCTTCGGGCGGGTTCATTTCCATGCGATTAAAAATGGTTCACATACAGCAAAGGACTTCCTATGCGAAAAGCCTGTGGGTGATTTCTCTCAAATGGATTGCTAAGGTGAGGATTAAGCTTGAAATAGTTTATACGGGGAAGAAAAGAGCATGTGGGCTCTAACACTGGATTGTTTGTCAAAGTGTGTTTTGAAAAACCATTTTTTAAAAAAATCCCAATAAAAAAAGCAGCAATCATAGTGTGAGTATGCAAATATGGTATCCAGCTGGCATCTTCTAGCAACATTGTGCCTTTGGTGAAATTATCTGGGGATGTGATGATTGTCACCCAATATATCCAGAAGGCACCAGATGGAGAATGGTTGATGGATGGTGGCCTAGGCAAGAAAAGATAAAAGGGAGAAAGCTGTATGCAGGCTTTTTTTCTTCCTCAGCAATCTTAATTTAGCTGCATAAATGTTGAGCTGCTGTATTTTTAGTACTCGCTGGCTAACAGGCCTGGTGAATTGGTATTCAGTAGGTCATGAAGTGTCAGTCACAATTGAATGGCTGAACAATAACAGGGGAACCAAGAAAGGGAGGATAAGACGGGTTAGTTATGTAAATACAGGTTACATGGGAGACAGATTACAAATACTTTAACATCACAGTATGTTAAATATTTGCTTCTTGTCAACATTCAGACCAATTCTGATCAGATCAGATCTTAAATTAAAAACACCAACCCATATAAAATAAGTAAATAAATGTACATGTACATTTATTACATGTACAAAAAACAAAGCCAGGGATACTTATATTGCAGAAGGTGTCAAAACAATTTTAGAAGAGAGAAGCACCCAAAAATTCAAGAAGTATTTTGTTTTGTTTTTCAAGCCCGTCTTTTTCCCTCCTTTTAAAAAGCCTTATCAAATAAAGCTGTCTATATTGAAAGTCAGGATAATATAATGATTAAGATACTGGACTAGAAGTGGAGCAACAAGGTTGAAGTCAGTGGTGGGATTCAATTTTTTTACTACAGGTTCTGTGGGCGTGGCTTGGTGGGCATGGCTTGGTGGGCGTGGCAGGGGAAGGATACTGTAAAATCTCCATTCCCTCTCTACTCCAGGGGATGGTTACTGCAAAATCCCCATTGTGGTGGGTTTCAAAAAAAATTAGAACCTATTCTGTAGTGTGGCCTGTTTTGTGGGAGTGGTTTGGTGGTCATGTGACCAGGTGGGAGTAGCTTGGCAGTCATGTGACTGGGTGGGAGTGGCCAAGTCGATGTCACTGAATTATTTGCCCCAAAGAATGACCTACAAAAATAAGATATAAAAAAAGGAAATTTATTATTTTGTGTATTTATTACTTAAATAAGAATAAAATAAGTACACAAAACAACAAAACAGTTACTTACAAAGGAAATATGGCTGTCCTTGCCAGTCTTAAACATTACTGACCACCTTACACACACACTTTCAGCCCCTCTGCCTCTTCCCTCTTCCTGGATTCACTCAGACGTTTTTAAAACTCACAACCTGTGCACACACACACACTCTTCCAGCAGCCCTCTGCCTCTTCCCTGTTCCCCAACATCCTCCACTCCACCCCACTCCAGCCACTCACCAGTTCTTTCTTCTTCTAGGTCTTTTTCTGATAACTTTTCGGCAGCATGGTGCAGATGGGCGGGGCGAGTGAAAGAGCGAACAAGGGGAGGGAGCATTCTGGTACGGGGCCTCCTGACCAATGAGTACGGGAAGGCACACTAAATTTCACCATCCGGTATGGACGTACCGGTCCATACAGGTTGAAACCCACCCCTGCCCCATTCCCTCCCAATCAGCTGGGACTCGGGAGGCAGAGGATAGGGGCGGGGCCAATCAGAGGTGGCATTTACCAGTTCTCTGAACAACTCAAAATTTCCGCTACGGTTCCCCAGAACCGATCAGAACCTCCTGAATATCACCTCCATCTTCAGAATCATGGTTACTTTCTGGATAACATTGGGCCATTCCTCCCTATTGAACCAACCAATTTCACAGGATTGTGGGGAAAAGTTGGAGAAGCGCTTATGAATATATAGGGAGTTCTCAACTTACAACTGCAACTGAGCCCAAAGTTTCCATTGCTAAATGAGACAATTATTAAATGAGTTTTGCTCCATTTTACAGCCTTTCTTGCCACAGTTCTTAAGTGAATCACTGCAGTTGTTCAGTTAGTAAAACAGTGTGAACCCAGCTTCCCTATTGACGTTGCTTATTGAAAGATTGCAAAAAGTGATCACAAGATCCCAGGACCACTGCAGTTCAGAGATGATATTCAGCAGGTTCTGACCAGTTCTGGAGAACCAGTAGTGGAAATTTTGTGTAGTTCAGAGAACTGGTAAATGCCACCTCTGACTGGCCCTGCCCCCATCTATTCTCTGCCTCCTGAGTCCCAGCTGATCGGGAGGAAATGGGGATTTTGCAGTATCCTTCCCCAGGAGTGGGGTGGAAATGGAAAGTTTAGAATATCATTCCTCTGGAATGGATGAAAATGGAGATTTTGCAGTATACTTCCCAGAGGTGAGTTGAAGCCGGTTTGGCCCAGATCAGCCGGACCGGTAGTAGCAGTGGTGGGAGGCTCCGCCCACACACCAGGACGCTTCTGCATGTGCCCGAACCAGTAGTAAAAAAATTGGGAACCCACCTCTCATCCTTTCCCCAGGAATGGGGAGGAAATGGGGATTTTGCAGTATCCTTCTCCTGCCATGCCTACCAAGCCACACCCACAGAACCGGTAGAAATTTTTTGGGAATTCCACCACTGCTGCAGTTGTCTGAAATACCGGCCAGTTGCCATGTATTTCAGACATGGATTTTGATCATGTGACACTTATGACCATTGATGGTTTAAGAGGAAACAGGCATTTCTAAAGTACTTTCAAGTGGAATGGGAGACAGCTAATATCATCAATTATTACTTTTTTGCTTTAAGCTAGCAAAACAATCCCTACTTAATCCACCCTTTAAGCAGTGTATGCACTTCAGGATTGAATGTGCACCTTTGCTCCATTCATCCAATCCGTAAACTAGCGTTCATCTCATCTTCCCTCCCAATATTTCAAGACTGTTATGCTTCTGCTTTATTGGTAATTGGAATTCTGTTTCAAACTTTTAGCATAAAAATGAAAATGTATGGTTTTGATGGCTAGGCAGGATATAGATAGGAGAGTAATATTATGCAACTTTAGAGAGAGAGGTTGTATGTTTGCTATGAAGAATAATGGGAGCCACCCTTTTGTTTTTCAATATTTTTTTTTACTTTTCTTATTTTTTTGCCCTTTTTGCTTTTTTGTTGATGTCTTTCCCCTCCCTTCTTTATATTAAAGAGCAAATCCCCTTGTTTAATTCTTTTTTAAAATAAAAATGTATCTAAGGACTGTTATTCTTCATTTTAAAGCAGCGCTGCTAAGCAGTATTCTAGTAACTCTCATTCAAAGTTATATATCTGTGTATCTATATATTTATACACAAGTTCATTATACATCTGCACAGTAAAAGTAGACAGCTGTCAAACATCCAAATAAGCTGGGGCTAGAAATTCTGAGCCAACCACGTTGCTTTTTCTGGTAAATTTCAAACTTCCCCATTTATTTTGCTAGTGCCATTCAGAAGCTTTAAAATAAATGATACATTTTCCTTATCATCTTAGTTTTTCCATTTTAATCCCACATGCAATGGCACCTTTGATTGTCTTCAAAGAGAGGGAAAAAAGAAGGCAAATACTGAAATTGATTAAGATGTGCGGTAGTTTGGCTTGGCTTGTCTGCTTTTAATAGGTGTGTGTCAGTGGTGGGATATGACCGGTATGCCACGGTACGGGCGTACCGGTGCCTGCTGGGAGCACCAGGTACCGTTCCAGTACGGTGCCTGCCCGACCACCTTACCTGTATTTGAGCCGATTGGGGCTTACGTCCACAAAGCGTATGGCGCCTGCGCGACGCTCCGCAGCTGGAGCACAGCAGAGCATCATGGGCGGTAAGTACAAATGCGCGCGCTGTGCATGTGGTGGATGCCCGGCTCCATTGTACCGTACCAGTTGCACCGGGATCCAGAACCCACCACTAGTGTGTGTGTGTATGTGTAAATAAATAAAGAGTAAAAAGTATACACTATTAAGGCCCAGTAGCCACACTTCAAACATACATGCTCTGCCAGGGCTTTGCCTGTTTTGCAAACAGAGAATATCTTGGAAGAATGGTAAAAAAAAATCCCTTTACACAACAACAACAGTTCTTCCTCTAGAGTGAAGTGACAGTAGAGTGTATTTCTAATAAATTGCACCCTTCACCACCATACTATAGTGTCTAATTTTCCGTGACATTGTGTTATTTTCTTCAAACTTCTTGGAAAAATTGATTTTTCTGTTTCCCTCTTTCCTTCCACATGATATGTATTACTTCTGCAGCTAAGGACGGACAGAGCTGTGAGCTGACTACTAATAAATTATGAGATCTTTGTGATCATCCCCCAAAATCCCATTAATGAGGTAATATGCATATGCAAGAAGTGTATCTTGTGAAAAGACTGCTGGAAAATGAGTTGAGTTGCCAACTTTTCAATCGGTCCCTTTAGCTACGTTTTTAGCCCAGGGGATGCATAAATTTCTCCAGACTGAAGACTCCCTTTAGACTTCAAATGATATGCTAAGACTGCAAAGTTGATCAAAAGATGGAACAAGGCAAGCAATAAATGCAATCAATACTGTACTGTATTTGCATCTAATATTATTGTTTCCTTGTTACTAGTACTTTTCTGTAGTCAGTATTTTGATTTATGGGCTTTCAGAGGACTTTCAGAGGGCAGATATATGTCACTGTTTGAGAAAGTGATAAAAGCCAACACCTGGGGATTTCTCCATATCAAAGGTTTTTAAAAGGATCAGGACTGGATGGGACTCTGGACTTTGCTTGAGCTGGAAAAAAATGAAACTTTGATTTTGGGTTTTGCTGATTAGATAGGTTTGCTGTTACAGAAATAGCTATTTATTATTATGTAAAAGTACTTTTTACTCCTTTACCCTACACTTCTTTCTTTTTTCCTCCCCTGTTGTCCCATTATTTTCATTTTTCTTTGTACAGGTAGTCCTTGATTCACGACAACAATTGAGCCTGAAATTTCTGTTGCCACGTGAGACAATTGTTAAGTGAGTTTTGGCCCATTTTGCAAGGTTTCTTCCCAAAGTTGTTAAGTGAATCTGGCTTCCCCATTGACTTTGCTGGTCAAAAGGTCGCAAAAGGGGATTGTGTGACTCCAGGAAACTGCAACCATCATAAATATGAGCCAGTTGCAGGCATCTACATTTTGATCACTTGACCATGGGGATACTGCAATAGTCATTAGTGTGAAAAATCGTAAGTCATTTCTTTCCAGCACTGTTGTAACTTAAACAGTCACTAAATGAATGGGTGTAAATCAAGGACTACCCCAGTGGTGAAATTCAATTTTTTTACTACCGGTTCTGTGGGCGTGGCTTGTTGGATGTGGCAGGGGAAGATTACTGCAAAATCTCCATTCCCTCCCCACTCCAGGGGGAAGGATACTGTAAAATCTCCATTCCCTCCCTACTCCTGGGGGATGGATACTGCAAAATCTCCATTCCCTCCTCACTCCTGGGGGAAGGATTCTGCAAAATCTCCATTCCCTCCCTACTCCAGGGGAAGGATACTGCAAAATCCCCATTCCCTCCCCACTCCTGGGGAAGGATACTGCAAAATCTCCATTTCCCTCCCCACTCCTGGGGGAAGGATATTGCAAAAATCTCCATTTCCACCCCACTCGGGGGCCAGCCAGAGGTGGTATTTGCTGATTCTCCGAACTACTCAAGATTTCCGCTACCGGTTCTCCAGAACCTGTCAGAACCTGCTGGATTTCACCCCTGGACCATGTGTATTTTTGTATTTTATATTTTGATATACTAATAAAAAATTTACAACTTAAAGATTGGGAGAGACCCATTTTGAAGAAAAAGCAGCTGGAAATCTTATACATATAATTGCTGTTCATCTCTTAATAGTATGGCTGCATTTTAAAGAAACACTATATACAGTATAGCTAAGGAATTTTAAATACAGTGAAATATTCCGTAACTTCACTTATGATTTCTCTGTGTCTCAGACTAAGATCTCTTGCTACACTACACTGTTGCTTAAGACTATGCTTCAATGACAGCCCCAACTATAGTTGATCTGAATCATGATTTATTCAAGCCATATTTCTGGGCTTCTCCAGTACATGGATAATCAATTGATCAGGCCCAGAATTTGGCTGAGATTGTACATATTAGGCTAAAATATGGTTGGCAAGTTCAGTGTGATAACACAGACATAACTGATCTGTAGCTGTGGGGTCCACTGTGGGAAACAGCTCCAGAATTAACTTCCTAACTTCATTCTTAGCTATTTATTTCCACTAATATTTGTTTGTTTGTTTGCTTATTTGCTTTTTGATGTCACCCAATTGGAACTGAAGAAAAAAGAGCTGGAGACAGTCAACAGTATTAAGCACCTGGGGGTGCAGATAACTAACAATCTGAATTGGTCTCTCCACGCGTCATCCTTGATGAAGAGTGCAAAACAGTGCATTTTCTGCGTCGGATGAGGAGAGCACATCTTTCTCCTGTCCTGGACACTTTTTACAGATGCACAATTGAGACCATTTTAACAAACTGCATCACTGTTTGGTTTGGTGGCAGCAGTGCCTCAGATAGAAAGTCCATACAGAGAGTGGTAAGGACAGCCGAGAAGATTATAGGAAGCTCAATTCCTGTTATTCAGGATACTGCTTATAATTACTATGTGTTTAAAGCTGAAAACATTGTTAGAGACCCCACACACTCACTTCACGGTCTGTTTCTGTTGCTCCCCTCTGAGAGAAGGTTTTGAAGTATTTCTATCAGGACTACCAGATTCTGTAATAGTTTTGTTCCCTATGCCATCCATCTGGTAAACTCGCAAGATTCGTTTTTCTCACCATGTACATGTATACATCTGAACTAGACTGTATTGTTTCTCTGTGTCATATAATACACGTGGGTATATGCATAATTTTGTATTTATTCATTTTGTAATGTTTATGTAGTGTATATTGGAGGTGGTGACCGTTTGAGAGCTGCATGCAATGAAATTTCATTTTAATGTATGCCGATTAGAGTATATTCAAAGTGATAATAAAGTTATTATAAATTCTAAGGCAGCTGCTGACATTTGCTGAAATTAAAAATGTACATCTAGGGGAGATGTATGGTTCAGAGCCTTCAGTCACCTTTGGTCAGGCTGGTGGCTTGCAAACATTTAAGTACCTGTTGATCCAGATATTCCCCGGATTTTCCTGTACCTAATAATCAGATATCCAACCACTTTGAAATAGTTCAAAATTGCTTTTTAAGATTGTTATTGTATTGATTGTATTGTTAAATTCATTCCTGATTATTAGTTTAATATTATTTAACATTTTGGATGAAATGAAAATGATATTCACATGTTGAAAAACTGGTCAAGCACCAATAAAACAGCAGTTATTCAAAATGTGCTTAAATTGGTAGTGCAGATTAAAGAAACACTTAAAAAAAACCTTGGAAGAAGAAGTCAGAAGTCATTCTTTGTCCTGTATATACTTTTGCTTTCGTTTCTTTTTCTTTATATCTGTCTGTACTTCTATTTCTCTTTTTCTTCTTTACCTTTTTTTCCTGACTGTTAGTTTGACTTGTACATTTCATAAAATTTGGTGATTTTTTAATGGGGAAAAAAAAAGAAATATAGATAAAATAACACACACAAAAGCCACAGGTGAAAATCTTTTAAATAAAAGCACATTTGCCTATCAGCAGACTCCCAGCAAACAAACCATGATGAAATTAATCCTGTCATGTCTGGACAGGATTCTAAAATGTGTTTGTTTAAAACAGGTTTGCTTCTCCTTCAAACCATCCCAATGCAGTTTATAGTTAAAAACTGCAATTCCAATTTAAGACTGAAACCATTTAAACTATTACAAAAGAAAAAAGAATATGATCCAAAGTTACTAAGTAAAATAAAGTTAAAACAGTGTCACAAAATAAATAATAGTAAAAGTGTATTATAAAAAATCCCAAAAGCATTAACTCAGTGTTTCTCAACCTTACCCCTTTTAAGATGTGTGGATCTCAACTCCCGGAATACCCCAGCCAGCATTGGTCAAGCAGACTATAACTGGCATTCACAAACATGCCAAATCCCATGTAGGTTTTGTGGGCAAAGTGTGTGGTTACTCAATTGATTATTGAAAGAATTGGCAATGTTAGCAAACATCAGGTCATATTTTTTAAGAGAATGGTTCATCCTGGTTTGGGAGCATAGTTTAGAAAAGCGAAACTATCAAAGACTTTTGTAATCACTCTGTTTAGAATAAAACCAACTGGCTTATAAAGAAGATCTGCAGCTCCTCCTATTCTGTCAGTCCCTCTTATTATGTCAGATACTGAATTATCTCCCAGTGATAATTAAATGTTTTCTGAGTTAAGATGGCATTTTGTATTACCGTCTTTGCATCATCAAGATATATTTAACCATACCATCAATTGCCACAACTTTTTCAAGTAGTTCTGGGAATGGATTGGCATATCTCCATCAAGGTCATCGACTTTACTCTCCACTCTCTACAAGTGTTCACAAAAACATGGGACTTAAATGTCATGATACAAAGTCCTGCTGGCAATAGCATGGTTAGACACACAAGTTGTGATTTCCTGCTGATCTGAGTTAGTAACAAAGGGAATATATTATCTAGTCCAAAATTATCATCTAGCCATTTCAAATGGAGTGTTCCTCACCACAGCTAAGGATTTGTTGAAGGATTGTTTCAATCATTTCCAAGAAGTGAGTTTTGAATAGGCATGCAGCAGTGGTGGGATTCAATTTTTTTTACTACCGGTTCTGTGGGCGTGGTTTGTGGGCGTGGCAAGGGAAGGATACTGCAAAATCCCCATACCCTCCCCACTCTCAAAGTTTCTTCTACCAGTTCTCCAGAACCTGTCAGAACTGGTTGAAAACCACCTCTGGCATACAGCAGATATCTGAAACACACAGGTTAGAAGGCTAGAGGAACGAAACTTCCCCTCCCTGAAGTTTTTTTGGATCATATTCTGATCCCAGTTCTTGCTTTAGGGTAGCGACTAGGTTTTTCCTGTTGCCACCAGTCTTCCATGAAGTGCCTCAATTCCATCCCCAACTCTAGTATCTGAGAAAGATTAGGATCTCATACTGTGTACAGTTCTGGAAATTGAAAGATCAAAACCAAAATTTCTTAGCTGCTACTGTATCTCTTGACCTTGTCACATAGGGACATGACTAGAGAATTCAGTCCTTCCCTCCACCTATGGCAAATAAGCCAATCTCACAGGAGATGAGCAAAAGCAAACTTTATTAGAAAAAAAAATCAAATGACAAAAAATTTAAAAAATTATGGAAAAATACCCTTTAATTGTAAATATTAAATAGAAACATTCAGTGTTACACAAACTGTAGGTCTCTCCAGTTCATGGAAAACATAGTGCCAATTTAATTAGAAAAAGAAAAAGGAAATTTAGTTCTCCAGATAGACCATAAGATGGCAACAGTTGGCTACAAAAAGAAAGTTCTCCGCTCAAAGTGTTTGTAAAGAGTCCAGAATAAACATATGGAGGAAGTTTGAAATATTATCATAGCACACAAGAAGATTCTACAGGCAAAAGAATGTCAGTTTGTCTTACCTAAACTGCATTTCTCAAAGGTCCTGTGGGATGAGTCACTGATGGTTATTCTCACGTCCAATCTGCCCAGAGTCTGAGGTTAAAGTTGAGGCCATTCCCCTCTACTTCTTCTGCATGGCTCCAGTTTAATGGAAGGTCAATGTTCCAAAGAAGAACCTGGGAAGGAAGGGTATAGGAAAGACAACACCAAAACCCCCAGACCCTGACTGACCAAAAACCACTAACCTGGCTCAAGATCCTATGCGCTAGCCAGTGCACTAACACGGGTGGGAAATGACTCATCCTACAGGACCTTTGAGAAATGCAGTTCAGGTAAGACCAACTGACATTCTCCAAAGTGGCCTGTGGGAGGAGTCACTGATGGGACATACCAAAGCTAGATGTCCATGGGAGGGAATCATTGGGCCTGAGCCCCTTGAGTGTCCAGCACTCCCTGCAGTACCCTCCTACCGAAAGAGGCCTCAGCTGAAGCATAATGTCCAGCCTGTAATGCCTGATAAAAGGCGAAGGTGAAGCCCAGGTGGCAGCCCTACAAATATCCTCGATGGGCGCCTGAGTAGACCAGGCTGCAGATGTGGCCACGCTCCTGGTGGAGTGTGCCATGATCCAGCACTGGAAGCCTGCATGCCTCATATGCCCTAGTGATGGCTAGCCTAATCCATCTGCAGATGGTCGCTGGTGACACCTTGCCTCTAGGGTAGAAGGCTGGAAGGAGCCAAAGAACGCCTCCGACCTTCTGAAGGGAGAAGTGTGTTTCAGGTAAATACGCAGTGCCCTTCTCATGTCCAGGCGGTGCCAGGACCATTCTCTTTCCCTAGAGGGGGCCGGACAGAAGTCCATAAGAACCACCTCCTGAGCCCTATGGAAAGGAGAGTTAACCTTGGGCAAGAAGGAAGGGTCAAGCCTGAGGACAACCCTGTTGTCGTAAAAGGTGCACAGTTCCGCCCTAGATGACAGCGTGTTGAGCTCAGATACACGCCTGGCAGAAGTAATCGCCACCAGGAACACAACCTTATGGTTAGGAACTAAAGGCTCGCCGTCCTCAAAGGCTCAAAGAGAGCCTCAATCAGTGTCTGAAGCACCGTGGGAAGGTCCCACGTAGGAAACCGGTGCACCACCGGGGTGGGGACTAAGATTAGCAGCCCCTCTGAGAAATCTCTCAATGACTGGGAGCGATAGCCCACCCCAAGGACTGTGGCCAATGCTGAAACCTGTCTCCTGAGGGTATTGTGGGCTAGACCCTTCTCCAGGCCATCCTGGAGGAACTCTGGCACCTGTGGTGCCGACGCCAACGCCGGATCCATTTGTGTGGACCAACACCAGGACATAGAGGGGGACCAGGTCACATTATAAATGTAGGGTGGCCTGCAGAGAGCTGTAAAAGGAGTGCCGATCCTTGCACTCCAGCCATGTGCATCTCCAAAATGGCCGTTCTCTCCAAAATGGCAACCACTGACCAGGCTTTCTGATGTCCGAGTGAGCTCCGACCAAGCTGCTCCTCCAGGAGCCTCTTCCATGCTGGCGCCTGGGAAGCTCTCAGCGCCCCATAGTGCACGGCCCAGAGCCCCCCTGTGACCACCCAGCAGCTTGGGGGCTCATACATACACAGCAACAAAGCTCAGCTTTTGCACAAACACAGAGACAGAGACACAAGGAGGGAAGGTGGGAGGAGTCAAGGATAGAAAAAGCCAAATTCCCAAATCCAATCGAAGAGCCAAGCAAAAACAGTACTCATTCAGACCAAGACTGAGATTAAACTGGAGCCATGCAAAGGAAGTAGAGGGGAGTGGCCTCAACTTTAACCTCAGTCTCTGGGCAGATTGGACGTGAGAATAACCATCAGTAACTCCTCTCACAGGCCACTTTGGAGAAGCTTCATGAACATCCCTGCAATATAAATAAAAACTAAATTTATATCCAATTTCCTTAGTTACACAGGGGCATAGCACAACCTAGTCAAGAAAAAATCAGTAACCTACTGTGCATTTTTGAGGACTATAGTACCCTCCATCAACTTCTCTGTTCTGTTCTTCCTTCTTTTTAGAGCAATCAGACATTTCTATCTCCAGAGGAAAAGATTGGAATAATCTGAGTTTCTACATGATAAAAGCCTGTTCTTCCTTGTATAGGAATATAGATTTGTCAATCTGTGATCTGAAGTCTGGATTGGCATGCAAATAGTGTTCATCAAAAAACATATTTCTCTTCCCCTTCTGCTGAAGAAGTCAGGATTGCTGTCAATATCTCTGCTGCTGGGCCTAAACTGCCCCATAGAGACTGTGATAGAGAAGAGCATGTCCTGCTGATCTCAGGGACATCGCAAAGTCCCTGATTGATCCAGAAGAAGCCCTTTTCTCCAGTGAAAGAGAAGCAGCCATTGAAGCTGCACAAGGTTGGGACAGCCCCTGAACGGAAGAAAAGCAGGAGAGAGAGTGTGTCGAAATGGTGAGATAAATTTTAATATTAGAGAACAGCCAAAAAGACTTAGAGTAAAATTAAAATTGAAGACAGAAGAGAGCGAGCGGCAAATTAAGCCTCGATTAAAATCAATGTGTTATCTTTCTTTCTTTAATTTCATTTTTTTAATGGATGGAATTTTTACAAATGCCTCTTAGTTTTTAAATTGGACTGGTCTTTTTTTCCCCCTTCTTCTTCTATTTTTCCCAATTTTTGTATTGTGGATCAAGAATCTCTTTGTTTTCAATGCTCGACTGGATCGTACCTTTTAAGCAATTTTTTCTTTTTTCAATTTCGGAGCTTAAAGAGACGGGTAAAAGCAGACGAAAAAGAAGTAACACTGCCACCTAGAGGCTGGAGGCTTGGAAATCTTATAACTCAAGGCTTCTGACTTTGTTTATTGAATGGGACAGTGGGAAGAGCACGGTTTGTTTATGCAGGTGCTCTTTTGGAGTACTATCAGTGGCTGGACTGGAGTAAAGAGAAAGCCTTGACTTGAAAGATTACAGTGAATCTGTTTGAAACCTAGCAAAAAGCTTTGGATGTCTTAGTGGCAGTGTTTACAATTTTGAAAAATGGCGCAACATGAAGAAGAAAAGGAATTAACATTGCAAATAATTATGCTAGAAATTCAAAAACTATAAATAAGTACAGAAAACATTGAAAAGAGATTTGAGATTTGAGATAGAACAAAGAACAGAAAGAATGGAGGGAAGATTTGAGAATATTTTCAAAACTGTGATGAAATTTGAGGATAGAGTTCAAAAAATTGAAGGAAAATATGAACAAAGTGATAAGAAAATTGTTGACATTGACAGTAAATCAAGCATGGAGGGAAATGATAGGAGTGGAATATTGAAAGGAGAGGTTGACGAACTGGAACTCTATCTCAGATTTCAAAATATGGAAGAAGAAAAGGAAGGAAATCTGGCAGAAATAATGAGAAAAACTTTGACAGAAGCACCTGTGATAACTAAAGGCAAGCTGATGGAAGGAACAGATGGAGGGTTTCGAGTCTTTACAAGATACAGGTGAAACGCGAAAAATTAGAATATTGTGCAAAAGTTCATTTATTTCAGTAATGCAACTTAAAAGGTGAAACTAATATATGAAATAGACTCATTACATGCAAAGCAAGATAGTTCAAGCTGTGATTTGTCATAATTGTGATGATTATGGCTTACAGCTCATGAAAACCCCAAATCCACAATCTCAGAAAATTAGAATATTGTGAAAAGATGCAATATCTAGGCTCAAAGTGTCCCACTCTAATCAGCTGATTAAGCCACAACACCTGCAAAGGGTTCCTGAGCCTTTAAATGGACTCTCAGTCTGGTTCAGTAGGAATCACAATCAAGGGAAAGACTGCTGACCTGACAGTTGTGCAGAAAACCATCATTGACACCCTCCATAAGGAGGGAAAGCCTCAAAAGGTAATTGCAAAAGAAGTTGGATGTTCCCAAAGTGCTGTATCAAAGCACATTAATAGAAAGATATGTGGAAGGGAAAAGTGTGGAAGAAAAAGGTGCACAAGCAGCAGGGATGACCGCAGCCTGGAGAGGATTGTCAGGAAAAGGCCATTCAAAAGTGTTGGGGACTTTCACAAGGAGTGGACTGAGGCTGCAGTCAGTGCATCAAGAGCCACCACACACAGATGGATCCTGGACATGGGCTTCAAATGTTGTATTCCTCTTGTCAAGCCGCTCCTGAACAACAAACAATGTCAGAAGCATCTTACCTGGGCTAAAGAAGAACAGACCTGGTCTGTTGCTCAGTGGTCCAAAATCCTCTTTTCTGATGAGAGCAACTTTTGCATCTCATTTGGAAACCAAGGACCCAGAGTATGGAGGAAGAATGGAGAGGCACACACTGCAAGATGCTTGAAGTCCAGTGTGAAGTTTCCACAGTCTGTGTTGATTTGGGGAGCCATGTCATCTGCTGGTGTTGGTCCACTGTGGTTCATTAAGTCCAGGGTCAACGCAGCCGTCTACCAGGAGATTTTAGAGCACTTCATGCTTCCTTCCGCAGACGAGCTTTATGGGGATGCTGACTTCATTTTCCAGCTGTCCACACTGCCAAAAGCACGAAAACCTGGTTCAATGACCATGGGATTACTGTGCTTGATTGGTCAGCAAACTCGCCTGACCTGAACCCCATAGAGAATCTATGGGGCATTGCCAAGAGAAAGATGAGAGACATGATACCAAACAATGCAGAAGAGCTGAAGGCTGCTATTGAAGCATCCTGGTCTAACATCTCAGCAGTGCCACAGGCTGATAGCTTCCATGCCAGGCCACATTGAGGCAGTAATTGCTGCAAAAGGGGCCCAAACCAAGTACTGAGTACATATGTATGCTTATACTTTTCAGAGGACCGATATTGTTCTATGTACAATCCTTGTTTTATTGATTGCATGTAATATTCTAATTTTCTGAGATTGTGGATTTGGGGTTTTCATGAGCTGTAAGCCATAATCATCACAATTATGACAAATCAAGGCTTGACCTATCTTGCTTTGCATGTAATGAGTCTATCTTATATATCAGTTTCACTTTTTAAGTTGCATTACTGAAATAAATGAACTTTTGCACGATATTCTAATCTTTTGAGTTTCACTTGTATGCAATGAATAACAAGTTCCCAAGAAAAGTCCACCTAAGACTTTTCAAGAAAACAATTAGAACACAAATGCTACAAATGGCAAGAGATATAGGACTGCACTACTGGAAAGATACAGGATGATGAATGAAATGTCATAATAAAAATTAAGTTAAACTTAGTTAAATGTTGAGTATTATGTATAAGACAAAGCAATAATAGTTTATAGTCAAATAAATGATTAACAATGATAATAATGCATAGGTATACATTAGATTGATAATATGAAATTTTACATAAATTGTAAGTGAGGACTATGGAGATGATGTTGAAAAGCTTTGTCATAAAAGATAAATAATTCTATAGTGTCACTGTGTTAATTGTTTGCTAGCCGAGCTGAAGATATACTGCGCAGGTCATAGGCCTTCTCAGCAAGTGATTTACTGTGCATGCTTCTTAACACATTTCTTAATACATCACACATTCCAGAGACTTTGATCTTCTGTTCGTCTGCCAAGAAGGTGGGCGGCAATTGCTCTTGCCAAAATGTAACAATTAGATAGATTTGTTTATTTTTATTTTTATATTAAAGTTTGTTTAAATTAGAACATGTTATCGGTTTTTGTTTCTTATCTGGAGCTGTGCTAACAAGGAGGGGCGACGATCCACACCTCGATCGAGGGGGAAGGGAAACTTTCCATTCCTTCTCATATAGAATAGAATATAAAGTTGTAATATTACTGGATGATTTCAGGATGGTGCAATGAAATGCCATAGTATACATTTATTTTAAACTTAGAATATTTCACATAAAAGGATGTAATAATAGCTATAGTCAATGAATGTTTAATAATCATAACAATTTTATACATATACAGTATATTTGATTGATGATGTGAGACTCTATGTAAATTGCAAGTGAAGACTATTGTGGGGAGGCACAAAAGCTTGGTAACCAATCGACACACTGTAGGAAATTCGAGGATGGTTTTTATACTTTGTGTGTGTCTATGTTTGTTTGTTTTATGATTGTTTAAAAATACAAACTTTTTAAAAACAAACAAACATTGAACCTGCAGCTGGTTGAACAACTTGAGTTTGGCAATATTCATAGGGTTAGTTATTAGTAATCAGATAATATCTGAAGGACTCTCATGTCTCATCAGTTCCTAACAACCATGTTAATTAAATGCAAGGAATAACACAGAGATGGTTGAATTGTTCAGAAATTTTAATGGCCCTTGCAAATCTGATGGAATATAAACTGCTTTTGAGATGACTGACCTTCAGAATCTCCTCCTACACATGCACAAATAAATCATGTTTTCACAAAGAAAGATAATAAGCCTTCAGTAGCTTTTAAAGGAAAACATTGTTCCTATCTTGGGGGGAGGAATTGTTTTTATATTGTTTTGTAGACAGCAGCTGCAAGGCACAAAATGACCCTTTAATGTTCCCTGTGTTATAAAGAGATCCCTGAAAATTAAAAGAAACCGGGGAGAATATTAGCCTATATTAGATCCTTCATTCTTATTATGCTAATAGGTTACTACTAGTATGAGAGAGTTGATTCAGTTGGGAGGGAATAATTGCAATATATCCATCAATCATTAGATTCTGAGGTATCTGACTCAGACTGCATTATTTGAGTCATTGCTTCATTTTACACCATTCATCATTTTACACCATTTTAGCAATGGAAAATTATCTATCTATCTATCGTCTATCTATCTATCTATCTATCTATCTATCTATCTATCTATCTATCTATCTATCTATCATCTATCTATCTATCTATCTATCTATCTATCTATCTATCTATCTATCATCTATCTATCTATCTATCTATCTATCATCTATCTATTTATCTATCATCTATCTATCATCTATCTATCTATCTATCTATCTATCATCTATCTATCTATCTATCTATCTATCATCTATCTATCTATCTATCTATCTATCTATCTATCTATCTATCTATCTATCTATTAAAGCATTATTTTCTGCATTCATTAAAATTGATGTCAGTTGTTCTAGAGAGTCTGTTAGATTGCAAGAGCAGAAGATTGATCTATACCTGTCAATATATGTGCAGATTAATCTGAGCAGCTAGATTTAAAAAAAAATCTTCCTGTGCATTGCAACGACGATAATAGAGGCTTTGTGAAGATATGTTATCATGTTTTCATTTGCACGGTGACTTGCTATAATTCTGGTGATTGAAGTTAAGCTGTGTGTCTCTGGGAGTACCTGGCAAGCTTGGGTAAACAGATGAAGCCATGCTAGTTAATTTTATACACTGGCACTCATTTTAAGCTGTTCACCCTGCTATGCGAGTTGTCAAAAAATCACTGTGGCACTTAGCTCCCGTTCATGTTTTCATAAGGACAATAACATTCAGATCTGTTAATAGATGGTTTACAATCTTCCACACACAGAGATACACATTGTATATCTCTGCTCTTTTCAGAAGCCTATCTTCCAGATATTCTACAAATGCAAAATCTTTAGAAAAGTCCTATATCAATACTGAAGAAAAAAAAGAAACATTTCCTAATACATGCCTACTATTGTAATCAAGTACCTATTTAAGATTAAGAAAGCTAAGATTACTGGCCAATAGATGGGGAAGAAATGGAAGTAGTGACAGATTTTATTTTCCTGTGCTCCAAGATCACTGCAGAAGGGGACTGCATCCAAGAAATTAAAAGACACTTGCTCCTTGGGAGGAAAGCTATGGCAAATCGAGACAGCATACTAAAAAGCAGAGACATCACCTTGCCAACAAAAGTGCATATAGTCAAGGCTATGGTTTTCCCAGTTGCAATGTATGACTGTGAAAGCTGGACCATAAAGAAGGCTGAGCGCCAAAGAATTGAGGCCTTTGAATTATGATGCTGGAGAAGACTCCTGCGAGGCCCTTGGACTGCAAGGCGATCAACCCTGACTGCTCTTTAGAAGGCCATATCCTGAAGATGAAACTCAAATATTTTGGCCACCTAATGAGAAGAAAGGACTCACTGGAGATGAGCCTAATGCTGGAAAGGATTGAGGGAAAAAGAAGAAAGGGACGACAGAAAATGAGGTGGCTGAATGGAGTCACTGAAGCAGTAGGCTTGAGCTTAAATGGACTCAGGAGGATGGTAGAGGACAGGAAGGCCTGGAGAAACGTTGTACATGGGGTCACGATGGGTCTGACATGACTTTGCAACTAACAACACCTATTTAAGGTTCCTTACAGGAGAAGGGAAGAATGAGGAGAAGGGATAAACGTGATGCTTTTCATCAGGAATTTCACTTATCTATTGTCCTCCCCTGAAATCCTTCAGTTTCTTCTTGGAACAGATACTTTCAGACTGGTAGACATTTTTCATTGTTAGCCTAATTCTGATGGCCACATCGGAGTTAGTGGAACTTCCTAAATAATGCTACTCATGTTACTGAACAAAGAGAAAATATGAAGTTAAGTCAGCAAATGTTAAAATCAAGCACGGCAAATATTTAATGACAAACTTTTCTGATCTCCTACATTTTGAAATATTTAGTTCACAATTAATTCTAAAATAGTTATGCGGACACAATGTCACACTTCCTTCCAATATTTTACCAGTAATGGAACTTTATCTCCTAGAGGAAATTTCATTATTATTGAGAAAGTTTTCTTAAAGGAGAAGTTCATTGACCAGATGAAATATTATGCTGTATGGAACTACTTTAAACAGCACTGTCAGGCCTGCCTCCATTCAAAACCCAAGAAAAAAAAAACCTCAACTCCACTGTAGTAGAAAAGAGGTACTTTTACTGAGTTTGAAATGATAGCGGCGAACGAAAAGCAAGATCTGATCCAAAAGGCACAAAAGTTACATATTGAAAGTTTCTCCAAAATCTCTCCCCCCAGGGACCCAGGCTGAATGTCCAATCCACGTCCTTCATAGTGTCATGTGGAGCACATCTTCAGATGCATTTGTCCATCTGGAGTTCTAGGATGGTTGGCCTTGCCTGGGTGTAAACAATTCCATTCAGCAGCACAGTAATTCTTGAGAGCAAACCTCCCTTTTAGTTCACATGGGCCTTCATCCAGAGGTGGTATTCAACAGGTTCTGACCAGTTCTGGAGAACCAGTAGCGGAAATTTTGAGTAGTTCGGAGAACCGGTAAATACTACCGCTGACTGCCCCTGCCCCCAAGTATTCTCTGCCTCCCGAGTTCCAGCTGATCAAGAGGAAATGGGGATTTTGCAGTAACCTTTCCCTAGAGTGGAGATGTAACAGAGATTTTACAGTATCCTTCCCCTGCCATGCCCACCAAGCCACGCACACCAAGCCACACCATGCCCACCAAGCCACGCCCACAGAACCGGTAGTAAAAAAAATTGAAACCCACCACTGCCTTCATCACACCAGCTCACTTCCCTAACCCCAATGCCTTCCCCCCCACCCCCCATTACTATGGCACCCAATAGAAAGCATGCATCAAAGGAAAAGCCCATGCTGGAGATCCGGCTGACACACAGACACTCTCCCCATAAAAGCATACTGCCTTTTCCCTTGGTTCTTTCCCAATTTTCTTTCATCTTTTTGAAATTAGCCGTGCCGCAAGTAATATATTAGAACCCATTGTAACACTTTGGGGCTGTTTAGAATCAATGTGGCATTCTTGAATGAGATAAACCCTAACAAAAAAGAAAGAAGAAAATAAAAATGAGAAAAATATTAGAATTTTTCTTTGGGCCAAATTTAAGTATTGAGACAGAAAAAGGGTATGAAGAATTAACAGAAGCCTGGAAATTAACAAGTTATATATATTAGAAATAATCAGAACACTTTGGGGCTGTTTAGAATCAATATGATATTCATGAATGACTGATTAATCTTATTGTAAAGAAAGAAGAAAATAAAATGGGGAAAATACCAGCATCTTTCTTTGGGCCAAATTCAATTACAGGTGGTTATCAACTTACAACCATTTGCTTAGTGATCAGTCAAAGTTCCAGTGGTGCTGGAAAAAGTGATTTACAACTGCATGTATAACCATTGCTGCATCCCCACAGTCATGTGAACAAAATTTGGATGCTTGGCAAGTGGCATATATTTAAGACAACTGCAGTGTCCTGATATGATATGAACACCATTTGCAACTTTCCCAGCTGGCTTCCCAGCAAAGTAAGTCAGTAAGTAAATTTTTATTACGGTCAAAGACCAGCAATACACATTAGTTTTTACAATATGTTAAAAAGTACTGACATTAAGATATAATTAAAAAGTATTGACATTAAAAGTGGAAAATAACATACATGTTCTCAGATTGTTTGGGTCACTCCCTGGTTTACCTGGGTGCAACGCTGTTAAGTATAGGAGTAAATACAATGGTCCAAAGATTGTTAGAGATATGTCCAGATAATTGGTACAAGATGACAACTATACTTCTGTAGCCAATTTTTTCCTTATGGAGTTTGCAGCAGCACAGAACTTTGCTACTGCACACGTGGTAACTGGGTTAGTGTCCTGGAGGAGAAAGCCTAGATAAAAATTGTCTGCCCTCCCTGGTAATCTCTTTAATAAGAGGAGAATATGTGCAGACCTACAAGCTCTGTATGGCTCGCAGTGTAATAGAACATGTGAATTATCTTCCACGTCTCCTTTACCACTGTATACAAACACGTTCTGCTATAGGTGTTCTCTTATACCTGCCCTGGAGGAATGCTGAAGGAAGAATCTTAAATCTGGCTCTGAAGAAAGCTATTCTTTGTTTTGGGAAGATCAGGTCATTTAGATATCTTGCCAATTCCCACACCCCCTGTTTGATTCTGTCCCTACTATGGAGAGCCAACTTATTTAGTTCTTGGAACTCCATGTCCTTCATCCTATTAATTACTACTTGCTTTGCTTGATCAAAGCCTAGGGACATTAAGAATAAAGGTGAGAGCCCATTAGAGCCCAGTTTGTGATCAGTTGCCTGTTTCCAGGGGGAGGGGAAATTGTCAGTCAACACTAGTGGGGACAGTCCCTCTGGAAAGAAATGCATTTTAAGCCAATGAAGGATCATCATCTTCCAGGCTCTTATCTGAATTGGAGGCATGCCTGTCTCAATTCTTAACTGGGCATTTGGAGTTCCATTGGGTGCAGCTAAGATGGCTCGCAGGAATTTGGTTTGTATAGTTTCTAGCAAGTCTTTCTTTGCAAGGATTCCTGTTTGTGCCGCATATAGAATTTGTGCCAATGTTTTGGCCTCAAAACATTTTAAGGCAGCAGGTACTAACTGACCTCCACCTGTATAAAAAAATATTTAATTGCATTTGAGGACCTATTGGCTACTTGTAATGTGTGATCCAGGTGTGCCTTCCATGTCCCTTGCGAGTGGAAAACCACCCCAAGGTATCTAAATGTTCTAACCTGTTCCAAACTATGTCCTTCTATTTTCCAGGAGTATTGGCTTGGTCTTTTAGCAAAAGCTAAAAATTTTGATTTATCAAAGTTAAGGACCAGCTTGCTTTGCCTGCAATAGTTGAGTGTTGCCCTAATTGCTCTCTTCAGTCCTACAGGGGTTTGTGAAATGATAGCAGCAGCATGTAAGAGAATTGGCACTTTGCGTTGTGCTAGGTTAGGAGGATGGAAATCAGGGTTCTGTAAGAGATCAATCAGGGGATTAATATAGAAGTTAAAGAGGGAGGGGGACAGGATGCAACCCTGCCGTACCCCTTTTTGTACCCTTACTAAGCCGGTTAAACTCCCTTGGGGATTGCACCTCACTTTCAAAGTGGAATTGGCATACAATTTTTGTATGAGGAAGAGGAGGCGTTATCGATAGTGGGGCATTTAAATTTCTCCCAGAGGGTGATCCTGGATATTGAATCAAAGGCCTGCTTAAAATCAAGGAAGGCCACAAAAAGAGAGCATTTTGTGTGTGTGTGTGTGTGTGTGTGTGTGTGTGTGTGTGTGTATGTATGTATGTATGTATGTATGTATGTATGTATGTATGTATGTATGTATTTTTGTACTAAATGGTGGAGTACCAAGATATGATCCACCGTAGATCTTCCTTCTCTAAAACTGGCTTGTTCGTCTTTGATTATCCCCCCCTGAAATTAGCCAATCTTGAAGTTTATAATTTAGGTGTTTTGGCATACAGTTTACTAATAACGCTTAGAAGACTAATGGGTCTATAACTGCCTGAGTCATTTCTATTACCTTTTTTATAAATTGGTATGATAATTGCTACTCCCCAATCTCTAGGCATATGGCCTGTTTTATCTATAAATGTAAACAGTGATGCTAAAAGTGGAGCCCACCAACTGGCACTCTTTTTGATTATTTCTGGCAGGACATTATCAGCCCCGGGTACCTTATTAGCTCCGATTATTAGGGCTCCGATCAACCGGGATATCTCTTCTGGTGTTACAGGGGCGAAGTAAGGAGTTTGGTCCAAACTAGCTTGGATCTCCTTGGTTACATAGTCAGGATCTGTATAAAGCTCCCTAAAATACACTTCCCAGGCATGAATCAGAACCTGACTTGTTGGGGGTAGGGGAGGTTTTCCCAATCCCCCGGTGATGTACCAAAAAAGGGGTGTATTTTTTCTCCTGACTGCCGTAATTTGTCTATGCCAAGACTCCTTCAGAGCCGCACTTTTCTTTTCTTTTAGAAGGTTCTCATATTGTGCTTTCAGCTGCTTTAAGTAGTAAGTGTGATCCTCAAAGGGGGCACTTTTACTTTTCTTGAATTCCATACTATATATCCTTTTTAGTTGCACGCAATCTCTATCGAACCATTTTTTGTTCTTTGAAACCGTCCTTTTGGAGTGAGCTAGTGATCTGTTACTGAGAACAGTTACTGAGAAGCAAAGTCAATGGGGGGGGGGGGGAGCCAGACTTGTGTAATTAATATAACAACTTTGGGTGATTTTCGTGGCAAAAAAAAAAAGGTTGTAAAATTGGCTGCCTTCCCTAACAACAGAAATTCTGGTTTCAGTTGTGCTCATAAGTCAAGGACTACCTGTATTGAGGCAGAAAAAAAGATATGACGAGAAATTAACAGAAACCTGCAGCTTAATAAAATCAACATGGGAAGGAACACTGGATCATTACTTGCATCCACCTGATGTGACGGTTCCTAACTCTGAAGCAGTCCCAAGGGTCAGCTTGTATACATTGCGGATCTTTTTATCTAATGATAAAAGGACAAAAAAGTAATCATTGTTTTAAGAGGCTCAGCTGTCAGTTTTCCAAGTTTTAAGAATTGGAATGATGATAAGTCAAACACTGCAGATGTTTAAATTTCAACCCACAGGGAAATGCAGTCTCTGGCTCATTAACCATAGGTTAACCAGCTGGCTTTTCTTGCCTAATAAACCAGCTATTGGACAGACTGTACTTGTATCAAGAGTTCTGAATAAAAGAGATTAATGTGTATAGGAATTAGGGATGGAGGGCGAGTTTGTGTGTAAGGTGGATGCAAGAGCCATAGTGGTGCAGTGGTTAGAATGCAGTATTGCAGAATGACTCTGCTCACTGTCAGGAGTTTGGTCCTGACCGACTTAAGGTTGACTCAGTGTTCCATCCTTCCAAGGACCCAGATTGTTGGGAGCAATATGCTGATTCTGAAAACCACTTAGAGAATGCTATAATCACTATGAAGCAATATGTAAGTCTAATTGCTATTGCTATGCATGGAGTGTCATCTGTGGCAGAGCGGAATGATGGGTCTTTGAAGCCCAGGATAGCATACATATACAGGTATGGAGGAGCCATTAGTCTAAATGGCTAAAGACAAAAAAAAAGTTACCTATGTACATTTTAAGGACACGTTTCTCACTTTGGACAAATTTGGATGTCAACTCTGAATTCCCCAATCATCATGCTGACTTACCCATGCTGACTGGGGAATCCTGGGAGACCTCCCCTCTTAAGCAGCCAAGGTTGTTAAACACTGGTTTCAGAGGAATCTAACAAGCCGCCTGAAAGAAGAAGGATTTATGGTTACTTACCCCAAAAAAAACCACTGCAAGATTTTTGTGTGTGTCTTTTATCCTATTTATTGTCTATCTTCCTTACAGTGCTTAAGGCAAAGGGGAATAATTATTATCTAAAGAAGCACAATTCATAATGGCATCGAGAAGATAAAGAATGAAGGAAACCCATCAGAGGCACAACAAAACACCTTTAGAGTGGCTGTGTTTTGAAAAAGGAGCCCAGTCATCCTAACAAAAATGGCAGGAATGATTTAATAAAGTCATACAGGTAGACCTGTATGCATTGGGAGAACCTTGGCTGGAGGCTAGCTGATAAATCATCAGTGGGATGGCTCATTTCTATTTATTAATTCAACCCTGGGTGTGGTAGAGTAACTTAAGTGGCGCTGCAATCAAAACCATCCATAGTGTCGTATGACTCTGCTGGATTTTGATTAATGTGGCTGGCCAATACATTTTGACTCTGACTGAATGTCGGCAAATGTAAAGCTTTAAGGGATCATAAAAAAATATGGATCTGAATTTCATAAAGATGTTGAGTAGATAACTTACCCTTCTTGAAAAATCTGAAGTTAGCTTGTTATCGGGTGTGTGGTTTTTCCTCTACTTTCCATCTGTGTAGCCAGCTGGGAGATTCCGTGTTTCTCCGAAAGTAAGACAGGGTCTTATTTTCTTTTGGTCCCCGAAATAAGAGCCTGGCCTTATTTTCGGGGAGGTCTTATTATTTTTGAGGTGCAGGAGGCGGCTGCTGCTGTGTCGCGCTACTGCAGCAGTGAGGCGCATCGCTGGGCCTGCCATTCTTTTTGCGGTGGCCATTAGCGTGACAGATGGGGCATGGTGGCTAGGATTGTGGGAGCAGCTGTTAGGTAAGTGCATGTGAGGTGTGTGTAACATGTTTCCCCTCCTTCCCCCACCCTTCCAGCCTTGTCTTCTTACCTCGACTTGTTTGCACAGTAAGTAATTAACATTATATATATTTATATATATATATTTATTTATTTATCAGTACAAATACAACATATATATATATATATATATATATATATATATATGTGTGTGTGTGTGTGTGTGTGTGTGTGTGTGTGTGTGTGTGTATGTATGTATGTATGTATGTGTGTATGTATTATGTATGTATGTATGTATGTATATGTTGTATTTGTGCTGATAAATAAATAAAGGTAATCATAAAATCAAAAAAAATATCATAAAATGATAAATAAATAAATCAGCACAAATACAACACAAATATAAAAAGGCAACATTAAAAATAAAAATATGGTTTTCTGCCTGGATGGTTTTCTGTGATGAGCCGAAGGACAGAAAGGGGGAGTAGTGAGCTCCCTCCCATATTTGGGCATACCAGGGGTTGTAACACACATACATACATACATACATACATACATACATACATACATACATACATACACATACACATACACATACACATACACATATACATACATACACTCAAGAGAGTTTAAATTTATTAGAGGTAATCATCCAATATATCAGATGTCACGCTCCAGCATTCAGGTTGCATACAAACAGAGATTCAGTTTGTTTGGTGAAAAACTTTTATCTCTATCTAACAAACTACGTGATAACCAGCACTAAATGACAATGATACAAAGGTAATCAAATCCATGTCAGTTCTAACCAAGCCAAAACCATCACCCTTATATATACCATTACCCCACCCAGCTCCACCCACAACTCCACCCAGCTGACACCCACCCACCATCACCAATCACCATGACCCACACCGTCAGCCACACCCCCACTCAGTGTCATCATAGCCTCTTTCCTGGTTAGCGGCATCCGAGCAAAGAGTTACATCAGAGGAGGCAGTTGCCCCCGGGTAGAAGAGCCACATGCAGCTACATGCTCAATCGACATCAGAGAGGCAACATCAACGTGGCAGCATTGCATGGTGGGCATGGTGATGGACAGGGTCCCCCTGGATGGCAGCCTGAGGGCTGACATCAGATAGATTAGTAAAATAAGAGGGTTAAAAAGGGTTTAAAATGGTGACACTCAAATGAAATATATTAGAAGGGGATATAACACAAGGAGAATTGTACCGATTTGAAACTGCTGTTAGAAGGAACAGGAAGTTCCAATGTATTGTGTAAATGTAGTGTACATCTACGTTCTTCGTGTGTATATTTTGTATGTTTGTAAATAATTTTTTTTTTAAAAAGTAAGCAACCAGAGGAAATGGTGGGGACTGGCTGCGCATGTGCTTAAATATTTTTGGGGAGGGCTTATTTTAGCGCATGCGCTCAAAAGCCCAATTAGGCTTATTATCCAGGGAGGTCTTATAGATACCATGTAAGAGATTCCATATTATCTCTCTATTGCATTGAATGATAGAGAGATATAATCTTTACACATTAACTCAAGCCAGCGAACATATCCAATACAACTTCCTCCTATTTTCCCCACAACATCAACCTTGTGAGATGAGTTGGGCTGAGAGAGACTGACCCAAATTCACCCAGCTGGCTTTCATGGCTAAGGTGGGACTAGAACTCGCAATCTTCTAGTGCAGGGGTGTCCAAACTTGGGACAGCCCCATGGCTGGCTGGGGAATTCTGGGAGTTGAAGTCCACAAGTCTTAAAGTTCCCAAGTTTGGACACCCCTGTTCTAGTGCCTAAACACCTGGTCCCTTAACCATTAGATGAAACTGGATCTACTGGTTTTGTTTCATTGCAGATGAGGACAGTATCTTCTTATCAGTTTGATTCAGAGGAATGCTGCAAATGGATTTGTCCTGTAGGACAGTGTGTCTGCCGCAGCTCTTATAAAAACACAGAATGGAACGTCTATAAGATTGGCAACGCTGGCATATTCTCACAAAAAGCCATTGTGCAACTGTTTATAATTAACTGTTGGAAGCATGATTTTAATTAATTGGCAACCAGTGGGAGCGTGACACTTTGGTGTCTGAAGTAGCCACCCTGCTAATTAACAGAAGACAAAGCGCCTGAGAATCATTTCAGTCTGGCTTTTGCAGAGAAACCTCCTGGTGCATTGTGATCTCAGATCTGAGGTAAACCTTAGGCTTTGTCTTGGATAATCATTCCAAAATCCATCAGCCAGAGCCATGCTCTGAAGGATTCTGAAGGATTCCCCTCACTGATTTTTAATGCAAAATTCTGTCCTTCCATTCAATAGGGTAAAAGGCAGGGGTGGGTTCCTGCCAGTTCTAACCTCTTCTATTGAAGAGGTTCCACAAATCTACAGTGCCGTTTAGAACCGGTTCCAGCTCCCTCCCCCCACCCGTCCACACATCATCAAGTCTTAAAGCTGTCAAGTTTGAACACCCCTGGGGATTTTTTTCTCTAAAGGGTTAGGGGTGCAAGGGTCTTGTAACTTGACAGTTTTAAGACTTGCGTGCTTCAAATGCCAGAGTTTCTGAGCCAACATTTTGGTTGCTAAGTAAGAGTGTTGTTAAGTGAGTTTCACCACATTTTACAAGTTGGTCATGCCCACCCAGTCACATGACTGGCAAGCCACTCCCACCCGGTCACATGGCTGGCAAGCCACTCCCACCCGGTCACATGGCCGGCAAGCCACTCCCACAAAGCAGGCCACACTTACAGAAGAGGTTATAAAAAAATTGAAACCCACCACTGGTAAAAGGTTACCACTAAAATGAATTTAAGGCTTATTGTCTATATAGATATGAACAAAAAAATTACTTAATAGAAAGATGGACTACTGTTGCTTCTTTCTGGAAGGTTTTTCATCTTTTTAGTCAAACTCTTAGCTTGGTACTCCTAGTCTCCCATCCAAGCACTAATCACATCTGATCCTGCTTAGCTTCTAAATCCAACATTATCAATTGTATATTATCTGTCTGTTTTTCTCTCTCTCTCTTCTACAGAGGATGGGTGTGTTTGTTGTTTATTTGCTTTGGGGAAACAATGTTATTTCAAATCTGCCACCCAAGAACCTTGCCTTTCTTTTTCCTATAATAACCTTATTATTTTGGCCACCAACATTGCTCAGAAACAGACTTTCCTGATGGCTAAGGCAGCAGCAGCTATGGAGTCAGTGAAATACTTAAGATGTAAATGAAAGGATTGAATATTATCATTTGTGGCTTTCATTTCGATAGCAGAAGGCAACAATTTGTTTCAGGTTCTACAAATAATACAGTTCAATTGCTTGCGCATTTTCTGCACTCTTGCAAATATAAATATTTTAAAGAAAAATGACAATAGCAAAAAATAGTAATTTCTAGTAATACAAAAACATTTCAAATGTTCAGAACAATCCCATTCAAAACATCTGACTGCTAAGCCAGTGAGTTATCTCTAAGCTGTCTTTTTTTAAAAAAATACTATCAGCCTTTTCCAGACTGATACAGAAATTAAAATATTGGCAGACAACTCAAGAACACATCAAAATTTAAGACTTAAGCCATAGATCTACAGCTGCCCAAAGACTCAAATCTGAAATCTCATCCTCCTCTCCATGCATTGTAAATTACTCATTTGGGATTGGGAGAAGTGGTTGACCCTTGTGCATTGTTCCTACAACAGACCAGAATAGACTTAAGTCTCTTACTTTTTATCTGGATTGATTAAGACCTTGTAAATACAATGTCCCATAATACAGTACAGCATTGCTCCATTCACTGAGGTCCCAAGAGTGCCTTTCCAAAAGACAACTGGACTTTCTTGGGGTTTTTTTTCCTTGAAAACATTTCATTTCTCATCCAAGAAGCTTCTTTAACCCTGCTTCTTGGATGAGAAGAAAAATGTTTTCAAGGAAAAAGCCCAGTTGCCTTTCAGAAAAGCACCTTTGGGACAAACATGACCTGAATGATTGAGGAGGTCTGCAGAGTGCAAAAACTCTTTTTTTTAAAAAATGCCTCTTCAAAATCTCGGTACGTCTTATACTCCAGTGCACCTTATACTCTGAAAAATATGGTAAACTTAAATAGGATTACTTCCCAATATTTAATCATCCCCCCTTAATATTGCAATAATTGCTACTGTTAGGCAACAACTTCATTCCCAAGGCTGTGTGAAGTGGGAGACAACTGCAGTAGACATTTTTGCCTATGTTCCTTGAAGAGAAGAGCAGATGAGAAATAGTGTCACCAAGTGCTCTTTGTATTAAAAACAAAACTATTTGCACTAAGAAGGAATGCAGCCTAATCTGATATGCTGATGCAGCAGGAGTTAATTTTGCCACATAAAAATACATTAAGTTGCAATTCCCGGCCTATGCTCTAAGGCAGTGATGGCGAACCTTTTTTGGCTCGCGTGCCATAAGTGGGGGGAGCGCAGGGGGGTCATGTGCGGGCGTGCCGCACCCATAATGCAATGCATGACCCCCAGTGTGCATGCACGTATTACAGGCGCTCCCCCCCCATTTTTACAAGCTTTTTTCGCCCTCCCCAGGCTCCAGAGGCTTTATAGGAGCCTGGGGAGGGTGAAAACAGCCGCCCCCCACCCCCCAGGATGGCCTCCGGAGGCATCAGGGAAGCCTCCGGACAGTCCCTGAAATCTTCGGAGCACTCAAAACGATCCTCCGAGCAAACCGGAAGTGACTTCCAGTTTGCTCAGAGGGTCGTTTTAAGCGCTCCAAAGGCTTTAGGGACTGTCCGGAGGCTTTCCTGACGCCTCCGGAGGGCGTCCGGGGGAGGCTCTTTTCGCCCTCCTCAGACTCCTATAAAGCCTCTGGAGCCTGGGGAGGGCGAAAAATGGCTTTTTAAAAGGGTGAATTCAGCTGGCCAGCACGCGCATGCGTGCTGGCCAGCTGACAGGGCAGCGCCTCGCGTGCCCTGACAAATGGCTCCACGTGCCACCTGTGGCACGTGTGTCATAGGTTCGCCATCACTGCTCTAAGGTCCAGGAAGTTTTACTTTTTTGTCTTGAGGTATCTATAAATCAACTCCTTACAGTGAAATTTAAGGGGACACGAAGGATGGGTTGGCTGCTAAAGCAAGGTCATGGCACACACTTGAAAGCAAATCAGGAAGACTGTAATTGGGGTGTGTGGATCTGTCTGTCTCACAAGAATAAAAAAATGCTTATCAACAGGAAATATGCGTGTGTAAAGCTTGTAGCAATTATGGGTAGTTAGAAAGTTGATAAAAATAACAAGGATTAGACAACTTGCAGATCTTAGCCAAAAGTTAACAATGGAGATGGTCTGCAGCAAATGAAATGTCTATTAGATAATTCCTGGAGCATTCATTAGCCAAGGCTTGGGAATGGGACAGCTATAGAGCAATAGAAAAAAATTGTATAATTATTGCTAAAATGTTTATTAGAGGATTTCTTATTTCACCTTGTCCTGCCTTCTCCTTTAGTGAAAATGTATAAAGCTTTCTTAATCCTTTGTTCTTTTGACCAGGAACCGTTTTCCTTGGAGTACTCCAATCAAAAGCAATCAGAAAACCTGCACCTCGTGTCTGGTGTCCATCATTGGCTTCGGCACCAGGCTCAGACCCGAATTGGGGACAACAGGGTTCCAACCAAAATACACAGTAAATATTTGGACTTGATAAATCTTGGCCTAACACTCTGTAAAGTTGAGTTTATGGCTTGTGCTCAAAGCCAGAGTTTACTTAATTACAAGCTTTTGTTTCATATAATGCACTCTTGAGATAAACCAGCTGCAGAAAGGCTAGAGAGACATGAGATTCAGGGGAGGGAGGGGGAATAAACACTTCAGCCAGGTTTTTTTTTTAAACCGAAGAGTGTTAACCTTATTAACAGAAATTTGAAAACACCCTGAGAATGAGTATATAAAAGAAGGCAATATGGGGTGGGTAGGAAGGAAACTCTTTCACAGGGAAGAAAACTTTGGGGAAACTGGAAGATAGGTTTTGGATCGTCAGTAACGTGTACTAATGTCTTATTCCTCCCTGAAATTCTTTTGAATTTTGGAAGGATATGAAATAAAGCAAGTCCTGGCTAGCCTACTCATGAGAGTACTTCACCCATTATTTTAAAGAAGTAAATAAACAAAGGTTTACACTGAAATACAGTAATTGAATATTGGTCCATGCAACCAATATTTACTGTGCTTGGAAATTTGTTTCAAGAACAATTATAGGTTAGCTTTTCTGGGGTGGGGGATCTTTTTACCTGTATTCTGATGGTAGGAAGGGGTACAATTAACAAACATGAGTGCTGTTTATGAAGTATATACATAATTGAACTGAATACTTTATTTGGCCAAATGTGATCAGACACACAAAGAATACGTCTTTGGTACAAGAGCACTCGGTGTACATGCAAAGCAACAGAATAATAGCAGTAAAAGGGGGAATAAAGATAAGGATAAATTATAATGCTATAGCCACACTACATGAGTTAATAGACATTAGGCAGCACTGAGAGACTTGGCTGTTCAGCACAGTGATGGCAAGAGGAAAAAACTAGTCCCTGTGTTTAGTTGTTTTGGTATACAATGCCTTATAGCACCATCCTGAGGGAAGGAGTTGAAATAGTTTATGTCCAGGATGTGAGGGAGTCTGCAGATATATTTTCAGCCCTCTTGACCCTTGCAATATAAAGTGTATAACATGCTGTTGGAAGAAATGTCCTTCTGGGTTCGGCTCCAAGTGGGGAAAAAGACACTGGAGACATGGAGGCTGCTTGGAAAGATGGTTTTAATGGTGGACAGGACCACATGGCTTGAGTCCTGAACAGAAAAGGTGATCACATACTTCAATGTTGGTGGGGAAGGGAAGAGAAGAGAAGGGAAGAGAAGAGAGTGAAAAAGGGCTTGCAGGGCTTTTTATAATCTGTTCGGCCCCACCTATCTGTTTCCTGTTCCTGTGTAAGAAATGTATTCTGATTGGTTGTCAGACTCACATGGGCCCATGCAAGGGTAGCCCTCTAGGCTGAGTTTTGAATCCAGGTTTGGTTGAGTTCAGATGCCATGTGGGGAGTTGGGTAAAGGGCCAATATTATCATGCCTTAATCCCATCCCCCTGGAGCTGAAGGGGAGAACTCTTTATTATGTAAAGTGGACTAGCTTGGCCTTCTTAATGGCCCATTGACAAAGTGGGGATGGGCAGGAAGCTGCAGGAATTTACTTTGTGTTTAAAATGTGTTTCTCCCTTTTTCACATCCAGGAAAATATAATATTCTGCCTTTTCAATATTTCCTAGGATATTTCATTTTTCTGGGAGAGGGCTGGGTGATAACTTCCTACAATGCCATTTGCCCTCCTCAAATCCAGCTGTTCTCCAACTTAATTGTTTCCTGATAATTGGGAGGAGCATGCTAACAGCTGAAAGATGGAACAAAGTAAACGTGAGTATTTGTACACATGTATACAATCATTTGCATGAAGTAAGAGTGTCATCCTGGAGACATCCATGGATGACCATGTAACAGCCGTGGCAAGGGGGGCGTTCCATCAGGTCCGCCTGATGCGCCAATTGCGCCCCTTATTGGACCGGGATGCCCTACGCACAGTCACCCATGCGCTAGTGACGTCTCGCCTGGACTACTGCAATGCTCTCTACATGGGGCTTCCCTTGAGATGCACTCGGAGACTACAGTTGGTCCAGAACGCGGCCGCGCGGGTGATTATGGGGAGGACTAGATACTCCCCTGTAACACCTCTCCTGCGCGAGCTGCACTGGCTTCCTGTGGTCTACCGAGTGCGTTTCAAGGTTTTGATGATGATCTTTAAAGCGCTTCATGGCATAGGACCTAGTTACATGCAGGATCGCATCCTGCCCCACACATCCCTACGACCAATTCGCTCACACAGAGAGGGACTTCTCCGGGTGCCGTCCGCCAAACAGTGTCGGGGGGCGACACCCAGGAGCAGAGCCTTCTCTGTGATGGGCCCAGCCCTGTGGAATGACCTCCCCCGTGACATCAGGATTATTTCCGATCTCCGCTCCTTCCGTGTACAGTTGAAGACCCACCTCTTTCAATTATCTGGCCTGGCTCAACCGTAATTTTTTCATATTCCTCCTGACTGTCTTTTTTAAATTTTAAATTTTTATTGTATATTGGGTTTTTATTAAACGGGGTATGTTAATGGTTTTAATTTGTCTAAATGTTTTAATTTATTACCTCCTCCGTGCATGTATGTCTTTGTATATATGTATGTTTATATATGTCTTAGTGTACGCCGCCCCGAGTCCTGCCTGGAAAGGGAGCGGCTAATAAATTCAAATTTATTATTATTTATTATCAAACAGTGTTAGTATACACTGCATACAGCGTGCAAATTTTGGCAATATATCAATTATTTGGGTTTTGTCCCCCAAATATTATTTCTTAATACAGGGGTACAGATTTTACTTTTCTTAGAGCTGGTTTTGCACTATTTTTAGGAATATGTTGCTCTAGTCCTTAAAATATATTGTGTTTTATTACGCCAGCCTCTTTTGTTGTTCTTTTGGACTTCTGCTTTCTGCAGTCCATGGCTAAATTGCTTTGTCCTGAAATAATTCAGGGTTATAAGGAGTCATACACCTTCTGTACCAAATAAAACAGTAGAAGAGGATGAAAATGATAAAGGGATATATTTTTGGCCTCTAGTTCACATTGTTTTTGATTAACACTGAAAAACACTTAGGCTGTTTTCGGTCTCTGTCTTTTAGACTTTAAGAGATACCTATTAATCAGTTTCAACTTAGCAAATTAAATAGGCAAAATGGATGGACATGGAAAAGTTGTTTTACTTGCCCCGATTCCCAATATTATGGCTAATAATGTGCTGGAACGTGTAAGACATTTTCAGGAAGCTGATTATGTGAGAAAAGGACAATTATTTGTTTTTCAGCTGAGAAGAAATTAAGTGATAGGCATGTATCAACCTGCCCTAGGCACTTAAGGTGAATACAACAACAAAGGTTGTATGCTTCTGAGGCCACGAGACTCATTTTGCAATACTAGCTTCTTGCAAAATTCTATCAAATAACTATGACAATAAGTCTGATTGCGATTAAGGAAGAGATCCTTAGTAGCCACAACTGCTAATTATGGCATTGTAAGCTCATCTTAATCATGGCTTAGCATGCTATCCAAATACTGATCTAACATTCTGAAGCAGCTATTAGTTGCCAAGGAAAATGAAGTGGGGCATTGAAAACTTCCCTTGTTCCTGCTTTTGGGTGGATACAGGAGGATTTACTGGAATGAAGACAAATAGACTGAGTGAAGAAATAGCCTTCCCTTCACCAAGTGAGCTACCACAGATGCCTATAAAAGCAAATACATCTGAAAAACAATTGCTAACCAATGCAAAGATTTTGGATTACTTTACCTTAGAAGTAGGAGGCAAGAATTACTACCATGATGATCAATTTATCATCTATTGGACTATTAGTACAGCAATTAATATTATTTGATGTCAAGTAGTTATAGTGTGTCATGCCAATGTCTCTAATGTATTTTCTCCACTAAGTTGTTGGAGAGAGGAAGCCAAAACAGTGGGTGGCAGACTGTAAGAGATTTCTATTGCTGTTGCTGGATCTGCAATCTAAAATCAAGGCCATTATAAAAAACTATTTTTGGTCATTGCTTGTCTTGTTGTTTTAGATTCTTTTTCAGCTCGTAGACTTTGAAAATGTGAACAGAGGTGGGGAAGAGATGGAGGGCATTGTTTGTTTATCCAACTGTTGACCTTCCTAGCTTATTCAACAAGTTAAGACTAGTCTTGCAGTTTAAAAGAGAGATAAATATTTATTACATTTATATGCTGCAATTCTCACTATCTGGTATCCAATATTTCCTTGTGAGAGGAATATCCCTGTCCCACACTTAAAGGAACAAATAATAACCTTTACAGAAGAAATCAACTCTCAGCCCAGGAAAGCTATGTAATTATGGGCCAATCTCAAATATTCTGTTACTAAGGAATGTGATCCAGAAAGTTGTATCCCCAAATTCCCAGATGCACTTCAGTGGTCTTAATCTTTACATGAATTTCATTCAGACTGACAGTTGGGATATGATATTGAAACTGTTTAGGTCACCTCACTGGATAAAGAAGTCATGCCTGATGGAGGGATGGTATCCTTCCAAATTGTGTGGGAAGATTGAGCCACGGAAGGACTATTTTAAAGAAGTTCCAGTCTCCCGTCTGGTCATATCCAAATAATGGTGATGGGGGAACATGGTTTAATAACTGTGCCTCTGATATATGGTAATCAAAAGTTTCCATCTTGTTTCTTATGCTGTTCAACATATAAATGAACTTGCTAGGAGAGGTTATCTAGAATATTAAAATGAGTGCCATGAACATCCTGATTGTTAGAGTGGGCAATGGATAGGCAGACACAGGCTAACAGTAACAACAGCTCTTTATTTAATGCAACAAGTGTGAACAATTAAGCAAAAGCCTGAGTCTGACAGCAGCCCTTTTATAGGGAGCTGTCAGACCTTTCGATCAATAAAATCAAACCTCTGTTCCCACCGGAACAGAGGACCTTGGTGGAAACCATAGTTGCTATTGTAGATATCTAACACCCCTCCCCTCTTAGATGGAACAATCCTACTGGTGACGTAGTCACGCAGATAGGCGGGCTTTTGTGTAGCTCTGCCTGACCTGCGCAGTTCAGTAGGAGGGGTTTCCTTGGACAGGTTGGACGGACCTGTTTGCTCCGCAGCTCCACTTGATGGAAGCTCCTGGAACTTTCCACAGGCCGCAACTGGAGCTTTTGGAGCTGGTTTGCTCGGAGCTCACTGCGGGCCTGCAACACAACCAGGTAAGTACTCCGGTACCCTTGGGCTTCAGCTGACTGTAGGAGGAGTGGGCGTTTGCTCCATTTGGGTAGGGCTTTGGCTAACTCGTGCAGGAGTTACCTCTGGTTGTCTAAGTGTGGAGTTGGAGAGGCAGCCACGGAGTTGGTTAATGTGCCTTCTCCAGTTCCTACCATCTTCAAGCTCTAGAAGATAAGAGAAGGGCCGGTGATGCCTATCACTGTGGCAGGAATCCACAGAATTCCCCCGGTGTAGTTATAGGCATATACTGAATCCCTTATGCTAAAATTCCAAATTTTGCTTGTGGAGTCTGGGGACGATGAGGCAGAATAATTCGAGTGCAGCCGGTCTAAGTAGGACCTTAGCCGGCGACCCATGAGAAGCTCAGAGGGGCTTCTCTCAGTGGTGGCACTGGGTGTGATGTGTTGAATTAGTAGGTAATGGTCAAGCCATGTTTGCCAATCTCCCGGGCCCATCCTAGAGAGGGCCTCTTTGGCAGATCTTACCATTCTCTCCGCCTGACCATTGAAGGCCGGATGGAATGGCGCAACCAAGGCATGCCAGATTCCCTGGGCTACTAGGAAGATCTTGAATGGCATGGCCGTGAATTGGGCCCGTTGTCAGAGACCAAGACATCGGGGAGGCCGTGCGTGGAGAAAAGTCTCCGTAGTACCCTGATGACTGCTTCTGCCATTGTAGAGGTCATCAGGACTACCTCTAACCACTTCGAGTAGGCGTCCACAACTACTAGGAAAGTATGGCCATGAACTGGACCAGCAAAATCAATGTGCACCCTAGACCATGGTGCTTGAGGATGCTCCCACTCCTTAGTGGGCACTTCTGAGGGAGCTGGTCTGGACTTCTGGCACGGTGTGCAGGTAGCCACCCATTCTTTGATCTCCCTGTCCATGTTAGGCCGCCACACGTAACTCCTAGCCAAAGATTTCATCCTGACAATTCCAGGATGCCCTACGTGTAAAGCCTCTAATACTGCAATGCGCAGTTTGGGTGGAACAACGACCCGGTCCCCCCACAGCAAACAGCCATTTACAACAGACAGTTTGTCACGCTTACAATAGTACATTTTGAAATCAGAGCCAACAGGCCCCTTGGGCCACCCCCTCCACACCCAGTTCAAAATTTGTTTAATGGTGGAGTCCTTTGCGGAGTAGCGGGCGACATCACTGGACGAGACAGGACCAGTCTCCAAACAGTCAATCAGCAGGACTGGTACCTCAGGGGTAGGGTCTGCAAGAAGTTATGGCAGCGGGCAGCGACTCAAAGTGTCGGCATGCCCCAAAGTGGAGCCAGGTCAGTAGGATTAGGCAGCTAGGAAAATGGTCCATCTGGTCATCCATGGCTCTTTTTGGTTCGCCTAGTTGCCTTCCAATCCCATCCTCGTTGCCAGTATTAGATCGGGCAATGGATAGGCAGACACAGGCTAACAGTAACAACAGCTCTTTATTTAATGCAACAAGTGTGAACAATCCAGCAAAAGCCTGAGTCTGACAGCAGCCCTTTTATAGGCAGCTGTCAAACCTTTCGACCAATAGAATCAAACCATAGTTGCTATTGTAGATATCTAACACTGATCACCTCTCATTATTCCTTATTTAATTTTATGGAATCAACTGTTATATACTGTAGTTTGAGGGAGAACAAGCTAAAATTAAATACATACATGGCGACAGTGCTGCTTCTAACAGGAAATTGATGTTGGGAACTGGCAAATCCCACATCCTACACAACCCAACAGGCTTTTAGTCTGGGTATGTGCCATCCATTGCCCTTCTTGATAGTAATCCATGCATTGATTAATCTCATTTTCACTGTGCAAGGCACGCTGCACGGTGCTACCATTAAAAAGGATGCAGAAATTACAGCCAGTGGAAAACAGCCCAGCTGCTAACTGTTATGAAGTATACAGATTACATTACGCCAGTACTAATCTTTGCTAGTTGACAGTTGCTTACCAAGTACAATTTAAGGTGCTCGTGCTGACCTTTGAAAGCCGCCTAAAATAGCTTTGGAAATACCCTGTGCTTAACATTATTCCAGTGGTTTTACTTCTTTTTTGTTGGCCAGGCAGCTACTTAAAAAGAAACCCAAATAAAAAGGAAAACTGGAAACCTTACATCTTTGATTGTAATTAGTTTAGGATGCATGCAATGACATGTTTTTAGATGTTTCGCAAGAGATGAACTATCGCCTGGTTTTGGTATCTAGTGGCTATTTTTTTTAGTTACAGCAACTGCTTTCACTCATATTAGCATCTGATCTTAGTAAAAATGTTGGGGCCTGAAGCCTCAATGTAATTAACACGAGTTCCTTGATGTTACACTAGCAGGAACAAACCTGAATAGCTGTATCTTCCTTCTCTTTTTAAAATTATACTGCTGTGCTAAACCCGCTCACATGGGCACCCTTCGGCTTGCCACAATTTGGACTACAATGCCCAGACTCTATGGAGGGTGATGGTTTCTGGAATGAAATAGTTTTAAATCTCTTAGAATACAGGGAGTCCTCGACTTACAACCATAATTGAGCCCAACATTTATGCTGTTCAGTGAGACATTTGTTAAGTGAGTTTTGCCCCATTTTATTATCTGTCTAGCCACAGCTGTTAAGTGAATCATTGCAGCTGTTCAGTTAGGTAACCTGGTTATTAAATGAATCCGGCTTCCCCATTAACTTTGCTTGTCAGAAGGTCGCTGTTTGCATGACCCAGGGGACACTGCAACCGTCACAAATATGAAGCAGTTGCCAAGCATCCAAATTTTGATCACATGACCACGGGGAATACTGCAACAGTCGTGAAAAATGCACACAAGTCACTTGTTACCGTTCTGTGGTAACTCTAAACGGTCACTAAACGAGCCGTTGTAAGTCGAAGACTGCCTGTAAAAAAGAGCCACTGCTATACTTTTCAAATTCAGAAGTTAAAACTCTGCTTCTGCTGCAAGATGTAGGGAACACACAACAGCACAGAAAAGTCCTCTCTCTTCCAACGCGTTCAGCTGCTGCTTTTCGCTTCCCTCTCCCCCCCCCCCGCCCGTTTCATCTTGGGTAACCACGGATAATCGTGCATTCGTGGTTTCCCGTGGGTGCGTGTGTCCCCGCGCTCCGCTCCTTGCCACGTCGCATCTCAGATGACCTTCTGTCCAAAGTTAAACCCCTGGGACTCTGCTCAGCGCGCACCGTCAGCACTTCAGCGCATTTGCTGCAAAAAAGGCAGAGTCTCGGCCCTTTCTCAGGGGCACCTCGCCGCGCATGCGTCAGGTGCCCGGCGCGGCCGGTGAGAGCAATGACACCGGGTTAACTTTCACCTACTTTTGCCTCGGCTCGCTTGACAAAGAGAGGTAACTCGCGTTCAAACTCCGCCGGCCGCACTGCGCCTGCGCGGCGCCGTCTCCGTTCTTCTCCCACCCCCTCCCCCGCGAAACAGTCCTAGGCTCGAAAAAGCCGCCCGGAGTCACAAGGGATGCTTCTGTAATGTTCTGTGCTTTGCAACATCCTCCCACCAGCGCGCCGTTTAGATCTGGACCGCTGACAAAAACGATTATTTAAATTAATTTAAACAACCCCCAGGGCTTCCGTGTGTTCTGCCTCTGCAGCTAAAGGCACGTCTTTGTTGTTTTTCTGCGGACGGTTCGGCGACCAGCCTCGGTCGGTGTCTTACTATGCTACACACGCCCGTGGCATGAACCTCTGGCAAAGCGAGCTGGTAATGCTCGACGTATGGCGATTGTAAGCAGGAGGACCGTCTTTTGGCAATCTGACCGATTGCAAGAACCCAGCCTTTGTTTTTCCCCAGGCCCGTTTCTGGGAAACACGGATGAAAGCATGCTATTGTTCTCATGGGCTACTTGGGGAATAAAATGCCAGAATAGGAATATCTTTAGACCGAGCCATTCCAGCTCTTTCTTTGCTTTTTAAACTCCCTCCCCCCCTCTCTCTCTTCCAAATCAACTTTGATCCCTTCCAAATAAGTTGGCCTACAATCCCTAGAATTGAAAACACAAACACAGGCACCCAAGCACACAGACACACACATACAAAATCACTGGCTTGGGGTCAGCTTTATAAATCTATTAAGGAGAGAAACTTTGGTGCCGCTGGATTTGGTTGAACTTCGGCTCCCTGACTCCTCAGCAATGCCAGTAAATGAAGGATCCTGGGAATTGCAGTTCAGTGGCATCAAGAGGTCCACACGGGTGAAATTCAGCAGGTTCTGACAGGTTCTGGAGAACCGGTGGCAGAAATTTTGAGTAGTTTGGAGAACCGGCAAATACCACCTCTGGCTGGCCACAGAATGGGGAGGGAATGGAGATTTTGCAGTATTCTTCCCCTGCCACTCCCACCAAGCCATGCCCATGAACCGGTAGTAAAAAAAAAAAAGAATTTTACCACTGGGTCCACAGCTTCTTCCCTTGCATCTCAAGACTACAAGATCCATCTCTCCATCCTCCTCTTTTTCCATTTACTTTTTCAAATAACGCTACAACCTCTAACGGTGATGGCTTCGTTGGCAATTAGATGCTCCTCCATCCTACACACCTTTCATTTGGGGGGCATTTTTTTCTAAACCAGGGCCATCTGACTTTGGCAACTTAAAACTTGTGGACTTTCTACTCCCAGAATTCCCCAGTCAGCCAGGGAGCTGAAGTCCACAAGTCTTAAAAGTTGTGAAGGTTGGACACCCCTGCTTTAAACCCCCAGAAACCAATGAAACATTGACCCACAACCTTTTCTAACTTCCGCCATTTGCAGGTTGTTGGGGTGAGTTATTCTCCTCACACCTTATCCTTTAGCTCATGCAATAGAGGTAGCCCACGACATACGATCACAATTGAGCCCAACATTTTTGTTGCTAAGGGAGCCAGTTGAGTGAATTTTGCCCCCATTTTAAGACCTTTCTTGCCACAATTGTTAAGTGAATCACACTTGTTAGTAATACAGTTGTTAAGTGAATCTGGCTTCCCCATTGACTTGGCTTGTCAGAAGGTCACAAAGGGGAAATCCCCACGAACCTCAGGACACGGCAACAGTCATAAATATGAATCCGTTGCCAAGCATCTGAATTTTGATCACATGATCATGGGGATGCTGCAATGGTCGTAAGTGTGAAAACAGTACAGTGCTGTTTTTCAGTGCTGTTGTAACTTTGAACGGTCGCTAAATGAACTGTTGTAAGTCAAGGACTACCTGCATTGGTTTTGGGAATTTCTTTTTTAAAAAATGGGTGGCTTCAAAGCTGGTTTTGCCCACTTACTTCAATTGAAACAGCCTGGTGAACTGGTGATGTGGCGAGAGGAAGAGCCAGAAGTTGGGGCAACTCCAAGTTCAGCATTGTTGCTGGAGTGGTTCCTGCTGGGTTGTAGCTGAGTTGGAAATTAATCAGCTCAGCTGCTAAAGCAACACAAGGACAACATGAAAACATACAGATGCAGGCCTGGTCTCAGATGGGCACAAAGGAATAGTGGGGATGCAATTTCTAAGACTTTATTGTCAAGGACATCAGCATCCAATCTTCCCTGTAGGCTGTTGCTGTTAAGACATGCCTTTTTGCAAAGAACCCACAATGATTTGTAGTGTTAACATCGAGGAGGCAAAATTCAGGGGTGGGGGGGAAGGAAGCAGAAAGCAATAGTGATAATCTAGCAGAATGAAACCACCACCGAAAGCAATAGCTTGGCCTGTGTTTTTCTAAAGATGAATTGGAAGGCTACGTTCAATAAAATAAAAATAAAAGCGATCCAATCTTAGTAGTCACTATTGAAAAGGCGGTGGCTCCATAGCCAACCTACTCACAGTTTTTGCTGCCAGGAAAATACAAGGAAGACTTGTATGAGAGATGCCAACAATGTATAACTTTCTCCTGCCTCTCTGCAGCCATTAGTGCAGAGAACTGTAAGTAATGCTCAACTGGTTTTATTTTTGATTTGCAAACTGCTGATAAACAGAAAAAGGGGTCAGGCTTTTAAAAAAATCTCCCCGCTGGTTAAATAGGGATCCAAAACCTTCTGTTGCATCCAATTTGAAATGTTCAGAATAGTAATTTCATAATTTTGGGTGCATGAGTAAACTAGTACGATTTTTTCCCCATCTCCATTCGGAAGCAAGAACCACTGAATTCAGTGGGGCTTGTTTCAATGTCTTTTGGGTTATAACTTAAATTACTTGGGGCAAGGTATTAAAGGGTGACAGGGAACTTCATACATCACTATAGCCTTAGGAGTTAATCATAAAGGAAAAATGAATGCAATAGGACAGTGATGGCGAACCTTTTTTGGCTCGCGTGCCATAAGTGGGGGGAGCGCAGGGGGGTCATGTGCGGGCGTGCCGCACCCATAATGCAATGCATGACCCCCAGTGCGCATGCGCGTATTACAGGCGCTCCCCCCCATTTTTACATGCTTTTTTCGCCCTCCCCAGGCTCCAGAGGCTTTATAGGAGCCTGGGGAGGGCGAAAACAGCTGCCCCCACCCCCCAGGATGGCCTCCGGAGGCATCAGGGAAGCCTCCGGACAGTCCCTGAAGTCTTCGGAGCACTCAAAACGATCCTCCGAGCAAACCGGAAGTGACTTCCCGTTTGCTCAGAGGGTCGTTTTAAGTGCTCCGAAGGCTTCAGGGACCGTCCGGAGGCTTCCCTGACGCATTCGGAGCACTCAAAACGACCCTCCGAGCAAATCGGAATTGACTTCCGGTTTGCTCAGAGGGTCGTTTTAAGCGCTCCAAAGGCTTTAGGGACTGTCCGGAGGCTTTTCTGACGCCTCCGGAGGGCGTCCGGGGGAGGCTCTTTTCGCCCTCCTCAGACTCCTATAAAGCCTCTGGAGCCTGGGGAGGGCGAAAAATGGCTTTTAAAAAGGGTGAATTCAGCTGGCCAGCACGCGCATGCGTGCTGGCCAGCTGACAGGGCAGCGCCTCGCGTGCCCTGACAAATGGCTCCGCGTGCCACCTGTGGCACGCGTGTCATAGGTTCGCCATCACTGCAATAGGACTATGAAACATGATTTAAGCCATTTTAACTATTTAAGCAACATTACTAAAAGCATTCTTAAAACATATTGTTTCTAATCTCTCAGTATGTTTTGTTATTTCTTTAAATCAGGGGTCCGCAACCTTAGACACTCAAAGAACCATTTGGACCAGTTTCCCACAGAAAAGAAAACACCGGGAGCATAAAACCCTCCCATGCCTGACTATTTCTTGAGCTGCCATGTAGTTGAATTAAACATTCTGTTTTCTTCTAAAACTTTTCCTTTTCTTTTCTAGGATTTATCCATGGTTGGCCTACCGGGGGTTAAAATGCTCAATAAATCGTGTGCCGACGGGTATCCCACATTGGCGGTTGTGACACATATTTTGAGCAACAGGAAGCCACAGCAGTGGGATGAAAGAGCCACATGAGGCTCCAGAGCCACAGGTTGCTGACCCCTGCCTTAAATAAAATATGTGATCATATAATAAGTTCTTTACCTTTTGTAGTTGTGTAAAATCAGGACTCTTTACAGATTCTGTTTTTAGAAAATCCCTATCAGAAAAAGTTTCCCTATTACTATTCTTTCTTAAAATCAGGATTAGAATGGTTGGAAATGAATAAATAAAAATAAAATGTAACTATTAAAGAAATAAGAATGCTAAATAAGTATCCTCCTTTGAACTGGGTGTCTCCTTCCAAATATTCCTTTGATCAGTCATTGTGGTTTAGACCTACTTTTGCACAGGCTTGTAAAGAAACTTAAATGTAAGGAATAACCTGTACACACCTTTAAGCGCATGGAAATAAGGTTGGATGAAAATGTGATACATAAATATGTTTTTAAAATTAAAATTGTGTCCTAATTTTTTTTCCTACATATGTTTTCTTATCTAAGTGTACCGTATTTTTCAGAATATAAGACTCACCGGAGTATAAGACGCACCAAGGTTTTGAAGAGGCGAATTTTAAAAAAAAGTAGGTAGGTAGATAGAGGGATAGAGAGAGAGAGAGAGAGAGAGAAATACAGTAGGTAGGTAGGGAGAGAGAGAGAATAGGTAGGTAGGTAGGTAGATGTTTCCAGGTGTATTTATCCATGTGCTAGAGAAGGAAATTGCTGACAACCTGCAGCACCTAAGACTTGTTTCTGCTGGGACAGCACTTCATCAATGTAATTCTCATCAACCACTCTAACTAAAGAGCTTTCCGAAAGGGGGGGGGGAGTTTTTGCACTCTGCAAACGTCCCCAACACAGCCTGTTTTTCATGAAAACGGGCCTGGTTTTTTTCAAATAAAAGGCATGAATAGCCGGGGGGGGGCTTGCAGAGTGCTCCTGGGGGGGGGGGGGGAGAGCAAAAAGCAGGCCCGTTTTTTGTCAAAAAAATTGCATGCATAGCCTTATGGAGGCTTATAGAGTGTTGCTGGGGGCTGGGGGGGCAAAAAGGCCCATTATTTGCTCATTTTTGCCATCCCCAGCCCCCAGGAGCTCTCTGAAACCTCCATAAGGTATGTACAGCCATTTTGTGAAGGGGCGGGGCTTCGGGAGGCAAAAAAATGCTGTATTCAATGTATAAGACGCACCCAGATTTTCAGCCTCTTTTTTGAGGAAAAGGTGCGTCTTATACTCTGAAAAATACGGTAATTTCCTTTCAAGTCAGTGTGCCTACCACAGTACTGCAGACTTCCACTTCAATTAATGAGGTATTTAACAGTAAGATATATGTTTACTGCAAATTTACCCTGATTCTGTTTAGGGAACATAGGACTGTTGACTGTTGCAGCAAAGCCAAAAAAAGACGCTGAGCTTGTCGATCAGAAAGGTCAGCAGTTCGGCAGTTTGTATCCCTACTGCGTAATGGAGTGAGTTCCTGTTATTTGTCCCAGTTTCTGCCAAACTAGCAGTTCGAAAGCACGTAAAAATGCAAGTAGAAAAATAGGAACCACCTTTGGTGGGAAGATAACAGCGCTCCCTGCGCCTTTGGCATTTAGTCATGCCAGCCACATGACCATGGAGATGTCTTCGGACAGCGCTGGCTCTTCGGTTTTGAAACGGAGCTGAGCATCGCCCCCTGGAGTCGGGAACTACTAGCACATATGTGCGAGGGGAACCTTTACCTTTAGACTAATACATCCTGATTTTAAAAGTATGTTCAATATTGCATCCTATTTCAAAATCTAGATCAAACGCACTGTTTTGCGGCCCTGGGTTTTTTTTAAATTAAAAGCAACAGGACCGTTCTTTCCTAAACGAGATCAAGTTTCAGTTACTCTTCTAACCATTTCCATTTGCTTTGCAAGAAAAATAAAATGGGGGGAGGGGGAGGTCAATGCACGATGGTAAACGGCAATGTGGAATAACACAGGTTTTTAAAAGTTTGTTCTTTTGTTCTTATTCTTGTCATCTCAAACACTCTCTCACACACACCATTTCATTCTCCTAAAAGGTTATATTTTGCATTCTTTCCACTGAGAGAAACCCCCCCACACACACATACACTTGATCGTGTTGAATGTTGGCAGCGCCAGAGCATGTTTTCAATTCTTGCTGAGTCTATTTCTTTGTGTATTGGAGGTTACTATCGGTCAGATCTTCACAGTGCAAGTGGTGCCTGCTGTAAAACCTCAACTATTCCTTTTACAGGAAATCATAGCTTTGTTATATGTACACCAACCATTTTATGTCATGTTTGCCTTCACTGCTTGCTTTCTTTCTCCCGGTGAGCTTTAGATTTTCAGTGCATACCCTTTTCAGTTTCAGTCCCCCAATTATTTTAATCAGAATAGAGCTGGAAGGGACCTTGGAGGTCTTCTAGTCCAACCCCCTGCACAAGCAGGAGACCCTCTACCATTGCAGACAAGTGGCTGTCCAGTCTCTTCTTAAAAACCTCCAGGGATGGAGCATCCACAACTTCTGAAGACAAACCATTCCACTGGTTAATTGTTCTCACTGTTAGGAAGTTTTTCCTTAATTTCAGGTTGTTTCTCCCCTTGATTAGTTTCCCTCCATTGTTTCTTGTCCTGCTCTCTGAAGCTTTGGAAAATAAGTTGACCCCCCTCTTCTTTGTGGCAGCCCCTCATTTCTAAGAAATTCTCATTTCTAAGAAAGGTTTTGTGGATCGAAGCCTGCAGCTATTTTATAAGTAAAATACTGACAGAAACTATTTTTTTTTAAAAAAAAACCACCCATCTCCTCAACTAGGTAGTGTACTTTGACCATCAAAATGCTTCCACTGGAATGATTAAACATTTTCAATTCATATTACATGAAAATGTAAAATTCTAATTGTTACTGCTGCCATAATGGTACCACCATGCTAAAAACCTAAATTAATTAGCAAAAAAAAAATTGAAAGAACAAAAGGATATTTCACCATGTAAGCATTTTAAAAAGCCATAAGACTCCTCAAATGTTAAGCAATCCACTGAAAGAGCTAGGCTTCTTATACCACCTCAATCAATAGCATGTTGAGGCTAATTACAACTGAAGCATGCAGGAAGAATACATGAGAGATGAACCTTAAAGTCCATCTTAAAGTCCTTTGATATTTTAAGAATTAATAGGAGCAGCAGCTTGAATTGAGTATGGAACTAAAATGGTAGTCAGTGGATCTTAATAGGTATGAGATGATCAAAGCATATGGCTCTTATTTACAACCTGTGTCTGTGGGGTCCCAGGTGCACTCTGAGCTTGGTTGTTTTCTTGCAGATATTTCATTACCAAACTAGGCAACATCAGCATGACAATAAAATAACCAGAGGGAAACTATTCATCTTTGAGCTACAAATATTCTGTCAGTGACTGTGTTGTGTTGTGTATCACTTGCAACTTCCAGATCCTTTTTAAGGACTGCTTCACAGACAATACATTAGAGTAGTCCAGTAGGCATACAATCGAGCATAAACAACCATGGCAATATTCAACATTATGAGGCTGGAATTAACTTTCGTGTTGCTTAAAGCTGGAAAGAAATCACTCTTCAGAAGTTGTCACTTTGCACACAGAGAGCAAGGCCAGAGCAAAAAGCATCTCTCAAACTACAAATTGGCCTCTCCACGGAATTCCTTTATATTCCACAATATGGAGAGCATCAGAAACTTTGTCAAAGTTTTATAAAACACTTATTTCTCTCCATAACAACCTGCACATTTCATTAAATGTGTGGCAACTGCACATTAAATCCCTCCTCCTGCAAAATACTGGATAATTTATACTTTTTCTGACATCAAAATCTTAACGTCTTCTGCAGCTTCTCTCTATCTTTCCCACAATTTTAGCATTTGCCAATTATTTCAGAATTGGAAATAACTTTATGATATCAAGAACCCAGTAAATTGAATCAGACATTACTAATCTGGGACAAGGGAGAGGTGTGATTAAACAGCAACTCTAAATTTTGTAGCTGTCCATTTTAATGAAATGCCCTTGCCTGGCCACGAGTGTTCATATTAAGAAATGGGCTGAGAGGTACTTTACATGTATCTTGAAATGAATCCCGAGTTCATGACCAAAGTTGTTTCCTTAAGCAGCTTAAGTTTCTTTTCAATCTGACTTAAAAATAATTATTGGGAAGTTGCTGTCCCGGAAGGAAATGTGTTCCTGAAATGTGTTGAAAAGCTCTGATCAAAAGAGCTAATATAAAGTTTCCGGAGAATCTCTGAGTTGTTTCTTTCACTTCAAGTTATACAAATCTTAATAATTAGACATTCAGGCATACATTTGCAATCCCCTGGTTTGCGGGTTTTAATGTTTTAAAGGAGTAACATTACAGCAAAAATGTTTAATGTTGTCCTGAAATAGTGTGTAGGAAAGTGGACTTATACACCCACACACTCCACAAGTCACTGTTATTTTCAAGAGGTGAAAGTTGCAGAAACAATGACCAAATTTTCAAGCTTTTGTTTTTATGTTTAATGAACAAAGTACAAAAGTAGATTTCTAGGTAGGTGTTCAAGACTCATTGCATCAGAGAAGAATCCATGGCTAATTGGTGGAATATAGCAAAGGAAGTAATGACCTAAATGAATAAATAACTAAACTAATGAAGTAAACCAACACAATAAGAACAATTCTAAATTGTTTCTAAGACTCATGTGAGTTAAATTTTCCCCTAATAAAAAGGTAAACAGAGCAGAGGAGTTAGACAATTAAAAAAGGAACAATCCTATCTTAAATCTTCAAAACTGAATGTCAAAAGAGCACTGACATTTCCACCAGAAGAGTAGAAATATGAACTAAAACCAAAGGGCTAAACTCATTTACTTATGTCCAGAAAATAAATGGCAGCATCACCTAAACCCCCATTATGAGTTTAGCAATTTAGGGTACACAGTTACTTGGAAATCCTGATTACACTGTCAGGAAATCAAGCACTAAAACTTACCTTGGGCTTTGTTCCAGATATATGACTATGGAGATTCTCTGTCATCCAGGTCATTGTGGCCCCAAAGGTGCTTTTTCAAAGGGCAACTGGACTTTTTTTGTTTTTCTTTGAAGATGTTTCACTTCTGATCCAAGAAGCTTCTTCAGTTCTGAAGAAGCTTCTTGGATGAGAAGTGAAATGTCCTCAAGGAAAAACAAAGACTGTCCAATTGCCTTTTGAAAAAACATCTTTGAGACTTCAGATTTATGGAAAGTTGTATGCTTGATAGCTTGATGGAAGCAGGACGAGACATACACTGTATATAGAAATATAGCTTGTGAAGTGAAGCTAAACTGAGTACTTCTCCTTGACTAATGGCTTTCTAAATGCCTAACTACAATACTTAAAAAAAGAGGTCCTTGCAAATAAGTCACTTACCTTCCATTTCACAGTTGTACAGTCAAGAAAAAAGGTTTAATTATTTCAATTGTATTTAAATGTCTGTTACCCCATAGAAATGCACATCTTCTAGACAAGGGGTGTCAAACTTAAGGCCCATGGGCTGGATCTGACTCACAGAGTGCCTAGATCTGACCCGTTAGGCCACCCTGGAAACAGTGAAGGACCAGCTCACAGTGCCTCTGCCAGCAAAAATGGAACCTGGGAGTTTTCACTGGCAGAGGCTTGCAGGAGACTATCACAGCTGAAAATGGAGCGCAGGAGGGCTGTGGACAGCACTCCCAAGCTCCATTTTTGCTGGCAGAGAGCTGCAGGAGGCTGTCCCAGATGAAAACAGAGCTCAGGAGCCCGGTCCACTGTAGGCACCCCCAACATGAGTGAGATCAAGCTGGCTACTCCTACCCCACCCCACACCCCGGAAGTCAAACAGAACCCTGATGTGGCCCTCAATGAAATTGAGTTTTACAACCCTGTTGTAGACCCTGTCTAGTGGCATTCTTTGGCCAAAGGGACTAGAAGCATGCCCATCCTGGTTAAATGGATTGGATGGATAAAAACAACTGGGGAGTTGATATAGTTCCAAAGCTGGAAGGATGCCACTGAGAAACTAGAGTGGAAGCCACTTCCCCATGAGACCCTGAGCAGATCTCTCCAGATGATCTAAATGCCTCAGATGAATAACATTGCAGAAGGTGATCTTTTCAGACTTGGGTCTTAGTGATATTCTCTGTAACAGTTACGTCTTGCAATGAAGCTTATATCATTTAACCTCAGCACTAATATGCTTTGACAACAACTTTTTTTTCCTGTTATGCCCCTATGATGTTGTCTTCATCTTCACAAGTGAGACGGGCTGAAATCATATTTAGCTCTACCAAGAGGGCTTTCTTCCTTATTACAGCAAATCCAAGGGCAGCCTCAAGGTGTATAATTCTATTAGGCTTTGTCACTAAACTTTGAGAAAAATTGGAACCGGTAATTGAGATCAGCAATTGGGACTGATGGGGACAACAAATTTCATGCTAATATAGTTTTCTGCTGATGCAAGGATGGGTGCAGAGCGCTCTTAATTCAATAGTGGCGAAGGGTAGGGCCATGATGCCACAATGAATATTCAAAAATATGGAGAATGTCGGAAAGCAAATGTTGTAATCTGAAACAATCATGAAATGAAAATAATTTGATGCCAGATCTACCATTCAGCTCATGAGGTCTATATTTCTATGAAGAATCAGATGTACTGTTAGATCTATCTTAGTGTTCCCATTATATCTATGGCACTTATATTCTATTTACAGAAATAGGTTATCATATTCCACAAAAAAGGAGCTATCCCTTTACTTAGGAAAAAACCCTGAAATTTAAGAACATTAATACTAATAAACTCACTGATGCTAAGGGTTTCACAGATCTCTTTTTTTACTATAAGAGATTAATGTGGCTGCCTTTTGTTAAGTAAACGTTGCATTACACATGAACACAAATTGGAGAAAATTCTGAAACTAAAATTAGCTTATAATGGAGGGGCAACAGTTTTGACAGGAACAAGGTATGTTACCTCAGCGTATATCCAGAAAGAAAAACAACAGAAGGGGTGGGAAATAGACCTGGCTTATAGAGTGAACTCTGCATATGCCAGAACACACAATGTCCCCCAGGGAGGTGCATATTAAATTTCTTAGGAAAAGCACAAGAGATGAAATTCTGAATACACAAAGGGGACAAGCCCTGATATACAAAGATAAGGAGATAACCATACTGAAACAGATCCCCAAGAAAGTGAGGGAGAAAAGAAAATCCTATTCGCAATTGGCGAATAAATTATACCAGAAGGGGGTGTGGTTTCGTTGGTTGTTGCCTGAAGGTATGTTAATATTCTGGGAGGAGACAAGAGTTAGAATTAATACACCCATAGAGGCGCAGGCCTTTATGGAAAAAAATAAACTACTCCTAGAAAAACCAGAAGATATCCCAGTAGATGCACAAGACACAGGAGGGGCCGGAGCACTGCCAACGGGGGGAGACAGGGGGACATCAAGAAAGCTCAGATCACACAAATAGGTAAGAAAATCCACATGATATAAATTAATTGAAATTATTAATGAATCTATCACACTGACTATATGCTATAATGTAATATTTGAATGCTATGCAAATGTATAACATGAGTCTGGAGGGGGGGTATACACACCGCAGTTTGCGGCTGCCACAATTTGTAACTTTCCCCATACCTTTTCCTTTTGTAAAACACCAAAAAAGCAATAAAACTTTGTTTAAAAAAGGTATGTTACCTCAGCAACTACAAAGCAACTGAAGTGGTTCCAATTTTATTTATTAAATTTATTTGATTGGCTTTACATTTCACCGTTCCCCAAGGAGTTCAAAACAGGATATTTGGCTTTAATTCCTTGACACTGTATCCTTCCACCAGTTTTTCTCACAATAACATTATGAGACACGGAGGTAAGAAAGATGAACTTGAACAAAGTCACCAGGGCGAACAAAGTTCAGTGGCGAACATCAATCGATCTTCCGCATCCAGGTCAAATACCTTCCATCACTTCACCCTATTGACTTTTAACATTAATTATGTTTTCAAGCTTATTTAAAGCACTATATAGTTTGAGCCTCCTGTAGTCTACTTTAAGAGTGATAGTCTCCCTGTGAATAGGAGAATTAGTATATATTAAAAGTCACTTTTTTATTTTGTTTATTGTTACAAGTGTGTGCTGAAGTGCTTTATGCTAATCATTGCCACCCGAATTCCGCCCCCAGGACAATGCCAAAGAAATAGTGTGCGCATGTCTATGTATTTTTACATATGTAAAAAGGTAGGGAAAAAAAGAAAAAAGGAATGAAAACAACAACAACATAGAATTATGCCTTCTTTCTGTTTAGTAATTACAGTATCCTCTTAATCTTTTCTCCTTCCTCTTTGTCCCTTTTTAATTCAAATCCTGAAAACATTAATTTGATATTTCTTTCAACAAAACATCCATATCAAGATTCCAGTATTTGTTTTTTTTTTAAGTGTTATTTTTCCATTGACTTTGCCTTTCTTCAAGTTCCGTTCATAGAATCATTCTATGAGGCAGATTAAAGGTAAAGGTTCCCCTTGCACATATGTGTTAGTCGTTCCCAGCTCTAGGGGATGGTGCTCATCTCCATTTCAAAGGCAAAGAGCCAGCGCTGTCCGAAGACATCTCCATGGTCATGTGGCCGGCATGACTTAACGCTGTAGGCGCACAGAACACTGTTTACCACCAAAGGTGGTCCCTATTTTCCTACCTGCATTTTTTACGTGCTTTCGAACTGCTAGGTTGGCAGAAGCTGGGACAAGTAACGGGAGGTCACTCCGTTATGCAGCACTAGGGATTCGAACCACCGAACTGCCGACTTTTCTGATTGACAAGCTCAGCGTCTTAGCCACTGAGACACCTCTTATGTGGCAGATTGGCTGTCTCTAAATATGATAAATTTTAAAACACAATCTTTCACTGTAGAAATTTCATTGCTTTTCCAACTTTTGCATAGGTAGGCTTGTGTAGTTGCAATGAATTTCTCCAACTTATTGTGCTGAACCAGGGACTCAAATTGCCAAGTCTTGGGGTCTCCAATAGACGTGGGAAGCATAAACATGAAGAGTCCCAGTCTGTGAAAGTTGGTGAGATGAGTTTTACTCAGTCTTGTTAATTAGTTATAACTATACTGGATGAATTTAGAATATTAAAAGCCTGGTGATTTAATTTCTCCATTTGAGTTACAGTTTTAATGCAATTGTTGCATTGAAAAAAACATATTGGCATTCACTTCCTGCAAGAAATCTATTGGTATTCACTTCCAAATGCAGTGTAAGCACACAATATTTGTTCTTGGCAAGTGGCCCAGGCCATTTCTAGCTAGTCATTTTCTGAAATCATATAAATGATTTCTTTCTTAGCCAGAGACAATAGCTTGTATGTTAGGATAAAAGAGTTGCAGTTCATAAACAGATGAAGTCACTTTCAAGATGATTATAAAAATTCAATAACAAGCAAGGCCTACATTTCCCAGTACAATTCTTGTCTGTAAAGGATTTGAATGCCATCTTTTTTTTTAAAAGGGCAATAGCTCTGAACTGCAAGCACTGAGGAAAAGTGCTTGTAAGTGCTTATTGATGGGCAGGGATCCTATTTGTAAGACGGGAGCCTTGCCCCAGCAATAAATATGTGTATCCACAGCAGAAAATAAGACGTATCTCAAACTGCTCAATTTATCTGTTATATTTTAATTTAAATGTATTTCCCCCTCCTGTTTATCCCAGTTCTCAAGGTTGCTTACAATAGTAGCAAATACCCTAAGTAGCAAAATAGTAGCAAATACCCTGTTCTCCAAAGCACCTGAGGGTAGAACAAGAAGCAATGGGTGGAAACTAATCAAGAAGAGAAGCAACTTAGTACTAAGGAGAACTTTCCTGACAGTTAGAACAATTAATCAGTGGAACAACTTGCCTCCAGAAGTTGTGAATGCTCCAACACTGGAAGTTTTAAAGAAGATGTTGGATAACCATTTGTCTGAAATGGTGTAGGGTTTTCTGCCTAATCAGGGAGTTGGACTAGAAGACCTCCAAGGTTCCTTCCAACTCTGTTATTCTATTCTATTTTATTCTATTCTATTCTATTCTATTCTATTCTATTCTATTCTAAGTATAACATCAAATAAAATCAGAACTAAAATTAAAGCCAGTTATTGAAGTAATTAACAATTAAAAGCTTGACAAAAGAAATGTATCTTACATATTCCCAAATACATTGTTTATGGATCACACACATACTTTTTCTGTACATGTAGTCCTCGCCTTATGACCACAATTGAGCCCCAAATTTATGTCGTTAAGTGAGAATTTGTTAAGTGAGTTTTGTCCCATTTCATGACCTTTCTTGCCATAGTTATTAAGTGGATCACTGCAATTAATAAGTTAGTAAGCCAGTTGTTAAATGAATCTGGCTTCCCTGTTGACTTTGCTTGTCAAAAGTTTGTAAAAGGTAATCACTTGCCCTCAGCACACAGCAACTGTCCTAAGTACGAACCAGTTGCCAAGCTTTTGAAGATTGATCACATGATCATGGGGATGCTACAAAGGCCATCACTTTTATCAGTGCCATTGTAACTTTGAACAGTCACTAAATGAACTGTTGTACGTCAAGGACTACCTGTATACCCAAAACATGGACTTCTAGCAGCTGCCAAAGATAATTTTCAAGTGATCTAACTTGGCAGCTTCGTACTGGGAGAGACTGACCCACAGATAATCTTTGTTGAGCTGTTTTTGTGAGATTGGCAGCTACCCTAAATACATAAATAATAAGTCTTAACCAAGTATGTTCAGCCCACATGCAGCCCTGGACTGTTAGTAAGATTGTAAACTTTTAACATTGTAATTTATATTCATTAACTATATAGCAATAGCACTTAGATTTATATATCGCTTTACAGTCCACTCTAAGCAATTTGCAGAGTCAGCACATTGCCCCCAACAAACTGAGTCCTCATTTTACCCACCTCAGAAGGATGGAAGGCTGAGTCGACCTGAGTCATTATATATCTTATATGCAATTCATGACAATTCCTTTTAACTCAATGCAGCCCAGGCAAGGCAAAAGGTTGGCCATGTCTGCTACAAGCTATTTAGGGCTCTAAAATAAAAATTTCAGCATTTGGCAACTGGTGACCACAGCAGATCGTTCAGAACAGGCATCCCATGATTGTTACATCTTGCACTGAGCTGCAACATTTTGTACTAACTACAATTTCTTAACACTTTGCAAGGATAACCTCATGTCAACTGTAGTTGCAGTGGTCAAGGTGCGGTTAATTGCAGTGAGGATGCAATTGAAGTTACATTTTTAAAAAATAGATGTAGCTTCATTTGTACCATTGTGGCTTCTGTCTTGACTTTTTTGACCACATCCTGCTAGAAGGAGAAGGAGGAGGAGGAGGAGGAGGAGGAGGAGGAGGAGGAGGAGGAGGAGGAGGAGGAGGAGGAGGAGGAGGAGGAGGAGGAGAAGAAGAAGAAGAAGAAGAAGAAGAAGAAGAAGAAGAAGAAGAAGAAGAAGAAGAAGAAGAAGAAGAAGAAGAAGAAGAAGAAGAAGAAGAAGAAAGAACCACCCAAAGGGGCTTAAGGTTGTGATTCAAAGAATTGCTGCTTGGACTCTCAAGATGCAGAGCTAAGAATGAGTGGCCGGTAGATATTTCAGGAATCAGACATCTTTTAAAGGGAGGGAAACAGTAATAGGCCTTCCTATTCCCCAAAACATGCAAGCTTTGTGCAATTCTGATCACTCCACAACAGTTGGGTGGCCTTATGAATCTGGAGAACTGCAGGGCCAAACAGTCACCATGGCAACCAAGGAGACACAATTAAAGAGAATAACAGAGCAACAGAGCCCAGTTAAGACTCCAGGCTCCTTCCTGAACCTGAAGTCCTGAGGCAACAATCCTGCAAAAGTAGGCCAATTAAATCCCAAAAACGTACATATGATTTAAGCTGCCTCTAAACTTGCTCCAGATTACACTGGGGAAATGCGTTCAAGGTATTTCCCATTTATTTTTCTTGCCAGGCTCCTTTTTCTCTGAAGGTTGCCAGGCAAGATGGCATCGGAAGCCTCAAACTGGGCAGCTTGATGTTTAGAAGCAGCCCAAACTCATAAAAAGTCTTTGACTTCAAAAAGTGGGCAGAACTGGCTCAAGAGTATAGATATGCATAAATAAAGATGGCGTGGTTTGCCCTGACTTTCCCCCCCCTCCCCCTCCCTGGCTTTCCTTTTTTTCCCCATAGATAATTTTTATTAAGGAATTTTTTGAAAGAATAAAAATACAAATTTCGAAAAGAAAGAAAAAGTAAGGAAAGAAAAATAAGACGCAAATAAAAAGGTACAGAAAAAAATTAAGGAAAAAAGGAAACGAAAGTTATAAATAAGCAACTTCCTGTTTTCTTAAGAGCGTTACAAATACCGTTATATTTTACCATGTCTAAAGTTACATAATTTCCTTCTTTCTGCAATCTACCCTTTCTAATCAACCAACTCATAAATCACAAATTCATTTTTCCCTTTTTTTCCAGGAAAAAATCCATATGGGCTTATCAGTCACTAATAAACGCTGTTCTTTCACCAATTAAACTTTTAATAATTGGCTTTCTTTTTTATGTATGGAAAGTCCATTTTAAAATCTTTTCTCTCTGTGGAGATATAGAAATGATAGGATGCCTACCAGCGTTTGTTGAATCTCAGCATCCATTCTGCATGTAGTAAGTTGCTTCTACTGTCTGAAGTTCTGTTGAGTTCATTTAAAGGAAAACAATCTCTTGTTTTGACATAGTTCGTATTTCCTTATTATATTTCCTATTTGGCTCCAAGATCTCGGTCTGAATGTACCTTCATTCAGCTCGGGGATTTTGGGGGTAGCACAAAGTCAATAAAACCAGTTTGATTGTGTTGTAGCAGTTAAGGCAACCGGCTAGCAACTGGAAGACTGTAAGCTCTAATCCTGCTTTAGGCATAAAGTCAACTGGGAGACTGGGAGCCAGGCACTCTCTCTCAACCCTAGGAAGCAAGCAATGGCACTTCTGAAGAACCTTGGCAAGAAAACTGCAGGTTACCCAGATCACACAGTTTGATGGAAATTGATTTTTTGTATGTTATATAAATAAAATGAACAAAACATGAAAAAAAAACCCTGCAGGGTGTCAACTCTGAATCAAACCTGGCTGAAGCCATCTTATACTGGTTGATACTTGTCACGCATTATGGGGGGACAATGATGGGGAAATAGTTAGACCGCCTAGGAGACAAAATAAAGAGTTCTTCTGTGGGAACCAAGGTCATTCCAACAGGGGGCAATAGGAGGAGGCCAAAGTGGTCAAAGGAGCCCTCCAACTGCTTTGATTGGACAATGTGACCTGTGACACCTGGGGAGGGAAACATTTGCTCTTTTTATTACACGGAAACCGCGGGAAACTTTAGAGTTGGTTTTCACTGGCTGTGCCGATATGTTGTGTCCAATAAACACGTTCTCTGAGGAATGTTCCTGCCTTGGGGTTCTGAATTCTTTGGATCCGTTACTTGAAATGTTGACACAGGGACTTGCAGGCAGTCACCAGACGTCAACAGCAAGTAAGTAAAATATAAGGAAAATTTCACTACTGTCCATTTCTCGATAGACAGCTAGGACTTGTTTCTTTCACAAGATGCTGCTGCATGTGATTGCTCAGTCATATTTCCATATGACTACCATAAATTAATAATTTCAGGACGTGTTCCCACACTTATCTACACAAATCACATGCAAACAAATATCCTTGGTTATTTACATGCTGATCCAGATCAATATTGCTCTGATTCAAATTTTGGGTTGTGCAAACCTGATTAGGCTCTGTGGCATTTCATTAATTTCAAGCATGTTTCCTACAGTACGTAGCAGCTTTAAACTTTCTATTATTAGGGTTGGCACAGAATAGGGTGTTTATTATGTAAAAAATGATCCCTCCAATTACAAGGTAAGCATTAGGGAGCAATCTTGTAGTTCTTCATTGTTTCTCACTGTTGAACTGCATGCCATGAATGTATGTTCTGACTACAGACTAATCCCAGCACCGACTGCAGTTGAAAACTATCTTGAGAAGGCAATCAGGCTGAAGCGATAGCTACATTCTGTGTCTCTTTTGTTCAGTAATCTCAAGGTCTCTAATGCAATGAATCTCATCTCGTGACCAAGAACTTTTTCAATGAAATCTCTTCTGTTGATGGTTAAGTGTTAAAGAGTCTAATCTAAGTTCCAATATTTTTAAACAGGCCGACTTTCCAATTGCACACAGATTCAATGAGAACAAACAGAACTAACTTTTGAGGGATTCTGCATATCTTAGCATTAAAATTGTAAACACAGAATAGTCTTACAAAGGTAAGGATAATTTTTAGACAAAGGATGGAGAACTTGAATCCTCCCCTTACTCTACAAATGTTGGATGATATTATTTCTAACATAAGCCTTGTTGACTAGAAACAACAGGGATGGAATCCTGAATTTAGCAGAACAGAATAGCGGAATAACAGAGTTGTAAGGGACCTTGGAAGTCTTCTAGTTCCACCCCCTGCTCAAGAAGAACAACTTATATTATTTAAGACAAGGTTGTCCAATGTCTTCTTTAAAACCCTCAGTGTTGGAACACTCACAACTTCTGGAGGTGAATCATTCCACTGATTAATTGTTCTGTCAGGAAATTTCCCCTTAGTTCTAGGTTGGTTCTCTCTTTAATCAGCTTCCATCCATTGCTTCTTGTTCTGCCTTCAGGTGCTTTGAATAATAGGTTGACCCCATCTTCTTTGTGGTGGCCCCTTAGATATTGGAATATTGCTATCATGTCAACCCTAGTCCTTCTTCTACTTCTAGACATAGATTGAATTTGAGTGCTACTTTTCATTTTAAATATAACCAAGCAGTTTCTAAACCAAAAGAAAAATATATTTGTAACTCACTGTGCTTGTCTTTCCATTATAAAAACAGTGGTCTATGCAGAGTTAATTTGATTAGCCTCAACAGCAATGACAAAAGATCTTATTTGATATAGAATTATCTGTCTGTATTGGGGGTGTTAGGGAAAAAAAGATCTTCAAAAAGATTCTCTGGAACCAAACTATTATTAGGTCAGTGATGTGGCAGATAATTTAATCTTAGTCATCCAATCTTTTTTTACATCAGTTATAAACAAACTTATATCTCCTCCTTTTAGAGTTACATCATTCCCTTCTTCCTATGTTCAACCCTTTTTAATTAGCAAATTCATACATCACCAATTCATTTTTTCAGCTTCAGCAAAAAGTCCACAAGAGATTTTTAGTCATTATCTTATCTCTGATCAAACAGGATCATTTTTGCCATTTTCACAAATTCCATTCTTTTTCCAATCCATTCCTCCATTGTGAATATTTCAATATTTTTCCATCTTGGTGCATATGCTAGTCTCACTACAGTTATTATGAACAAAGCCCATCTTCCATAGGTCTTTTCTGATTCACTATCCACAAATTGCAGTAAAAAAATATTCTGGTTTCATCTCAATTTTAATCTTAAAGGTTTTTTTAGCATTATATGAATTTGTACCCATGTTTATATTATTTATTTATTGCTTTTTCACAAGTCCACCATGCATGGTGAAATTATTGTTCATGTTTTCCACATTTCCAAAACTGATTAGAGGTACCTTTATACATCTTGAATAATTTCACTGGTGTCATATATCAACATTACATTATTTGTCAAATGTTCTCTTAAATTGTAACACAATGTAAACATTAGTCCTTTTAATCACATACTTTCCCATTGGTCCAGTTATTATTTTAGCCACTTTAACTTGTTCTTCTATTTCAAATCTCAGCGTAGGTTTGCAAATGCTAGCAATCATCTGTTCATTATTTGTCAATTTAAAATTCCATTTTATGGAATTTTTTTTTTGTTCCAATTACTTTTTTATCTATATTATATTTCTTTCTTAATTGTGCATATGAAAACCATTGGAAACCTAAATCCCTGTGCAGGCAGTTTTTCTCTTGACATTATTATAAGTTCCCCTTGTTCTTGTACTTAACAAATCTTGATACTTTCACTTGTTGCATTTTTCTCTCAGGCGTATTATCTTTAAGCCCTCGCCACGTACAGTGAGATTTCTGCTTAAATTTGCGTGGATTCATTGAATATGCAATTAAATAAAGTACTAATGTGCCCAAACTTTGGTGGGGTTATTCCAAATCATGCAGACTCCAAATTCACAATCTGATCAAACTGTAAAAAAAAGTGCCACAAAAGTGTGAATACAAGATGGAAGACCAAAATTAGAGAAGATGCAGCAATTGCAAAAGTGATAGTGTACAGAAGCTTAACCAAAGTAGGTTTATGACACATTCAGCAAGACATTCAGAAACTTTGAATTCAGTTTTAAGGGAAGGAGTTAAGGGACCAATAAAAAACAACAGAATATGGAATTACTTAAACAGATACTAGCAATAACCTACAATGTTTAACCTTCAAAGTACAGTACAAATATTTTGGTTAGTAATTTGGGAAATATTTTTTTTCATAATGTTTATCCTTATATGTTTTATTAGTAGCTGCTTATCTTCTACTTTGCTTTTTTGCATTGTGATTGCTGTTTAAATGATGTGTCAAAGTTTATGCAATACAAAAAGGAAAGTGCAAATCATCTCTCTTTGCCTCCTTCCTTGTCATTTGCCTCCAGATTTGAAAATCTATTGGGATTGGGGTGATGGGGGCAAGTGGCATCGTGTGTCACAATGTCATTACTTGAATTATGCAATTGGAACATAAATTGCTTACTGTATGTCACTTGTATGATGACATGCTGATGCATGTAACATTATGGATGCCCACGTCTCCAAAATTCACAAGAATTTTGTATTCACAAGAATGTTTCACTACACCAAAGTTTCATGCATATTTATAATTTCAAACTACCTATAAAAAGAGTTTCTAATGGATTGAAAGTTCAAGATCTCTAGTTTTCTTACATCCTTCAATTTTGTTCTTTCCTTGTCCATCCATAAATCAGAGCAGGATCTATAGACTCTGTCAAAAAAGAAAAGTGACAGTCTTGCTTTAGGCAGCTTATTTTAAACAGTATGATGGGACAATAAATATATATCCATGGTTGTTTTTCACAAGGAAAAACAGAAGCGGAAACACTAGTGGATTTTTCTACGTGCAAGAAAGACAAGTTTATTATCCATATTATGTGGCGAAAGAGTGCTTTTATTTGTTTAGTCACTTGAAACCACTTCAGTCAACAGATTTGAAACAATGAACAAAAGCGAAAATCACATCCAATGCAGCCACTAATACAAAGTACTATACTGTAAGACAAATCTGCTCTTATAATTACAATTACAATTACAATTAATTATAGAAAAGCAATTAAATATTCTTGGCAGTATTCTTGTCTCTACAGCTAGTTGGGTATAACAGTTAAGGCACCAGGCTGGAGACCAGGAAGTTATGAGTTCTAGTCCTGCCTTAGGCAAAATACCTAGCTGGGTAGAACTTTGGGCCAGTCTCTCTCTCTCTCTCTCAGACCCAACCCACCTCACAGGGTTGTTGTGAAAATAGGAGGAGGAAAGAGTATTAGTTATGTTCTCTGCTTTGAGTTATTTATAAAAATAATACCGTAAATGTGAGCTAAAATGACTTTTTAAAGAAAAGATCTTCTGGAACAGGTAGGTTTTTACAAACTTCTGAAAGTCCAGGAGCAAGCTCTGGGTAGTCTGTCTCAGAGGTGAATATTTCTTAAACGAACTAGTCCCGTGATGGCGAACCTGTGGCATGTGCGCCACAGGTGGCATGCAGAGCCCTCTCTGCAGGCACACGAGCCATCACCCAGCTCAGCTCCGCCCTGCATGTACATGCGCCTCCCGCTGGCAGTTGATTTTGGGGTCTCTGCCACACATGCATGGGTGGCGGGGAGCATGCCGAAGACGCGCTCACATGCCCAGGGCGGGGGTTCGTGTGTGCATGCATGGGGAAGGGGGGAAGGGCATGGGATCACGTGTGCCCCTCATGGCCCATTTTTGGTCCCAGGAGGCTGCAGAGAGACCAAGTAGGCCCAAAACAGGGCACAGGGGACTGTGTCACCCTCCACCTGTGGCCTGTTTTTTGTCCCAGGAGGCTACTAGGCCCAAAATGGGGCACAGGGGGGGTTACATGGTCTGTATGGGGGCGGGGAGAGCACAGGGGGTCAAGCATGCATGTACAGGGGCGGGGGGAGTGTGGGCACTCTTTCAGCACGTGACAACAAAAAGATTAGCCATCACTGGAGTAGATTAATCAGGGAGGCCTGCTAGGCCCAAAACGGGGTATGGGGGGGGGTCGCACACATGCACGGCAGGGGGAGGGGGGTAAGAGGAGAGCAGGGGGTTGTGTGTGCATGTGCAGGGGGCAGGGTGCATTGCATTATGGATGTGGGCACATGCAAACGCGCTATCACACACACATGCACGATTTTGACACATAAGGAGAAAAAGGTTAGACATCATTTCTCCACCATAAAATCCAAAAGGAGAAGCAGAATCTGGGTAGATTGTAAAACTACAGTAATAATTATTTGGCCCTAACCTAGGGCTACTTGTTTAGTGAGTGCCTGAGCAATAGTAAACTTTTTATTTAAATTATCTAGCTGAGACTCTCTCTCTCTGCTTTGAATTCAGGATTGCCTACATTAATTTGAAGATGACGAAGATGATGTAACAATGCATTATTTAAAATATTTAAAAATTTATAATTACTAATTTTAAACAGAACATTATCTTTATTTTATTTTTTTATTTTGCCCCTTTGAGTCTGTCTTGACTCCTGGTGTCTACCTGGACAAGACCCTGCAGTGTCCTCGGCAAGTTTTTCCAGAGGTGCTTTGTCACTACCTGTTGCCTAGGGCTGAGAGAAAGTAACTGCTTTGTGCTTAAGGCACAAGTAGAATTCATAGTCTCCTAGTTTCTAATAATTGCGTGACTTGAACACCACACCAACCAACTGTCACTTAGAAATATTTACTGTAACTTAAATGGAAGCGCAACACTTTTCACAATAGTGGAGATGATCATGTCTAGATTTGAGTGCCTGCTCATTTTGAGGGGCAATATTATTAAAACCTCTTACTGAAATTTCCTTCAACTTTCATCAAATCAGCCCTTAAAATGCTTTTTTAATAGAAGACTGTGTATGAATGGCTTTCCTATATATTAAATTGAGAAGTGGCTATGCTAGAATTAATATACAATCAGTATTTTAAATATATAGAAACAGTTTAGTATAGTGTTTCAGACCTCAGGCTAGAAACTGAGAGGCCATTAATTCTAGTCTTACCATGGGCACAAAGCCAGCTGAGTAACCTTGGGACCAGTCCCTTTCTCTCAGCCCTAGGAAGCAGGCAATGGCAAACCATTTCTGAGATCTTGCAAAAAAAAACAACCAACAACAATAATCCTCCAGGAACTTGTCCAAGAAGATGCCAGAAATCAGAACTATTTGAAGTCATTTTTAAAAAAAACTTCATGTGAAGAAGAAAATGCAGAAATAAATTGTTTTCCCTAAGTTACCAAGAACAAGAAAATATTCAACAATCTGCAAACATTTGAAACAGTATGGATCAGGGGTGAAATTCAGCAGGTTCTGACAGGTTCTGGAGAACCGGTAGTGGGAATTTTGAGTACTTCGGAGAACCGGCAAATACCACCTCTGGCTGGCCTCAGAGTGGTGAGGGAATGGAGATTTTGCAGTATCCTTCCCTGTGATACCCACAGAACCAGTAATTAAAAAAAATTGAATTTTGCCACTGGCATGGATGAACAGCTTGGATCATTTTAAAGTAGAATTTCTTCAGCCTGTTTGCTTATCTCCCACTTTGCCCCAATACAGCAGTGTGGTTAGAAAATGTGCAAAAATGCCAGTGTGGTTATCAGTCCAATTCCAGACACTTGTATATGCAGCAGAGTGAAGTTGGCAAGATAGACTATGGGTGGCTCCTTTTTTCCTCTTATGAATCACGATTTGTTTTGCATAACTTCCTGTCATAGTAACATTGATTGGGGGTGGGGGGCACAATTGTGGATGTGCACAAATAACCAAGCTCATCTACTGTGGATGCTTTATGTGAAGACCAAGCTTTTTGGAGAAGGTGCTAATGCTGAGAAAGATGGAAGAAAAGAGAAGAAGACATTCAGGAGTTGGATGGACCCATTGCAGGGGCAATGGGTGCACCAGTCCAAGATTTGCAAGACCAACTTAAGGTGACAGAGAAAATCTATCGGTGTAGTTGCTAAGAGTCAACAACGTCTTGATGGCATATCATCCCTCAAGCAACGACTCCGTGTCCTTGTATGTGGGTGTTTGTGTGTGAAGCAGGAGAGAAGGGATTCTTGTTGTTTAGGAACCATGACAGCTCAGGAAATAGGACAATGGTTGAATGATTAGTCAGTTGGAGCAGGCGTTGGCTCCTGGTGATCTCAACACACTCCCTGCATTTGAGACCAGCAGCAACAAAGACCTTTGCAGATTACTTGCAAACTGCTATAGTCAAGTATGAATAGAAACAGCAGTGATGCTGTATGGAAATGTCTTGCCATCTGAGATCTCTCCAACTGGATCAAGGGGCATATGTGCGCGCATATTTGACTAAAACAAAGAAAAACATTTTGATTACTGGCGCGTAGGGACACAAACCAGCAAAAGTTGGAACCTCTCCATTCTTTTTCCTTGGTTCTTTTCCCAATTTTTCAGAATTTTCCAAACATGTAGTGGTGTCCATTTTGAGCCAACTTCACATTCTCACATCTTTCTGATGGTTTCAGAGGAACGAGTGGTGTGTGGCCCACACTCAAAGTGGTGCACCGTGTCTCTGTATGTGTGTGTGTGCGTGAACGGATCCCTCCGATGAGAAAAAAGCAGAAAGAAAAAAAAACCCTGCCTTTAGAAAAAGGAGCATTGGTGATCGTGCACAGTGGTAAAACGCGAGCAGCAACATTGCTGTTCATTGCACAGCCAGTCCTCCTCTCGCCCCCCCCCCCCCCCTTTGCCAGCAAGCAGGGTCCGGGGACAGATACGTGATGGGACTTGTAATCGGTAGGTAACACATTTTGCAGAGAAGCTGTGCAGCTGCTCGGCTGTTGGTTCGGCTCCGAAGGAAGGGAAAACTGGGTGGGGTGGGTGGGGCGTCCCAAAGGTGCACTTCAGGAGGCAACTGGACTTTCTTGTTTTTTTCTTTTGAAGACGTTTTGCTTCCCATCCGAGAAGCTCTGACTGGATAGTAGGGAATGCAAGGATTTATATTCCTTGCAGACAGCTCGTCCTTTGCATCCTTTTTGGAAGGCCGTTGAAGCACTTGGAAGTTTTCCTGTGTCCTCAGGGTCACTTGAGTAGTGCTCCTGGTTCCTGTAGTTTGCAATTTTTTCCTCTGGAAATCCCTTCATACTCCCACACTATTCGAAGGCTGTTCATCCCAAATTGTATAGCTAAAAGCCTGTAGAGATTCTCAGCCATCCAGGTCATGGTTGTCCCAAAGGTGCTTTTTTTTTTTCCAGGAGGCAACTGCAAATTCTTGTTCCTTCTTTGAAAATGTTTTCACTTCTCATCCAAGAAGCTGGGCGGGGGTGGGGGAACCGCTGGGAGCCACCGAAGAGCCGCCTCCTCCCCCCTCAATAGAGGAGCCAGGCTGTCCAGTAAGGCCAGTGACATCGCCCTTTTAAGAGGCGGGCTCCCTCGCCACGTGCTCACAGTGACTGATTGAAATACATAAACAGACCAGCTGCAGCAGCAGCAGCTGGAGCGGCAACGGGAAGCCGAGTTTGACCGATAATAACCTCGCTGTACAGCGCCGGCGGGGGTTCTATATAAGGCGCATCGGGCTCGCCGTCGCCTGCTTTTCTTGAGTCACGGTTGGGGGAGCGCGCAAGAGTTGAGGTGGCTGGTGTGTGTGGGGGCACTACCCACCACCACCACTACCACCACCACCACATTCCTCCCCCCACCAATTTAGCTGTCGACGATTCGTCCGTCCGTCCGGTGGATCTAAAAGACAAGAGAGCCTCGATCAAAATTGGCGAGCAGGTAAAAGGGGGCGAAAGGGAGGGATTTTGGGGGGAGGGGGAAGATCGCGAAAGAAGGGCATCCTTGGAAGGGACTGATGCCATTGCAGCCAAGCCCCAGGGATCGGCTGGTCCTGCTTCTGAAAGAAGGGGGGGGGGATATGTCTCTGGCTCCGACCCCGCGCAATTCTGCACCGATCTCGAAGCGCCTTCAGCTCCCACTTGGCTTTCTGGCTTCCCGGAGCTTTTTTTTTGTAAAGGAATTAGGAAGGCGAGCCAAGCAGAGTTTCTGAGAGTGTTCAGAGCGCGTTTTCTGTCCCTTTGGAACTCTCGCCGTCCCTGGAACAGGGTGTTTCCTGGTAGCACGTTTATCCAAAGCCCGGCATTGTAGATGGTTTGCTGTGGGCAGGGAACGGTCGCTCCAAACGATAAAAGAGCTCCGAAGACAGGAGGGCAGGAACGGCGAAGGGCGAAGAGGAGCTGGACTGGCGCGTTTGGGAAGGGGTCTGGTTGTTTTTAAGTAGACAAAAGCAGGCGCCGAGGTCAGTCTGTCTGTCTGTCTGTCTGTCTGTCTGTCTGTCTGTCTTTCTTTCTTTCTTTCTTTCTTTCTTTCTTTCTTTCTTTCTTTCTTTCTTTCTTTCTTTCTGTCTCTTTCTTCTCGCTGTCTTTGTTTTCTCTGTCTCTCTTTCACTCTCCTCTCTCTCTCTTCTCACTGTCTTTGTTTTCTGTCTCTTTCTCTCTCTCTCTCTCTTTCCTCTCACTTCTCTGTCTCTTTCTCTTCTCTTTTCTCTCACTCTCTTCTCTGTCTCTTTCTTTCTTCTCTCTGTCTTTTTCTCTCTCTCTCTGTCTCTCTCTCTCTCTCTCTCTCTTCTCTCTCTTGTCAAACAATGGCCATATGTTGCCTTTCTCTTTAACCATGCATGTCTTACTGAAGAATTGCAAGGATCATAGCTTATTTTCTACAAACCCCTGGTTGAATTAGTAAGACTCTCAATTCCTCCCCTACATTGCTGGATTACAAATCTCTTCATTTGCAGCCGGATCCAGTAGCCATTCTGGGCATTGAACCCTTCTCCATGTTAAGGATGCCTGCCCAGGTCAGAGAAGGAATCTGATAGCATCTTTGCAAACCCAACCTGGGCTGAAGCTTGGGAGAGTCAAAACCTTCTCAAAGAGGGGCTTGTGGTTTGGTTTCTGGGGCTGCTCTCTAGGAAGATGCCTCAAGTTGGAGCTACTGAGGCAAGGAGAAAAACTCAGAGCAACTCCAAGTCAGCAAGGAATGACCGAGAGTAACCTTGTAATATGTGTGACAGCTTAATAAAAGCCATCAGCTTGGGATTTGCACCCCTTAATCTGAGGGGGAAGCTAACTTTGTAAGAAACAAGTCCATGAAAAACTTATGCACTGAGAGAAGCACTATAATGGGGTGATGGGGGTAATCATAGGCTGTTTATTTTATTGCTATTATTATCATTAGCTTTGTTGTTCACCTCCGGGCTGTATTATGAATCTCCGTGTTTCCTTCCCATTCTGAGTCAATACTAAGCAAGACCAAAGAGAATAGCTTTGCAGAATGAAATGAAAGCGTTACTTTCATTGTATTACTTTTCATCTTTTGTGCATGCTTGAACTGTAAATTGTCAGAGCTTGGTGTCATGTATATAAGATAACTTTAACAGATGTGATTAACAGAGAGCTCTTTTTTTGGGGGGGGGGGTTAAAATGTCACTTTGATGCCTCCTATTAATTAAGAATATTACTTTGAAGTCCTTGATTTGGACTCTGCTTCTAGTGATGGCATGGGCAATCACCAACTCAGCCTGGCTCTAGTAATATCTTCAGCACTCTCAAGGAAAGCACTGCATCTTTTGATATCATTCACCCTCCTTATTTGATGTATTCTCCTTTTTCTCCTTTTTACAACCTTGCCAAGTCTGGTTGCTTTTTAAGCAACTGCTTCCACCCTAAGACAAAAGAATGTAAGTTTCTCCTTGTTGATGATGATCACTTCAAGGGAATGGTCTTTATTTGACCCAGGATTGACTGCTCTTAATAACCATTTCCAAATCCATTAATCTTCTTTCACTAGCTCTTTCTCAGTGCCCAGCTTTCAATACCAGTACCACTATGTTAACTATTTTGATCTCTGCAGTCATTAAACTATCCTTCCTGATCTTGTCTAAGTTTGCCATTCCCTTCCTCCATAGAATTAATCTCTATGGTGCATTATATGTTTATCCTTCATCCCAAGAATGCAAAAATCATTTTCCATCTTCTATCGATCATTTTCCCCCCTTTTTCCTATTTAAGCTGAATCCTGGTTTTCCACTTCTACTTTCCACGTGAGTTCTTCTAAAACTTCTTGACTTTGGGCTAACAAAATACTCACCTACATCAAGTTGTTAGTGTTTCTGTCCCTAGTGATTGATTTTGGTTCTAGATGTCAGTGCTTTTAATATAGTCGTGGTATAAATGTGACAGATGGAGTTGCTATCTATCCTTATCACACTCCTTTACCTATTTTGAACCGCTCCATTTTTCCAAACTCACTATTACTTCTTGCTCGTTATGAAGGCTTCTTGAAATAGATGTGGTTTTCCTTTTAACCTTAATATATACATCACATGTGGAACTGAATGTACAGATCAGTGGTGGTTGCAGGCGGTACGCCCCAGTACGGGTGTACTGGTGTCTGCCCAGAGCAGTGGGTACCGTTCTGCTATGGTGCTCCGGAGGGCCCACCCATCCACCCGCGCTCCTTACCTGTCTTTAAAATCTTTGGCGCTTCCGTGCACGGCACTTACACTGCCTGCGCGATGATCTGCCGAGCAGCTGGAACGTTGCGGAGGCTCGTGGAGGCATCGCTGGACAGTAAGACGCATGCATGCGCACGCTGCACGTATTCATGTGAAGGATGCTAGGCCCCGTTGCAACCGTACCGATTGCAACGGGATCCAGAACCCACCACAGGTACAGATATATGGGATGATATACACCATCAAAAGCATAGCTTTAGCCGATAAATTACACCTCTTTTGTCATATTTTGCTATTTCCATTATCTTATGACATCTGATATGTTCTTCCTTTTTTGTAACCATTGTTCATTTGGTGTTTTTCTGTCCCTGCGTGGATATATTGTTTTATCAAAGATCTTAGGGAAAATGTTCCTTGCATGAAGACTTAATTACATTGTTTGGTCATTTGCACTCTTCTTTCTTCTATAAAAGAATATGTATGTTTCCATTTGCAACTTAAAACAATCCATTCAACTGCAGAGGTACTTTCTTACAAAAAGCTGTTTCTTATAGTTTCTATTGCAATCTGTTCCTGAATATATTCTTTCTCAGAAAAGATTGCTCTCATTTTGATTTGTGTACAGTCTATTCATTTTCCCTTAACCTCATTAGATTTTTTTCCCATAATTAAATCTGAATAGTCCTACTTTAAAATAAGTTTGGTTTGATAGTTATCATTCTGGAGTAGGACAGGGAAGACTAGAACAGAGCAGAACAACAGAGTTGGGAGGGACTTTGAAGGTCTTCTAGTCCAACCCCCTGCTTAAGCAGGAACCCCTATACCGTTCCAGTCAAATGGCTATCCAACATCTTTTTAAAGACTTCCAGTGTTGGGGCATTCACAACTTCTGGAGGCAAATTGTTCCTCTGAATAATTGTTCTAACTGTCAGGAAATTTCTCCTTAGTTCTAAGTTGCTTCTCTCCTTGATTAGTTTCCACCAATTGTTTCTTGTCCTACCCTCAGGTGCTTTGGAGAATAGCTTGACTCCCTCTTCTTTGTGGCAGCCCCCGAGATATTGGAACCCTGAACTCTAATCCTAAATTAGCTATGAAACCAGCTGGGTGACTTTGGCCAGTCGTTCTCTTTCAGCCCTAATAAAATGACAATGGCAAATCACAAAATCCTGCCAAGAAAACTGCAGGGACTAATCTGGGCAAGCTGTAGGAGTCCAGCCTGAGTTGAAGATGCATATATAGTAGTTCCTTAACTGTGAATTTTCTTGTTATTTGTCTGATTTTAATTTTCATTCTTTTTGTTGTTATTTCCCCCTCTATATTGACCTTTTTGGATGAAATATCATTCCTTGATATTTCTTGTTTAGTGTTGAAAGTTATCACTCAGTCATTCAATATCCTTCTGTCTTCCAAGTCTTTCATTCTTTGTCTTTATCTTCCTAAGGGTATCTTGGTGGCTTTCACAACAAACTCTTTGGATCTTTTCTTTTTGAAATTTCTTAACTCCCCTTGTAGCTCCTTGGTTTCTCTTTCATGTAAGTTAAGTAGATTGAATCTGTTTCTTACATCAAATTTATATTTTGACTGTATGTCTTTGAGGTCAGATGTCCTTGCTCTCTTCATCTTTTGTTTGATATCAAAAAAATCATGCTCTAGCCTCCAAATCTACACTAGGAAGCTTTCTGGATGACTAGATTATACTTTTTCATATTTTGTTTCTTGTTACGCAGTTCATATGATCCCAGTGACATTCTAATAAAGGAGATTGCACTTGTGTTCCTTGAATCAAGGGCTGACAAAGGACATAACGCTCTTCGCCAAGCACATGCTTAACAATGTTCTTGTTAAACAACCTTTCATACAAATTCCTACCTGAATGTAATTTATGTATGGATGTATGGATGGATTATATAATCATCGGATTTAAACAGGACCATTTCAGCTCATCTGAATTTATCTATTCCTAAAATAGCCAATTTGATATGTTTCATTTCCATTTTGATAATTTCAAGTTTTTTTGTTTGTCAGCCCTTCAAGGTAGACCATGGACATCAATACTACAACTATACTTTATTAGTATAGATTATAGTAACACGATCCTGAAAGCCTGAAATAATTTCTCTTTCCCTCTCTTTTATACTAAACTAAAGAGAGTCAAGGTGGGGAAATCTTGAGTTTCTTTCTCATGCCTTCCTATTTTCCTACACTGCATCCACGTTTTTTCAACAATTGCTATGTGCTTTCTTCAAGGATAGCTCCAGAATTCTCTACAATGCAAGTAGTACAATAACAATTACAATAGTGATGGAACTTAACAGTCACTAAATAAACTCTTGTAAGTTGAGGACTACCTGTACAATGTTTTTGGAGCCATTCTTGAAATAATGCACATATAATCACTAGTGAATTCTCCTTGAGGCTTTTAAGTGCCTGTAGACATCGTATAGTTAGAGCTAAGTACACTGGAATTGGCATAGATTGTTGTAGCAAAAATGTAATTATATAATGGGCGCACAAGATAATACATATACAAATTTCACATCACTTTCAGGATTAGTTCTCCATAATTCATCTCATCTGTGTTACTTCAGGATGCTTAGAGTAGAATATGACATCATGCCTTTCTTCACACCAAGGAAGGTAGACAAGATAGAAAGCTAGTCATTAGCTGAAGGCTTTTCTGTAAACTTTGGAAATGGCCTCTAATAGTTTTAGTAAAAGAAGTGGTGCTAATGGAAATTTGTCTCTTGAACTATGAATCATAAAGATTGTACCAAAGATTCATACCTCATCCTAAATCAGTTTTGTTGGAGCTCTATTGGAAGTTAGAATTGGTATGATTCATATAATATAATGAATCTGACATAATGAGAGTGTGGTTTAATGTTATCTGTGTGTATTACTTATGGTTTCACAAATATATGTTTTATTGACCTGTCAGTGGTACATGTTGAATTGGCAGTATAAAAATACTGTAAAAAGTAATCATAAATTGTGGTACAAGCTAGAAATCATGGTTTATAAACTAGGCTTTCAATTACAAACTAAGGCAAAACAAATACTCCCCATGGCTCATTATGGGTTGACAAGCCCTTGCCTTGTTTTGCTGAAAAATTCTATGTAGTGCTGGTTTCTACAAGTGAAATCAGATCTTAGTCATATATTCAAGTAAAATTACATGCTGGAGTTCTTACGAACTTGTATTTCCCTCTTTTCAAATGATTTCACGTATGATTTGACAACAACTGAAACACTTTCAGTGAATTTTTGTAAACTGTTCTTCATTGGAGTCTTCTATTAACCATAATCTTAACCTTCTCTGACTGTCCATTTGCACGTATTATGAGTCAGAGCGGCACAGTGCTTAGAGTGCAGTACTGTAGGCTACTTCTGGTGATCACCGGCTGCCAGCAGTTTGGCAGATCGAATCTCACTAGGCTCAAGGTTGACTCAGCCTTCCATCCTTCCGAGGTGGGTAAAATGAGGACCTAGATTGTTGGGGGCAATATGCTGACTCTGTAAACCACTTAGAGAGGGTTGTAAAGCACTGTGAAGCGGTATATATGTTACGGTGAAAGACCGAAATCTGGTGAATGTCGACATTCACCGGTGAAAGACCGAATATTTCATTACAACACAGTCGCTTGGTGTATGTCCGAAAATACCCTTATCCTCTCGACACCCTTACCCTAATACCTCGGCTCCTCGCTTCCTTTTAAGCGTCTTCTTAAGGATCGCAAGTTTAAAAAAAAAAAAACTCCGCGAATAGAAGACGCTTAAAAGGAAGCGAGGAGCCGAGGTATTAGGGTAAGGGGATTAGAGTAAGGGTGTCGAGAGGATAAGGGTAATCCTCTCGACACCCTTACCCTAATCCCCTTACCCTAATACCTCGACTCCTCGCTTCCTTTTAAGCGTCTTCTTAAGGATCGCAGGTTTTTTTAAAAAAAACTCCGCGAATAGAAGACGCTTAAAAGGAAGCGAGGAGCCGAGGTATTAGGGTAAGGGTGTTGAGAGGATAAGGGTATTTTCGGACATACACCAAGCGACTGTGTGAATGTCGACATTCACCGGTGAAGGTCCAAATGTAAAACAATGTAATGAAATATTCGGTCTTTCACCGGTGAATGTCGACATTCACCAGATTTCGGTCTTTCACCGTAACATATAAGTGCTATTGCTATTCTGGATGGCAATACACATAGTAAACCTTCATTTCTTTCCAGGACAAATGGAGTATTCTAGCTTTTATGAGACATATTTTATGTTTGCTCTAAAAAGTAAATGGTAAAGGAGTCCCTGCAGATCTTACTCAGCTACTCGTTGCTGACTCTAGGGAGCGGTGCTCATCTCTGTTTCAAGGCCATTTGCGCAGTCATGTCACCAACATGACATAATGGAGTGCTGTTGCCTTCCCACCAAAGTGGTACCTGTTTATCTACTCACATTTGCATGCTTTCGAACTGCTAGATTGGCAGGAGTGGGGATGAGGATGGGAGTTCACTCCATCATGTGGCGCTTGGGTCTCAAACATGGGCTACCGGCCTTCCAGCCAACAAGCCCAGCATCTTAACTACTGAGCCACTGCCCTGCCTCCTTTATGTTTGTAATAAATACATGGAATTAAAAAATATCATTTTTAAAAACTTACTGCAATCCAGGATTTCATCTTTTAAGGCCGAAAATTGGTTTACAACTTTTCCTCACCCTGAGTATGTTCTCTCTGTTGCAAGTAGAAATCATCCTGTTTGGAATTATTTAAAATATTCCAAGGTGCATGTTTTAAGGGTTGATTAATTTATTAATATGCATCCATATGGGATTTAGTAGTATCTATTCATCATTTGGAACCCATAATCCAACGGGAATTTGCTTTGTCTTCAGAACATAAATGGTCATGTGGCTGGCATGACTAAACACCGAAGGCACCCAGAACACTGTTACCTTCCCACTAAAAGTGGTCCCTATTTTTTCTACTTGCATTTTTACATGCTTTCGAAGTGCTAGGTTGGCAGAAGCTGGGACAAGTAACGGGAGCTCACTCTGTTACTGGTGCTAGGGACTTGAACCACTCAACTGCCAACCTTTCTCATCGGCAAGCTCAGCATCTTAGCCACTGAGCCACTGCATCCCTTTTGGAGCTATTTTAGGTTTTGTTAAAAGTATCCTGCTTTAGAATTTCGGTCACTTTTGAAGGAAAATGTATTTGCGGCAGCTGCTGAAGTCCTCCATGTGTGCATCTCCAAAGGTTCTCTGGAAACACAATAAATTCTTGCATTCCTTTGCTCTTTCATGCTTTGCATGACCAGATGCTGAAGTTTTGCAGCCTGAGTTTCCGTCTTAAAAGGGCTTCTGTTGACTGTACAAATCATATACTTTGTACCTTGGCAATCAATCATACAGGAATATTTTGTCTGCAGAATCTTTCCTAGAAAATCAAGAAGATACAAGTTGCGTTTAGAAATGTGATGGCATCTTTTTATTTAGTACGATTTACTGAAGGAATAAAGTCATCATGTGAGATGTACTGAATAACCTATATCCGTGGTGGTGAACCTATGGCCTGCGTGCCAGAGTTGGCACGTAGAGCCCTTTCGGTGGGCACGCATGCTGTCACCAGCTGCTCTTCTGGTTTCTGTTGTGCATGGGCGCACTGGCCACCTGGTCTTTGGTTTCCGGTGCTCCAGCATGCACGAAGACCAACTGGAAGACCAGATGGCTAGCACTTGCATGTACATCGGCCAGCTGGTCTTCAGGATTTTGGCGCATGTGCGCATGCATGAGCATTACACTCGGTGCCAAAAAGGTTCGCCATTCCCTGCCCTATATAGCCATCTTTAGAATTGTGCTGATGCAGATAATTGTTTTAAAATAATCTTTGGATGACTTTCAAGGGACAAAGAAGTTGTCTTCTAGATACAAGAAACTTTGATGTTACTTCATCTTTTTTTTCTCTTTTGTCATTGTCTGACCGGCAAAGGGAAAAAGTTTGCTACTTTTGCATTTTTCTGCATTGCTCATTTGATGAAAGCACATGAGTCTGTGTAACGTGGAAAGAGAAAGAAAGAGAGAGAGCTCTTAGAAACATCTTATTTATTAGCCCAGTAGTTCTTTTATTCCAGATAACTGCTTGGAAACCATTCTTAAATTAATTGAGTGAGGGACACAGTTTTGTTTTTTCCTTCACATTGTTGACTGTGATAGAGAGTTAATGTGATTTTAAAGATAACATGGTTGTGTATATGTGGAGAGACTCCTTTTCTAGATGTGATGGATTTGAGCTAGTTTTCAGGAACATTCTTGTGGAAAAACAAACTTTAGTCAGCATCTGCTGACCAGAAGGTTCAGAGTTCTCTTTAGAGCAAGCTCTGGCTTTCTCTTCTAGCAAACAGAGCAGTGCAGTAGAAATAAAAATAATAATAAAATCACATTTAATGCTTTCCATGAAGTCAGAGAATTTTCATACCTAGAACAGTCTGAATTGATAAATAAGCCCTGAAACAAATCAAATAAAAGTTTCAGAGGATTAATTGGGAAAGTTATGCATCTATGGTAAACTATAATCTGCCCATCAAGTTGGAATGCTCACTTTCGTAGGTAACATTTGAGAGCCGGTAGGGAAGGTAAACCATCCCTGCCTCACAGGGTTGTTGTGGGAACATAGGAGGAGGAAGGACTATTCGATATGTTCGTTACCTTGAGTTACTTATACAGTAATAAAGGCAGGATAAAAAAATCTAATAAATAAATAAACAATAAAAGTTCTCCTTTGCTGAGGGCAAGTTAGGAGGCTGCTGAGAAGGGCCTCCAAATAACTTGGAGTTATATGATTTTTGGGCTGAAGCCTAGACCTTTGTGTAGATACATAGTACATCAATGAGCCATGCAGTGTGATATTGCAGTATTTCCATATAGAAGTCCAATGTGATCGCTTACAAGCCTTTTCTTGATCTGTTTATACATTTGATCAGTATTGCCAAACAGGACATACGTCTCAGTGCGTGAAGGAACAGTTTGCATATTTAAGACTTAAAGAGGAACAAGCTGATTGATTCCAATCCTGTAGGATTCTTAATGTAGTTGCTGCCCTTTAACCTCAATATATCCCTAGAGCATATTGTGTGCAGTGCAGTGTTTAATTTCCCCTGAGGCAAATAACTATCTATTAACTCAATATGGAAGGTAATAAGAGAATGTAACCTGTGACCTAACCTCTGGGGTCTAGGATAATCCTCCAAGTTACAGGACCTATTTTAATCTCTTTCTTTAGTGCCCTAGAGTACACCTCTATTTTATGGCACAAAACTCAAAATTAGCCATTAAGAACAGAGCCACACTCCCATCCAATTGCCCCCATCTTTTCATGTGTCAGGTTAGCTTTCAAGGTGTCTGCTGTGTCTGTCCTTTTATAGTATAATATCCAAATTTTTGAGGGAACTTTTCCACCCCAAAATGCTGCTATATAGAATGTTGCTACTGATGCTAAAAATATTTAGCAAACTCAGAGTTGTTTAGGATCTTGTGCCTGATGGACTGTTTAACATCACCCTCTGAAATGAAACATGTTTCTTCATCGTTTTACTCCTTTTTGAGAGAAAAATCTGACCAGCTGTTGTAGAATTTTTAGAAATCGTTTGGAGAGCTTTACGCCAGAGGGCACAATATTTAGCAGGGATTCCCGAAAGGCCAATTCTCATAAAAAAAGGCACAGAATGTAAAGTTGAAACTTTGATCAGATATTCCCGAAAGGGAGGACATGAACTGATAGTGAAGTTAGAGTGCATGTTTGCGTTCCAGGCTTGTATCTCAAGAAACAAGCCCCTCTGCATGCGAGTAGATAAGGTTGTGTCGGTACTATATTGTGCCAAAAATCTATTACGAGAAATGCCTCTAATCCAAATTTGCCTCTTCTGTAAATATTATTATTTTGAAAAATATATTAACCAAAATTTTGAACACAGCTGTAGACGGATTCTGGTCTACCGCATATTGTGGCTGTGAAATGCCTTTATTATAAGGTTGTGATATGGCAATCTTTTTGATAACATGCATCTTTTTTTTAAAGTTTGTCCAAGCATTTTAAAATTTTGTTTGTTTGGTTTCTTTTTCCTGTCAAAGAACCGTCAACGTGACTTTCTCAAACATACCATTCCTTTTTTAGTGAATTTCTTCCTAAACCCAAGATGGTGACAATTTAGAGACCATATATTTATATACAGATCTTTATAGGATATTTGCATCGCTTTGACTTATACTTTTCCTTTCTCGTAGAGAAACAGATTAAACTTGGAACTTGTTGTTGCAGTAAATTTTTACATGGGGAAGGCAGGGTTGGATCAGATGCTGCCCCAAAACCTTTCCTCTGCCTAGTGTATTACTTAACATTCCTTTGAAAGTAGGGGGGAAAATGGGTAGAACCCATTAATGTGGAAAAGATAACATTTTCTGGCCTTATAATGATTTTGAAGGAAGAGATCACATCAGACCCACATAATATAAAAGATTCAACTAGAGGAAATGTCCCTTTTCTTCATTTTGTGTATGTGTTTATGTATGTGTGTGTGTCTTTAATATAAGCTTCTTTTTTGAGGAAAATGTTGATCTCTCATTTTCACTGGTTAATGTTTGGAATTTGAAAGTTTGGTTATTTTATGAAATATATAAAAGCACCTGAATGTTTTATGATAGTAAGTGGCTAAAAGAGAATAATAGTGGAAGTGCTGCTTGTCTAGTTGAATGTCCTTTAGTCTGTGGTGAGCTCATAATCCAATTAAGCACATTTGCTCACTTTTCATGTTACGAGCCAGTGATAGAAGAATTATGATGTGGTAGGGCTGAGATTGATAGATATCTAAACCTAACATATACCCTTTAAGGCTTGCTCATTTTTCTCAGTTTCAGAAAGGGTATGTAAATCTGTTATGGCACAGAATTACAACATATGTTAGAAGTTTCAATCAGGGTTAGATTCAGATCTAGCTAACTGGATGTCAGAAATTCAAGAGGCACAGAACCCTACTTCTATCTGAGAATCAAATTACTTTCCTTAATTACCATGTTGCAAACACCTAAGGGTGTTTGCTTTGAAAGTTACAGCACAGCATTTTGGCATGTTCTGGATTATACCCATACTACATATAAGAGCAGGCATATCTTGGTAACAGGATTGATAGTTTGCATCTAGAAGATCTCAAAGTCAGTTCCTAGTTCCTCCAGATATTGCTGGCTGAAAAGACGACCTATCAGAAATCCTAAAGAATGTGACAATTTGTGTATTATTTCTGGCCTGGATACCAATGAATGTATTTATCTCTAGATATACTCCCTGTGTCACCATATTTCTGTATTTGATCATGTAAAGCTTGCTGTCTACAGCTCCTTTGGTTTAATCTGTACAAGTGGGACATGGCCAAAAAAGAACATTCTTGCGCATGGATGAAAGTATCCAGACTATCCTTCAGAACTGCCTACCAGTGAATAATTTCAATTTGATGCTTTGCTTGTCAAAACATGCTTCCCTTTCATTTTTGTTTTGCATTATTCAAATATTATGGATCAAGACAAGATACTGGAACCATGCAAACTTGTGTTTTCTCCATTGTACTGGGGATTCCTGGCGCAGCCACTCCCCGGGCTTTTCCAGGTGCTCCGGTTGACTCCTCGGCTTAGTCTGGCACAGCAGCCTCCTTATCGACCCCAGAGCAGGGTCGTGGGCCCCAGCAAGACCCCCCCCAGAACAGCAACGGGGGGGCAGAATCACTGCTCAGAGGAAATCTGAACATACTATAAGAAGCTGGGGCCAAGGCAGCAGAGTTCCTTAGTGAACGAGACTGCCCTGTCTGGTTTTTGTCCGGTAGGACAAAGAGAAGGAGCGTATCAGGTAAGACCAACACACCTTTGCCTCAAAAGGTGGGTGAATGTCACTCAGAATGCTAGACTTAATATTTGGTGAAAAAATATTGACATATAACTGCAGACGTTTTTTTTATAGGGAGAAGCAAACACAAGAAAAAAATGAAACAGACCCACATACGTATATTCAAGACACATATACATTAGCAAACTCTTGGCTTTTTGCCTAAAATGGTCACTGCAAGAACGCCATGCCCACTTGTTTCTGCTAAATATATGGATTGGCCTTCTACATAAAATATCATGCACGCGTATACACAAACACTTTTAAACTTGAAACAAATTTCCAAAAAAGGAGAGAGAAAAAAGAAAACATCTGATAATGGTGGAATGTCTACTGATCACGGGAATTATTTCCTCATTTAGTTTTTGGTTTCTGAATTAGTTGTCAGTTTTTCCCCCCCTTTTAATCTATAAGACAGGATGATACAGCTGGTGTATCTGTCACTGTTGATGCAGAAGCTTTTAAGTGGTGCCTTTGGTATGGTTAGTAATGTTGGAGAGATATTTTTTTTTTGTAAAAATGCGAGGATGATGTTATTGGGTTTCGACAGGTAATCCTCCCTCTTTGAAGCAAATGTTTCAAAGAATGTGAAGTTAAGCATGAGCAAGCTGGGATCCAATCTGGATTGGTCACTGGGACTAGATGTTTTGTCTTTTACGCTTTTGGACCTGTGCTGGAGACCATCCTCAGGGAACTTCTCCTTAGCAGAGTGTCCGTGACCAAGCTAAAAAGGTTACGGTCATATGAGGGATGCACCCCCAGAGAGATTAAGGGGACTTCCATCTTGGAGTAAAGATGGGATAAAATGTCCCATATTAAAAAAATAAAACATTGGGCCAACAAACTCAAGCCTGTTTTCTGTTTTGGCATCTATCTGTCAGGTCACTCTGCAGAATTGTCCAAAAAAGGCAGAGGTACAGGGTGGGAACGCTAAACAATATGGTGATACTTCAGCATAGATGGCTGTCATCATCTCTTCCTGGGTGTGCCTACTGTCTTTGGTGGAAGAGCTCAACTGCCAGCTGACAAGATCAGGCCCACAAAACCAACAGGCGGAATCTTCTTATGGACCCTGTCTTCATCTATTGCAGTGCATCAGGTACTACTGTCCTAGAGCCCATTCAGTCTGTGCTGAAATCACTGGCTAAAGAAGAAGGGAGAATAAAGAAGTGTTCCAGCACAGAGTCACCCTGTGGGAAGAAATGACACAGAGACCAGAGTAGTGAAGCCACGGTTCCCAAGGAAATGCAGTCAGTCTGTCAGATTCTTGTAAAATAGGTGACCAACAATAAAGCTGCTTTGGTCTATTCATCGCGGTGTTCTGATTCCTTGTGCCTTACATAGATAGCAAGCATTCTGGGATTCCCAGATGCTCATCTTGCTTCTATAGAAGTAAAAACAAGGCAAAGATGTCAACGAAATGACCTGGGGATGGACCTTCTCTATGGTAGCCCCCACTTTTTGCAATCTTCTCCCCACCAGAGATATGCGCAATTCCCTCCGCCCCCTCCTTTTGCATTTTGAAAGCAAATTAAACCTGCCTTATTTCAACGAGCTGTCAATCTGTAGCTGATTTGATTGTAGTTGTCTGTCGTCAGGTATTTTTGGATTACAGGAATTGTTTTTAATTGCCTCCCTTGTGTTTGTAATTTTTATTTCCTGTGTTGTGTGCTGCCCTTTTGGGATCTGGGCAGGTTATAAAGATTGTCAAATAAATAAATAAATAAATAAAGCTTGGGGATTATTGCAAGGCATGAAAACTAAGCCTATAGTATTTGACTAATACATTTACCTATTTATTTTTATGTTATTTACATCCTGATTTTATTATTTTTATAAATAACTCAAACATACCCTCCCCTCCTCCTTTTCTTCTTCGCAACAACAACCTTGTGAGATAGGTTAGGCTGAGAGAGGGAGGGAGGGAGAGAGAGAGAGAGAGAGAGAGACTGGCCCAAAGTCACCCAGCAGGTTTTCATGCGTAAGACGGGACTAGACTTTCCTGGTGTCTAATCTGCTTTAATCATAAATAAGATGCCTTAATCATTTGATCAATGGAAACTCAGGTGAAAAAGCTTAAAAGTCAGCAGTAGGTTCTGATAATCTAATTACAGTATTTCCAAGTTTAGAGTTGGATGAATGATTGCAGAATACATTTTAAATCTATATACTAGCATTCAGTTTATTATTACAGTCATAGAACAGAAACCAGAACAAATAAAAACACCCAAAAAATATACAATTACAAATTCTAGTATAAAATAATAAATAACAGCTAAAATCTGTGATAAAATCCAGTCTGTCAATGATACATGGTCTAAACTACACTAAAATTACAATCGACAAACTGTGTGGCCCATAGTCACTTTAATATTAAAAGGGAAAGGAATAAGCAGTGCATCGGGTTTGCCACATTTGTTGAATAAAATAAAATATATAGTAGGTTATAATTTAAAAAAAAATCTGGTTAGCCCATGTCTTCAATTCTGGAAATTCTTAAAACAGTTGGGTAGATCATCACTTCATTTATCTGATAATAGCTCAGCCAGAGAACTCTAGGTTCAAAGTTCACATCCACCTCTGACACTTGTGACACAGGCAGCCTTTGGCAGGGCTACAGTTTTTCCTGGTGCATTGTCAGTGAGCTCTTCCAGTTGTCCGTACTACTAGTTGAAGATTTAAAATTGCTCTACAGCTTTGGGTAAGCCTTTCGATCTTAATGGGTTTGGGGGGTTTGCTTGTTTTTTGAAATTCTGTTTCGTTGACTATTTTTCTTGTAGCTGACCCATTAGGGAATTTCATGTGGAAGTGTAGTATAACGGCTAACACAGAACATTATACATTTTAAATATGAAACAGAGCAAGACTTTGACACCAGTTTAGTATTTCATGCTGTACAATTTTTTTGCCTCCTTTTTTCTTTGCTTTTAATAAAGATTGGAAGGTTTGATTGATTTCATTTGCATTTTCCTTTACATGCGATGGGAGGGGGGGGGGAGCCTGCTTTTTGACAGATATCTTTTTCTTTTAATTATTCTAATTCTTCGAAACTGGCTGGACAAATCCCTGCAGTTTTCATGGCAAGATTTTGCAAAAGGGCTGAGAGAGTGGGAATGGTTCAAATGGTCACCACAGTGTAAAAAAGTGGAGACTCTAGAAAGAGTGCAGAGAAGAGCAACAAAGATGATTGGGGGACTGGATGCTAAAACATATGAAGAACGGTTGCAGGAACTGGATATGTCTAGTTTAATGAAAAGAAGGACTAGGGGAGACATGATTTCAGTGTTCCAATATCTCAGGGGCTGCCACAAAGAAGAGTGAGTTAAGCTATTCTACAAAGCAGCTGAGGTTAGGATAAAAAGCAACGGGTGGAAACTAATCAAGGAGAGAAGCAACTTAGAACTAAGGAGAAATTTCCTGACCGTGAGAACAATTAATCAGTGGAACAACTTGCCTCCAGAAGTTGTGAATGCTCTAACACTAGAAGTTTTTAAGAAGAGATTGGATTTATCTGAAATAATATATGGTTTCCTGCCTAAGCAGGGGGTTAACTAGAATACCTCCAAGGTTCCTTCCAACTCTGTTATTCTAAGATTCTAATGTCACTCAGATGGTTTTGTGCCCAAAGTGGGACTAGAACTCCCAGTCTCCTGGTTTCTAGCCTGATGCCTTAACCTCTATCGTAAATTGTCTTCCCATATTGATAGGGAATAAGACAAATGCTTGGGGAGAATTTAATTATTTTAAGGCAACTCCACACTATCTCCACCCAAGTTACTATGCTCAAGACAATGTCTTCAATTTCCATAATTTCCTGTTGTCTTCCCAGACTGTCTGGAGGATGCCCAAATTGTACATATATATCTTCCCCGGTTGAGGCCATTAGATTAGTTGAAGCAGAATTAGAGAACAGTATTTTCCAGATGTTTTAGACTCTGTGAACAATGTACTTCAGTATTGCTAGTGAAAAGTCTAACTGCAGCCCAACAGAATATGTAGCAGCACCAGATTGCTTACTCTAGTGTAGAGGAACTGAATATAGAATGCATTCATGTATGTGTACCAGTGGTGGGTTGCAGGTGATACGCCCCGGTATGGGCGTACCGGAACCTGCTTGGAACACCGGGTACTGTTCCGGTACAGTACTCTGGAGGACCCGCCCGAGCTCCTTACCTGTCCTTTAAAGCCTTCTGTGCTTCAGCGCATGGCGCGTACAGAGCCTGTGCGATGCTCCGCCGAGCAGTTGGAGCATCGCGGAGGCTTGTGGAGGCATCGCTGGCAGGTACAATGCATGTGCGCGCCATGTGCGTGCCCATGTAGACAACACCGGGCCTGTTCCAACCGTAGTGGTTGGAAAGGGATCCGGAATCCACTACTGATGTGTAGCATGCATGCAATTGTCTAACTACTAGCCTGTTTGGGAGATGAAAATCTAGAACTAACTTGCTTGTAAACGTCTCTGGGACTTTTTATAGCACTCTGTGGTTTCATTTTAAGGTTTCTGGAACAGGGTAAACACCTGTTCAATTAAAAAAAATCTCCATGAGCCACAGACATTTCTGGTGTGAACAAATTTGTCTTCCAAACACAGCTATCTTAAGTAAATGTATTAGACGGCTCTCATAAATACTTCTCTTTTCCGGTCCACCTGGAATGAACATTCCTAGTGGCAGGTAGACATCCCTGACAAAAAAGAGAGTTCATATGAGCCAGTCACCTTGATGAAACTAAGCGGATCTGAATGACTGTAAATTCTAAAGATTGTACTGATTTGAGATATGGCAGGATCTTTGCTCAAATCCTTTTTTCTTTGAAATTTGAGAAAGTGCTGACTCTATTGATTGTGTGGAGGGCAGGATTTTCAAGCATGATTGTAGGAGCAGGTAATGCTTACAGCCAAGACTAACATAAGCAGCAAAGCAGTTTTTACAAATAGCAAAGGTCAATCTGATTGCCCAGAGTTCAGAAATCTCTTACAACTCATCAGATTCATACCTGCATCAGTATCTTTTAACTATTCAGCATTTTTGTGGAGAAAATGTATCTATATAGTCGCTGGGAATAAAAAAAAACCTCAATGACAGATAAATCAATTAATCAATGACATATAATTAATTAATCAAAATGACTGGTTGAATAGCCTTGGTTTGTTCTCATGTGACATTAACAGCAAATGCTTACATGTTTATGAATGAGAACTAAGTTAGGGCCATGGAAAATTTACAGCAACGCACAGAAATAAATATTTAGGGATTAGGGCTCCCTCTTTCTTTATAGCAATTTGTGCAAAACTGGACTGGTGGTAAGACTACTTGGTCTCTTAGTAAATGTGAGCTTTGATTTAGCTAACAATTTCTTTGGAGATAAAACCAGTGATTTGGGAGCATAATTATTTTCAAGTCAAACACTGGTTGCAATGCAAGCTGGATCCAACCTTTGATCCTGGTTATGAAAGAGCTTCAGCTAATTTTGCCCTGGAAGCTGGAATCTTTGTTCTCTGGACAAGGACAGCACATCAGAAAGAGCACAAGCAACTGTATTTGCGCGCCAACATGGCCCTCAAGCTTTATTCCATTAGGAAAAGGGAGAAGAAACAAGGGCTGTAGTCCTCCCTTCTTTCCCCTTCATTCCAAAGGTAGATGAAAAAGTCCCTTCAAGATGCAGATGAAATTAACAAGTTCATATCCTCAGAAGATGGAGGACTGCTAAATAGTCAGAACAGGCAGAAACCTCTTGGGGCAAACCCATGCCATTGAGGTTCTTGTGCAACCACAGCATGCCACAAAATGCATTTTTATCTTACCATCTAGATTACTCCGTAATTTTGACTACGCTATAAATCTGCCAGCCTTAGGCTCCTTCCTTCCAGATGGCATGGATGAACTCTGGTCAGATTTGAAATTGTACTTAATCTTGGCATCTCTGGAAGGGCAAGGCTTGATCTTTTGACTAGAGGGGCAGGAGAGAGGGTTTATGGATAACAAAAATGAAGTAGTGTTTTCTAGGAATGACTTTAAAAACGATGATAGTTTCAAAAAAGAGGGATGGATGGGTAAAGAGCCAGATTTCAAACATGGTTAAACTTGCGTCAAGAATCAGCAAGCAAAGTCTCCTCTTGGGCTTTTATAAAGTTTGCATAGTTGCTGACTAAATACCATGTTTCCCCGGTTTCGGGGGTCTTGGCTTTATTTTCGGGGAGATCTTATTATTTTTGAGGTGCAGAAGGCGGCGAGCATGGTCACCTCATGGCTGCTGCTGCATTGCAATATTTTGGGGGAGGGCTTATTTTAGCACACGTGCTTAAAAGCCCGATTGGGCTTATTATCCGGGGAGGTCTTATTTTCAGGGAAACAGGTTAATTGTTTTCTAGAGAAAAGTTTTTCTTCTCATACAGTCTTTCTTTTTGTCTTAGTCAAAGAGAAGATAGCTATATTGTCCTTCATCCCAAAAGTTGTTGAATGTTTGCTTAATACAGGGCTGAACTAGTGGTGGGATTCAAAATTTTGTACTGCTGGCTCTGTGGGCATGGCTTGGTGGGCATGGCATGGCTTGGTGAGCATGGCAGGGGAAGGATACTGTAAAATCTCCTTTCCCTCCCCACTTCAGGGGACGGTTACTGCAAAATCCCCATTTCTTCCCGATCAGCTGGGACTTGGGAGGCAGAGAATAGATGGGGATGGGGCAAGTCAGAGGTGGTATTTACCAGTTCTCCAAACTACTCAAAATTTCAGCTACTGGTTCTCTATAACTTATCAGAACCTGTTGAATACCACCTCTGGGCTGAACTCAGAAAGAATAGCTATCCCAATTTAGTTTTAATTTCCACCTCTGTTCTGCTCTAAAATATATAGTTGCAAAAAGCATAGGTAATAGGTGCACCCATTGGATGGTATAACTAGTTTTAGATTCTTACGAAAGGCCAGAAATAAATCTTTCTGGGATATTTTTAAACAAATCCAGAATGACACATTTTCAGCAGTTATCGAAATGTATTTTTGCCATGAAAAAAAGAAGAAAAAGATAATATTTTAATCTTTAATATTTTGCTAGATCAGTTTTGGACTTGAAGCTATGGCAGAGGTTGGGTCAGTTCTACAGAGTCTCTGCTCTTAGAAGGTCTTTTTGGATTTGTGTTTGAATGTCCATATTGTCTCTTAGAACCAGAACATGAAGCAAACAAGTATATTAAAGAACCCAAATGTAAACTGTGATCACTCCAGCTGTAGCAGATCTTATGACTCAGGGGCAGACAATTTATTGCAGGGGATCATAGATAAAGTTCCCAGAATTTTCAATTAAAAGGTAAGATTCTAAAATAAACAAGGACACACTAACTCATGGTCGTCGTCCCAACTCAATGTTGTTCAGATTGTTGGCCTGCCAAATATGATGACATGACGGGAAACTCTTGCCACTTTTGGTGGATCTGATCTTTTGTAATGTCTCTGTGTGTGAGAGGACCAACAGAGAGAAGAATGGGGTATGAGGTTGCCCAAGATGTTCATTGTTTAGATATACTATTTTTTAAAAAAGCTTAGCGTGTACAACAGAGAACCTTCAGGGATTGCCAACTCACAGCCTTTGCTTCAGTGGTGGGATCCTCCTGGTTTAATAACTGGTTTGGTGATCGTGCGCTTTGCATGCATGTCAAAATTTGAAGAAAGATTTACTTCTGGGTTTCTTCAAAGGAGTAACACAGCTGATTCGCGCAGCCCGGGCAGGCAGGTGGGCCCATCTGATTGTCGGGGCGAACCAATTTGCTCCCAGCTGATTGTCGGAGCTGTTGGTTCGTCCGAACCGGTCCAAACTGGTAGAATCCCACCCCTGCTTTGCTTGGATAGTAAATAATGGAAGCAATTAATAAAATGTAGAGGAATGGAGTGTTAAAATTCAGGTTCTTCATGAGGATTAGGGTCTATACCTTTGTCTGTCAAGAGTTGGGAGATCTTGAGTTTTAGTGCTGTCAGTCACTCTGTCTCAGCTTCAAAAAAGAAAAAAAAGAAACAGGAAGCTACCCCTGGAAATCATCACCCAAAATCTTATATGTATAGATACTATAAATACTTGACTCCTGTAAGATACCTGTCCATGTACTTTCCAGGAGCCAAGTATATACATTTATGTTTATTTGCTAATGATTTTTTAAAGGATTTTGAAGGTAGCAGAGCTTTCTAGAACCCTGAAGAATTATGGCTAAGGAAACTCCACAGTTTGGGGATCATTAAGGGTGTTGAGAAGGGATGCAGGGCTTCAGTGGTTAAGACACTGAGCTTGTTGATCAGAAAGGTCAGCAGTTCGGTGGTTCGAATCCCTAGTGCCGCGTAATGGAGTGAGCTCCGGTTACTTGTCCCAGCTTCTGCCAACCTAGCAGTTCAAAAGCACGTAAAAAATGCAAGTAGAAAAATAGGAGCCACTTTGGTGAGAAGGTAATAGCATTCTGTGCGCCTTCAGCGTTTAGTCATGCCGGCCACATGACCACGGAGATGTCTTCGGACAGGACTGACTCTTCCGCTTTGAAATGGAGATGAACACCGCCACCTAGAGGCGGGAATGACTAGCACATATGTGCAAGGGGAACCTTTACCTTTACCTTATGGGTGTTGAAGAAAAAAGATTTGATGATTCTAGTTTTTCATGTATAAACACGTATGAAATGAGACTCAAAGCTTTCTGTGTATGGGCAGAGTCAGAACGTTGCTTTCTTCCATTGTAACTGCTCTTTAAGAGGCCAGGTGAAAGATTTGTTGTATCTTCACACCAATACAGCTCTGTTGATCAGAGGAGAAAGAAAATGGGGAGCGCAAGTAACTGGGAGCAGGCTGGCTCAACAATTAGCTAGAGAGAGATGACTCCTTATTTGGAAAGGGCAGCTCATTATCAGCTATGTAATAATTGTAGGAAAGAGGCACTTACGAAATTTCATCTCTTGTGACAGAAAGACAAGTGTGACTTTTGTTTTTACAGGCTGTGTTTGAAAAGAGAAGAGAGAGACTCTACTTCCCTTCTGCATATAAGGGAAGGATCCAGTTATCAACTAATTGAGAGTCACTGAAAACAACAGCAATAGCAATAACTCTTAAACTTATATACTGCTCCCTAGTGCTATACAGCACTCTCTGCGTGGTCTACAGAGTCAGCCTATTGGCCCCAACAACCTGGATCCCCATTTTACCTAGCTCAGAAGGATGGAAGGCTGAGTCAGCCTTGAGCCGATCAGGACTAAATTCCCGGCTTTGGGCAGAGTTAGCCTGCAATGCTGCATTCTAACCATTGTGCCACCACAGCTCAGCTACCTTTGATTTTGAAACATGCAAAAGGTTTGTTGAGACAGCAATGGTTTTCCATTTCCCCACCATCTTGAGGGTGGGAGGCAAGTGCATAATTGGTTCTGTAAGGGAAAGGCATCAGTGATGGTATTACCACAAAGAGATGTTTGAGAAAAGCATTGGAGGACAATCCTGCTTTTGGTAGAATGAAGAGGGATAAAAAAGGGAGAACCAACCGTTGAAGCATCAGGGAGGACAGGTTGCTATTTCAAAGGATTTGTTTTTTGAGGATGTTAATCTCTTTTCTGTTCTTTCTAGTTGATGAGCAGCCACAGGGATTCTGCTGTGTGCTGGTGCTCCTGGAGTGTACGGAGGGAAGATGGCATTCTGGACACAGCTGGGTTTGCTACTATGGAAGAATTTCACTTATAGGAGAAGACAAACGGTAAGATCACACCATTGCTTTCTTTTGACAAAAGAGCCAACTCTGTGTTTGAAGAATTCCATAACTGGGCCTGTTCACTTCAATCAATCATATTTCACTCTATAAATACATCATTTGGGCACAAATATCCCATGTGGGCACAAATATCCCACAATATTCCCATTGATCTGGTTATGTTATATGATGTTGATTGGAGGGTTTATATAAAGGAGCCGAGCCAATAAGTTATTTAAAGAAATAAATTGTGTGTTGGATGTTAAGTATGAGACAAGAAGCTGCAGTTATCTTTTACTTTCAGTAAAAGCGGATAGGAGGTAAGAAGGATAGGGCACAGAGAAACTAGACTCGTTCTTAGTTCAACAACGAGAAAAAACTGTTTTAAGAGTTCAGCTGTAGAAATCATTTTTGCTCTGATCAGTCTAGCAAAAGAAAAGGTAAGCCCATAAGCACTCCATGAATGCTTTAGAGTAAAAATGGAGGCATAGTCACAAGTAGCAATAGCAGTACAGCAATAGCACTTGGACTTATGTACCGCTCTATAATGCTTTACAGCCCTCTGTAAGCATTTACAGAGTCAGCATATTGCCCCCAACAATCTGAGTCCTGATTTTACCAACCTCAGACGGATGGAAGGTTGAGTGCACCTTGAACTGGTCAGGACGGAACTTGAGGCTGTGGGCAGAGTTAGCCTGCAATACTGTATTCTAATCATGGCTCAAGTAATACAATAGATGTGCCATACTGCTTAGCCTACATGTTGTGAAACATGTATAGGCTAAGCCTGGAAAAAGCAGAGGAATTATTACATCAACAACCCCAATCTGTTGCTTTGTGTTAATTACAACTTTGTGAATTCCAGTGCTTGAGTTGGTTAGAAACTATGGTGCCAACTAGATATGGAGGACATTAGAATGAGGAAGTCTGGCTTAAGCAGGGTGTGACTTTACTACTGCAATTCTAGCAGTAATTTAAACAGAGGTGTTCAATACCTTCCATTGCTATGGCTAAGAGAGAGAGGAAGAATAAAATCTGCATTGCAACTACTTTAGATTCCAGGTTGCTAGTATCGCTTAGAAAACAGAGTGGACTTTATAGAGTAAAAACTTAACACTACCTCTTTGATACTCTGCAAAATAGTGGAGGAAGTCTTTCAATGCAAATCGGAATAGTGTTGTTGACAGGAACGTAGCTAGGTCAAAGCGATTATCCACACTTAGTTGTGCTTGAGTCTTTTCTGACAGGTTTCTGATTCGTTTCTCCAGGCTCTTATGAGAGTAGACATGAAAATAATGACGGTGGTATTGTGCTCTTTAATTTCCCATTTACGGTGTGCGCATTTGGACACTCCACAGACCTAAATATTTAGTAGTGACGTACTTGGCAATTTTATTAGTAACAGTGGCTTCTTGGACTATGTTATGAGGAAAGATTTTTAGCTCTGGGGGTTAAGGTCCTTCTGGTGATCTTACAATAGCATCCATTCCATACTGTTTCTGGAACACTTGGGCTGAATACTGTTTCAGTGCCATCTTTCTCTTCCCCCAACTTTAAAATGGCCTCTTTCTTCCCCAAAAGCAGTGAGGTTATCAGATGGGCCATCAAGGTAGAACAAAGATGATACATCTTTTTTATTGAAAGGGTTATGTTATTTCAGCAATGACACATTGATGACCATATTTAGAAAGAGGAACCACATATAGGTTAAGACATAGAGACAAAGCCAACCCACGAAGCAGTCTTTATTTGAATCATGAAAATTCGACTATAGCCAATGAGATGAAAATAATTTACAATCTGACTCTCTTATTAGTCTAATCACTGCAAGGGTTGCAAGACAGGCAATGATCCAAATAGATCATATCCATAATTTATTTTCTTATTGCTTTTCAACTCATTACAGTAGTATTATTCAGCATGGCAAAGGATAAATTTTCTCTCTTCCTTTTCTTATGCATAATTTTAGAGTCAAACACTCTACTGAGTGAGTGCAATATACTTGAGTTCTTTTGTCTTAAAGAAGTATGTATTTAGGTGCATGTCAGAAATTGGGCAATTTTGGGATAACATCCAACCTTTTAAGTACAGCTTTTATTTTGTGATTTTTGTAATTGTTTCTGATCATTCTCTTGCATCACATTTGTTTTTATATGTTGGATTTATACTTTAGTTATTCTAAATATTTGTGTTTATTATTCATTTGTATCCCACTTTTATTATTTTTACAAATAACTCAATGCAGCAAACATACTTCCTATTTTTTTCCACAACAAGCCAGTGAGGTAAGTGGAGCTGAAAAGGAGGGAGGGAGAGGGAGAGGGAGAGGGAGAGAGAGAGAGAGAGAGAGAGAGACTGATTTTAATTTGGGCAGAAGGTTAGTAAATTCATCAAGTTTCCCAAACTAAAGCTATATAGAATTATATTGCCCCATTATCTCAAAAACCATATGTTGGATGTGCAGCCAACATAGCTGGAGGTGCATAATGCTGATAGCAGAGGTAGGTTGCCAATTTTTTTACTACCAGTTTGGGTGTGCTCTCTCTCTCTCTCTCTCTCTTTCTCTCTCTCTCGCAATGCTTCTGTGCATGCGCAGAAGCATCCAGGCAGGTGGGCGGAGCCTCCCGCCGCCGCTACTACCGGTTTGGCCAAACCACTGGCTGATAGGTACTTGGATTAAGTCCACTGTAAGTCTTTTGTCTCTGTTCGTTATTTTGCTAACAAGTCCACAAATAATTTGAACTGTCAATCTGCAAAGTGAGCCAAGTTTTTAAGGGATTGTGGGTATCTGCAGCAAGAGGAACAGGGTAGGGATGGGTCAAATTGCAAAGTAGGTATCACTGTGTCATGAGGAAAACTATGTGGCTTTCATACTTGGGTGCAGCACTGGAATTCAAATATGAGAGCCCAGCTGACCTGACATTATCCTCACTCTATTGTGGTTTTGTGCCAGATGCTTATGTAATGCCAGATGATTGGGTATATAATATAATGAATGAAGGATGTCAGAGCCTCCAAAATCCAACGGGCCCACCAATTAAAAAAAGCATTAGGAAGATGAAGGCTTAGAGAAAGTTCACCTATGTTTACCCCATTCATTCTGCCCTGCAAAAATATGGCCTCTACTTGTAATGTATTTGCTGCAGGTTGGAGTCAGCCATTTTGCTTGTGACTTTAGTCCATCAAAAACCTTTCTGAAGATAGATAGTAGTCTGTATTTTGTTACTTACGTTTCCCACAATGGTAATCAGCTTCTTAGAGAGTTCTCCAGTTTTGAACCGATAAATGAGTAAGAAATGATGCTGGATTATAGTAGGTATACTGTATAGGCCTATTTGCTTAATGTTTCTGAAGCTGCTTTTTCCCTGGAGGTTTGGCCAGAACCTAAATGGTCCTGGATGCCTTCCAGCAGTGCGGATGTAACTCTTGAGCTGTGCACGTCAAACTGAGCTCGGTATGCACTTTTCATAGTGCTTCCTTCAGCCACCATAGTTTGGAGAAGTGACAGGGAAGGAAATGCAGGCCAAGCTGTTTACTGGAGAGGTTCTGATGGGAAAATCATTTTCAAACATCTCTTTTTAGTAAGAGATTCATATCACATTGCTGCATTGGTGGTTGATTTTGGAATAGTAAGAGAGTTATTAACATTCTTTTAAATAAATATTATATTAAAGAGAATATTGGAATGTGGAATATCCTTTATTTAGGATACAAGCTGCTCCAATTTTATTTTCTTTACCCTCTTCTGACTTCTTTCTTTTCCCATCTTAATTTCAAATACCATTGTCTCTAAACATCTTTATTTTTATTGACTAGTTTTGGAGAATTCTCCTTCCCCTGTACTTAATTTTTATGTTGTTTCATCTCATTGGGGTTTCTTTTAATAACGCTTTAAAAATCTCAATACTAACAGTGTAAGATTTTTCTATACTTGTTGTTTAACACAGTAGGTTGGGTGGTTGCCATAATGAATTTGGATCTGGATCTGGACCAGTGGTGGGATTCAATTTTTTTTACTCCTGGTTCTGTGGACGAGGCTTGGTGGTTGTGGTGTGGCTTGGGTGTGGCTTGGTGGGTGTGGCTTGGTGGGCGTGGCTTGGTGGGCGTGGCAGGGGAAGGATACTGTAAAATCTCTATTCCTCCCTACTCCAGGGGAAGGTTAGTGCAAAATCCTCATTTCCTTCCGATCAGCTGGGACTCAGGAGGCGGAGAATAGATGGGGTGGAGCCAGTCAGAGGTGGTATTTACCGGTTCTCCGAACTACTCAAAATTTCTGCTACTGGTTCTCCAGAACTGGTCAGAACCTCCTGAATGGCACCTCTGATATGGGCCCAATATCTGAAGATATTTTGAAAGAATTTCCTCAATTTGATTACAAATTGGCCTATTTGTTCACTATTAATTTGCCTTGCAAGACACTACTGTACTAATTGTGGAAGCAAAGACTGCTGGTCCCCAGTTGTGAAAGGTAGATTAGGTTCCATGATTTCTACATCATTTTGCCTTCAGAATATGCTATTGGCAAATGATTTTGCACCAATGAATGTAATGTTTTGGGATGAGATTTGTTTACAGTTTAGATTTTGCTGACTTACTGTAACATCCTCAGAACTTGGATCTATGCTAGAATGTCAATTATCTAATTTTAGATCCTCAAGTTCATGCTGTAGTCTACATAAACATTGAACAACACAGTTCTTCCACCAACATGCCCACCATGGATAGTCCATGTGTGTGGATGATCTTTTGAAAACATTACTTTGTATGAAAATAGTTGATTTAGCATTCTGAATCTTTGAAATCTTTGAAGGAAAAACATCAGAAATTACATAAGTAGGTGGAGGATTATGCAAGGGCTGCTTCAAATGTTTCCTCCAGTGCATTTATAAATATATATTTTCCATTCGGAATAATCATTTGGCATACACAGAAGTCAGATCCGTATACATTCCATTATGTCACATGGAAAGGTTGGGCATTCCAAGGGTTCATTAATATGGTTTGACTCACAGCCTGGATAATTTAAATGCCTGATATTGATGCAAGGCATTGGGTCTAGCCGAGACTTGCCTAGCCCCTGTCCATTTTGAGATAGCTGGATTACAACTATAATAACAACTGACTATTCTTCCCAGAACGATAGCTAAGGTTTTGTGTGAATATGTTATAAACGCATGTAAATATATGCCTATTTACACAGGACTCCAAAATTATTTTTGAAAATAGACTCTAGTCAGACGCCTGCACAAAAGGAGAAAAATGTTTGCAAAGAAAGGCCTGAAAAATAACAGATAGTATTGAAACCTGCCTACAAAAGATCAAACACTATTCAGAGTTGGAAACAAAACAGCACATGCTGACTGTTTGATTTTTTGTTATATAATAAGTACATAAGGGGGAAAAAAATCCCCTGACATTTGGGAAACTTATGAAAAATAAAGGCTGCACTGAGAAATTTTACATAAGGTATCTTACAGGCATTAATCTTCAGCATATATTTACATTTCGGGGGAAATTGCATGTGAAAGTTCAACTTAAGAGGAAAAATGTAAATGACTAATGGATATGCACTGGAAACAAACCTTCCTCCATCATTCATCCCATTCCTTGCTTAGTGGACAGAAATGCTGTAAAATTATTGCTTCATGATATAGGTAGTCCTCGACTTACAACAGTTCATTTAGTGACTTATCAAAGTTACCACGGCACTTTAAAAAAAGTGACTTATGACCATTTTTTACACTTATGACCATTGCAGCGTCCCTAGGGTCACATGTGCAAAATTCAGCTGCTTGGCAGCTGGTTCATATTTATGACCATTGCAATGCCCCGGGGTCATGTGATCTGCTTTTGTGACCTTCTGACAAGCAAAGTCAATGGGGAAGTCAGGTTCACTTAACAACTGTGTTAGTAACTTAACAATTGCAATAATTCACTTAACAACAGTGGCAAGAAAAGTCATAAAATGGGGCAAAACTTACTTAACAAATGTTTCACCGAGCAACTTATATTTTGGGTTCAATTGTGGTCATAAGTCGAGGACTACCGGTTGTCCAATTGATCCAAGGGCATCAGGAAGGCACTGAATTGGGAAAAGCTACACCAAAGAGCAACATTTTGTTCATATAAGTTTTTTTTAAAAAAAACAAAAACCTTCCACTTTTGTTTTCATTTGCTTCATCATACCAAGTGTGTTAGTTAGTTTAGTTTACTTTATTGATTAGCCCTTTTGCAGAGTTCCAGACCCAAATTATTACTAAAATCTGATAAAAACGATTTAAAATGGAATTGGATGAAATGCAATTTAAAATGGAATTGATCATGCCAAGTATGGATACTTAGTAATCTGCTGTTTCTCCTCTTCCCTTCCAGGTCCAACTACTGATTGAAATCACTTGGCCATTGTTTATCTTCTTTATTCTGATGTCTGTGAGACTGTCCTATCCACCTTATGAACAACATGAATGTAAGTTTTAAAATTGCCTGAGTTCTTGGGCTTCAAATTTGGTGAAGGAGGAGTAAGTGAGAGGCAGATTGCATAAGAACTGAACTATTTCTGGCCTAGGAAGATGGAAGATAACAGGGCTGACAAAGGGTTGGACCCTCAGAACGGTCAATACTTGACCGTCAGCCAGATTGGATGGTTCTTCAGTTTTGCATATGGCCATAAGAGCTGAAATCAGAGTTTTTATTGCAATTCATTTCTGATGTCAACAAATGCCATTGCTAAAGTTGCTCTGGCTTGACCACTGTTAAGAATATAAAACCTCCTGCTAACATAACCCTGAAGGTTTCCTTATAATCTGTGCTAAGTATTACAGTACAGTACAGTAACGTATACAGTACAGAACAGTATAGCATAGTATAGTAGTTCACCCTAGAACAGGGGTGTCCAAACTTGGGAACTTTAAGACTTGTGGACTTCAATTCCCAGAATTCCCCAGCCAGCATGGCTGGCTAGGGAATTCTGGGAGTTGAAGTCCACAAGTCTTAAAGTTCCCAAGTTTGGACACCCCTGCCCTAGAATGATTCCTTACAGGAGTGATTCTCAAACATTTTGGTCTCAGGGCCTCTTTACATTCTTAAAAAGCACTGAAGGCTTCAAAGAGCTTTCGTTTATATTGGAAATATATCTATCTATCAATATCTACTATATTAGAAATTAAAACTGAGAAAATGTTAAAATATTTGTCTTTGCAGACCCATTGAAAGGGTCTCAGAGATTCCCAGGAGTCTCCAGACCACAGTTTCTGAACCACTGCTTTAAATTGATTTCTTTCACACCGTCACATATTATTTAAACCAGGGCTCTCCAACCTTGGCAACTTTAAGACTTGTGGACTTCAACTCCCAGAGTTCTCAGCAAGCAGCAGGCTGAGGAACTCTGGGAGCTGAAGTCCACAAGTCTTAAAGTTGCCAAGGTTGGAGAGCCCTGGTTTAAATGACAGAGCTGTGTTATTACCTGTTGTGGCAAGAATCCCTGTGGCTGTTAAACTGGTAACACAGTTGTTAAGTGAATCTGGCTTCCCCATTGGCTTTGCTTGTCAGAAAGTCACTATAAATGTGTTCTCATGACCCAAAGACACTCCAACTGTCATAAATATGAACCAGTTATCAAGCATCCAAATGTAAATGGTCATAACTGTGAAAAATGGTCATAAGTCACTTTTTTTTCAGTGCCATTGTAACTTTGAACAGTCGCTAAATTAAACTGTTGTAAGCCGAGGACTACCTGTACGTGGTACAAGACCCCTGTTGTCTTTTGCACCTGTTTGCCCTTTCACAATCTGCCTATTTTCTGCATATGTTATAAGCCATTGTTTCTTGTTGCCATGTATCATATGTGTTTGAAGACAGTTTGGGTGGGGGAAGCATAACTTTAGGACCGAGAAGCTTTAAGGATGATGTCATGCAATATCCTAAATATTTATCCTCATATTTTTAGGTCATTTTCCAAACAAGGCCATGCCTTCAGCTGGAACATTGCCCTGGGTCCAGGGGATTATCTGTAATGCCAACAATCCTTGCTTTCGTTCCCCGACACCTGGGGAGACACCCCGCATTGTTGGCAATTTTAACGAATCTATGTGAGTATTTGCTGTTTATTAAACTTTGGCCTGCCAATGTGAAGAAGACAAAACAACAACGCCTTATCAAGGGTACAGGCTGTTCTTTGCTGTACTCCAGGGAAGCTGTTGTCCTTTAGCACAAATGAGGAGCAAAAAGGGGGCGGTTACTGGGGGTAGAGTGAATATTATAAATAAGGAAAATGTAATGCCAGACAAATTTTCTACGCTGAAAGAAAGCAAGTTACTTAGAACATCCTTTGCGTGCCTCTACTGCTGAGAGCTACCAAGGCATTTTGGGGCTGATGTTATCCTTTGAATGGGGAGAGATAGTTGTTTATTGTTTGTCAGGCCCTCTAGGTAGGTCAGATCAGGAAACCGCTAATTTGATCTCGTGATTAAGGCGCCTGGTTAGAAAGTGGAAAACCATGAGTTCGAATCCCGCCTTCGCCATGAAAGCCGGTTGGGTGACTTTGGGCCAGTTATTATTAGTGTTTGGGCCAGTGAGTTGACTGGCCCAACTCACTTTGCAGGGTGGCCGTTGTGGGAAAAATAGGAGAAAGAAGGCGTGTGGAATATGTCCACCGTCTTGAATTATTTGTAAAAATAATAAAGGTGGGGACAAAAATTAATTAATGCTGCAGGAAGGTCAGGACTGTCTTTATTGAGATTGACTGGTATAATAACCATCTTGCAAGTCTGTACTGAAGTGAATTAGGAAGCCATCTGTCTGAGTCATGTCTGAATGTTACCTCATTGTTCTAAGAAATGCTTCAGCCCCTTGTGCTTAAGTGATGCTTGTTGTACATTTCCAATAAGGTTATCGTCCTTATTCTCTATCCCATAAGCTTGGTGGATATGCATTGCTTAATCCAAAAGAGTTCAAAGAAGTTTTCTACCCTGATAGTCATCCTGCAAATTCTTGTTTGTAACTTCAGGAAGGCTATTCCCTCTACTGCTGATCCTGGAGATAAGACATGCTGCTTTTCTCCTCTTAAGAAACTGAGGGAATGGCTATGTTTGCCTGACAGGCTGAACCACCAACAACCATCATATCTCCTTCTTGTTTGCTTTGCAAACCAAGCCAATTCAATTAATAGATGTCTCCATGTGCTCAGAAGCAACACTTAGAAGCAATTTATAAACAAGTGCTTATGGGAATATGATCATGTTGACATAGCAGAATAGCGCCCAATAATGTCAGTCACAAAGTAAATGTGGATAAAGAAATATTTTAGGATCCATTTGGGGGATATTTGAGGCTGTCTCTCTCATGGTGACTAATAGTTTTTCCCCTTTACTTTCTTTTCTATTGCTCTTCCCCCCATTTCTTCAGTGTTTACCGATTGTTCAATGATGCCAAACGTTTGCTAGCGTTTAGCCAGGACAGCAGCATCAAGGATGTACCTCAAGTGTTGACAAAAGTGCTGAAACTTGGGAAATTTGCCTCAGGTAAGTGAACCGAAAAAGGAAAATGGTGCATTTTGCAGAGATTCTTGTCCATAATCTAGAACAGCGGCAGCTTTTGGCAGATGTGTGGACTTCAATTCCCAGAATTCCCCAGCTGGCATTTTTCCAAGCTGGAAAAAGCTTTAGAATGGAATTGGGTCTGTATTAGAACTAGGGGCTACTATCCAAATGCCTGCAAGCCAAATTTTAAGCAGGAACATCTTTGTTGCACTCTTGCAATAAAATCTTTTTGGGGAAGGAGGCATACAAAGTTCTGGCAGGCAAATCACTTCCCACCCTTTTACTGATACTCTGCCCTGAAATGATCTCAAACATATTTGCTTGTGCGTTGTCCCCATGAAAATCAATGGAGCTTCCTTGTAATAAAATTAGGATGTGTACCATCCTAAAAGTACATATGAAATATGTCATTATAGCTCTTTCGCATTTTTTTCTCTTTGAAATGTACTTTGCGTATTCCTGCCTCTATCCCATAATAGTTGGGGTGGAGGTTGAGTGATGGTGCATACCTGTGAGTGTCTGTGGCTAATTTTTCTGGTATAAGAACAATAGAGAGATGAGCAACAAAAATGGTGCAAGGCAGTAATGGTTTTCTCTTATCTTCACTACCAGTTTGGAACTGGGATTGTGTGCGTGATGACATCTGGGAGGGTGGGTGGAGCCTCCCGCCACTTCTACTGGTTCACTTGAAATTGAATAGGTACAGAAGGGAAAAGGTGGACATGATTGAAACCTTTAACTATAAGGATGGATAAGGTTCTAGGGCAGTATTTTCAACATTAAGCGAAAATCAAGAACAAAGGGGCATAAACTCAAACTGACTGGAGGAAAGGTTAAAAGTAATGTTAAAAAGTAATTCTTCCCAGAAAGGGTATAAGAAACTTGGAATCAACAGCCAGTGGAAGTAGAGGGTCAATCATCAGTAACTTGAGTTTAAACATGCTTGGGATAAACGCATGTCCATCATACAACAAAATTAAAAAAAAAAAACAACTCAAAGGGCAGACTCAATAGATCACTAGGTCTTTTTTTGCTGTCAGTTTTCTTTGTTTCTATGAAACGAAAATCACTTCTAGGAACCTGCTTCTGCATTTGGGCAAAGAAATCTTTTCTGTCAAAACCTGAGTTTCCCCCACTGCTTCGCACTTTTCTCCAAATTTTAAATTATACAATACAATACAATAGTAGAGTTGGAAGGGACCTTGGAGGCCTTCTAGTCCAACCCCCTGCCTAGTCAGGAAACCCTATACCGTTTCAGACAAATAGCTATCCAACATCTTCTTAAAGACTTCCAGTGTTGGGGCATTCACAACTTCTGGAGGCAAGCTGTTCCACTGATTAATTGTTCTAACTGTCAGGAAATTTCTCCTCAGTTCTAAGTTGCTTCTCTCCTTGATTAGTTTCCATTCATTGCTTCTTGTTCTACCCTCAGGTGCTTTGGAGAATAGCTTGACTCCCTCTTCTTTGTGGCAACCTCTGAGATATTGGAACACTGCTATCATGTCTCCCCTAGTCCTTCTTTCTCTTAAGCTAAACATACCCAGTTCCTGCAAAATTAAGAGTAATGTTTCTGTAGTATGACAACACAATCCTGAGGCAGCTCAAAGAAAATGTATCTGAGAAATTATACCAAGAGAGCCAATGCTGCATGCGTTTGCAGAGAGCTTTAGAGAGGCAAGGACAAAAGAAAGCAAATTCTTGGGCCTCCAATTTTCTTACAACGCCTCATTCAAACAGTGATTGGAAAGGAGCAAGGCATTTCTTTAAGTATGTGTTGCACTTTTCTATGGACATTAAACCTGGGGGTGGGTGGGGTTTTTTTATTAGGAGGACTCTATGCTTGCCCTGAGTGAGGGGCTTCGAGAAAATGGTACCCCTTGATGCTGATTTTATTTGGCCAATATTACTCTGTGCTCATCTTAAAGCCACTTTATATTGCATATGTTGCAGCCTTGTCTATTTTGCAGCATTCCCGTTTCTTTTGCCAAGCCCCAAAGAGAGGCTTTTGCTGCTTGAGTGAGTGAGTGAGAGGGAGGCAGTAAGTAAATCATCGTGATGGTTTTCAGAGTCGAAGTAAAAGGGACTTCAAATGCTGTTTTATCACCTCAAGGGCTGGCACTCTACAAATGATGGGCGTGCAAGCAGCACTTTGAAAGCATGAGAATGTTGCGTCTGACTAACAGGAATGGGTGTGTAAAAAGGGAGGCTGTGTGAAAGATGCATTGCAGGGGGAGGGGTGGGGAGAGGGAGACCAAATGACAATGAGCTTCTCCAATTGAACTGTCTTTCCCAGAAAGATTTCCAGATGTAGAAAGCCTTCATTGAGTTGGGCAAATGGTGAAATTAAGATAATAAATAACATTGGAAAACTGCATATTACATTTATGTTGTCTTAGGTGCTTTATAACAATAGTGTCAGTGATATTTATTATAATCTTCTGTGCCAATGCTCCAGGGAGAGAGGCAGAAATAAGGCTGGGAAATCTCAGGCTATTTAATGGGCTTTTAGTCAAAGCAAATTACGCACTCCGATTTCTCAGCTCTTACTTTTAACTGTTGCTATTCTCCTAAGAAAAGAGTTAAACGCAATGCACCTCATAAGGTCAAAGTGACTTTTTCTGACACTAATCCTGTAAAATATACGCTGGCAAGTTATTTGGAGAAATCTGTCTATCTTTAATAAGGTAAAGTAATTTGTCATTTGATATGCCTATTATTATTTGACAGGCTCCATATTGTGGGTGTGAGTTATGGTGGACAAAAGTGTGTTTGTCCCTTTAAGTTCCACTTAAATTATTTCCAGGAAAATGGGTGAGAAGCTCTTACAGCAGTGGCCAACAATTTCTGGGCTCCATCTCTGGCAAATTAAAGTGTGTTACCACTTGGCAGTAATGCAAAGTATCTTTCAGGATTAGCTAGCCAATTGCTAAAGATCACAAAGGAAGTCTTGAAAATTCTCGTGGTGTTTCTGTTTCCTTGCATGGAATGGTAAAGAATGCTAATCCTTTCACTAAGTTTGGTGGGCTGTTGGTAAGGCGGTCCCCAAAAGGGAAAGACTGTCTGGGAGCCCAAAAGGGTTGGAATTTCTGAGACTAAATGGAAACATGTTTTTAAGGGGAAGAAAAAGAAACAGAACAAGGAACAACAGGGACTAATGGCAAAAAGGAAGAACTGTCTACTTGAAGCAAAGACAGTTGATATGACAATCAGAATGCAATTTCCCTAAGCTTTATTTCTCAGGGAAAAAAAACCCAATTCTTTTTTAAAAGTTTTTTTTTTAAAAAAATATTTTTTATAAAAATGTCACATCAATGCATGATGTCTGGGCACCATACATTCCAACACAAACAAAACTGATCAAATTAAGGATTATTATCACATTCAATCAATTTATGAAATTCCCATTACAATACGCATCTATACTAGGTTGCAATCTATCATTATTCAATTATTCCACCTATTTCTCATTATTACTTCCATTTTATCAACTAAAAGTGCAATACATTAAATATTCCCTTTATTTCCATCTCTTACTCTAGCTTTTAATCATATCACCCTATATTCAAAAGCTTTTTCCTTTCTTTCCTGTCTGACTTCTAATCATATCATCTGCCTACAAGAAAAGAGAAAGAGAATAGAGAGGGAGAGGTAGGGAAAGACAGTTCAAAACAGCAACCAGGAGCAGGAATCATCATCCTTCCATCATATCTTGCCCACTTTATATTTTAATTGTTATGCTTTAAAAAAAGATGAGTGAACGGAAAAGCAAGTCAAAGCAGCCATAAAGAAAAAGAAATCCTCTATCCATCATCTCTTGCCCGCTTCGCTACTTCAATTGCTATGCTTTTTTTTAATAGCTAAAAACAGCCCAATTCTTAAAGGGAGCCCTCAGATCTTTGTTGATTAACTTTTCTTGCAATAGCAGTCTGCCTCCCTCCCTCCTCCTTTCACTGCCTTGTTGGTAAAGAACTTCCTGACTTTCAATTGTACTAGGAAATTTTAGAGCAATTTCTTTCCACGAAAATTGTTGATGTACGTCTGATTCTATTTTTCGTATGAATATTCATCATCTTGTGCTCTGAAAGGACAGGACCCAGATAGGATGTAGCTTTGGTGTACCATCATGTTGCTCCCCAAGCATTTTTCTTTCACCCACTATAAAGTTGGCTTGAATGAATTGTTTTTATAATACAGGGAATTTTGCTAACCCCTGAGTGAAATTGAGATATGATTTTTCTTTTGCTTTAGAGAAGAAATGTCCATGCCTCTTGCAGCAGGCTAAAGTCTTTTCCTTTGTTCCCCACTGGATAACCTTCCCAAGTTTAGTAAACTCCTGATATGGCCATTTTTTTAAAATTCCCAGTCACAGGAAAATGATAGGAGTTATGCTTCTGATGCATCTGTGGAGTACCAGGTTGAGAGAAGTTATTGTGATCTTCCAATGAATGTTTCAATTCTTCATGCAATTGGTTTCCCCCCCATTAAACTAACTTTTTAAACCACCCTTATTTTCTGCCCCAAAATATGTAATTTAAGAAAGACTTGGATGAGGTTGTCAGTACAGCTCTAATTTAAACTTAAAAAACATTTACTTTTACATTATCCTAAGAAAATAGGTAATGTATGATCCAAATTGGTTGCTCAAGGCTGTTTTCACACATGGATGGAGTTCTAGTCTTCCTTCAAAAGTTTTCTCTTTTAATATTGTCACCATTGAATAGGTGAGATGATTTATTTCTAGTTCAGGAGGAATTTCAAAATTTCTGTTTTGAAAATAAGAATCTGGAACTCTATGTTGTTCTTGGCTGTTTTTTATATTATCAGTCAATGCATGCTTCTTTTTCCTTTGACTGAAGTAAACTACTGCCTTCATTTCTGCAGGGCAGGTATAATTGGTCAGTATCAATTATTGTAACTGTGTTTCCCCGAAAATAAAACAGGGTCTTATTTTCTTTTGATCCCTGAAATAAGCACTTGGCCTTATTTTGGGGGAGGTCTTATTATTTTTGAGGTGCAGGAGGCGTTGAGCGTGATCACCTCATGGCGGCTACTATGTTGCAGTATTTGTAGGGAGTACTTATTTTTGGGGGAGGGCTTATTTTAGCACATGCGCTCAAAAGCCCAATTGGGCTTATTATCCAGGGAGGTCTTATTTTCAAGGAAACAGGATATTATGGTTCTTAAAACACTGGGCACAATTAGGACTCTTATTGTATCATTGTTTCTAATCAGGTGAATTCTTTATGGTTTTCTAAATTGAAACACAGGGAAATTACAAGTGGATGGTTGGGATGGGCTAGGCCCTAGAGGATTATGCCATTGATTCTTATATTGGATTTTTACCAGCTTGAAGTTAGAAAAGCACCACACATATTGAGTATAATCAATGGAAAATCCACACATTCACTTGGCTTCACATCTCACGTTATTTTAAGATGCTTATTTTGGAGTTCCACTTTATAAGTCCATGACATGAGGAACTCGGCAAGCTGTGGCTAAATCAACATACCATAGTTTAGAAAAACATGTGAACGAGGTCAAATGCAGTCTACTTGGATGGATTATCTGTTTCTGCAGTGGGAAAATTTTCAAATGGCTGAAAGAAATTGCACACAGTTCTTTGGATAGGTAGGTTATAGATCGAGGATAGGATGTTTGTGGATCTTCTTGAGTTAAGCATCAAGTGCCTATGAACCTTTATTGTTCACATAGCAAGGCATAGAAAGCTAATTTCAAACAGAAATTTGCATATGCCTCCTCCTAACAATTTAATTTCGGTAGAATTTCAAAACAAGAATTTCAGAACTTTCCCTTCTTACCATTCATATGTCTTGCTATTGTTTTAGTGGGATCACCTTGTTTCATATCTCAGAACAGTTCTTGCCCCTTGGGTCTACTCTAGACATTCCTTGCAAGTCTCAGAGCCAAATGCTTATGAAGATGTATCCTCTAACAGCTTGTGTTTCCATTCACTAAATCCATTTCTGGCAGATAGACAGGTATAAATTTAGGGAGATTGGAGGGTGTAACGCTACTAATTGCCTCAAATGCAAAGATTAGTAAAAATGTTGACAATATAGTATTAAAAAAGTTGCCTCTGGTGCTTCTCACATCAGGCCATGATGTCTACAAATTATTTTTCTTAAGTACCCCAAAGACCAGGATTTTTCAGCCTACCCTTAAAAATGGATATTTCTTATATTTGCATTTTGCTGCCTTATTTTCTGTAACCTGGTGTCTATTCGTATATTTTTTCCAGTTCATGGTGATTTATAATCCATTGATATATTCATGCTGCCATAATCCGGGATTGCCGGTTACATGTTGCACTCGCAAGTGACAACAAGCCAAGAGTATCAGGATACAAGAGGCTATACTATAGCTTCTTAAGCCAATGTAAGAACTTTGCTGTTTGCTATTAATTTGCAGAATTCTTTGAGGGCCCAGAATAGAGCAACATTGCCTTACCTGACTGACTGACAGTGGCTAAGCTATTTTCATCACCCTTTGTTAACATGTTATAACAGCTTGCTTGGCCCATAATGCTGATCCACAATAAGAAAGTTCCTGCCTCCTGTTGAATGAGAAGCAAATACATAGGGCGTGTACTGTCTTCTAATCCTGTGTGAACATATCATTGAAATTTGGTGGCAAAATGGCCAGGTTTAGGTAAAATCAAGCTTCTTAAACTTAAATCCAAGGAAATAGCAAATAGAAGGCTGGGCAAGAAAAATATGGGAAGTCACCATTTCTATACCATGCTTATTTAACCCCTATGTTTCCAGAATGACCCCATATATTATGCCACTAATGTTTTGCCAAAATGTTGAGTTCTTAAGGCTTAAGTATTAAGTATTGCAGGTTGAAAGCCAGGGATTGCAACAATTTGTCTTCCGGGTCACTCCCACCTGTAAGCTTCCCCAAAAATCACAAGAAAGGACTTGCCACTTCTTGTGCCAGTGTTGCAGTTTCCAACAGCTGCCACAGTTTGGGACAGGGGCGGCTTTCAGCTTTCTGATCTCTTAAACATCATCCTGTCTTGATTTAGTGAGTGCAACCAATAGAATCCCACTGGTTTGATGAGGCCACTGCAGAAGCTTTGTGGAGGGTTTAATATTTACCCTGTAAGTGCCATGCTCTGCTTGCCTGACCTACAGGGCAAGGCCCTCTGCCAATGCTCTTGAGGCCTTGGTCTCACTCTGTTCCTGCCCTTGGCCCAGCTCCAATAGTTGTTGATTTTGGATACTTTGGAATGCTGAATGGGCTCCAGCTCTGGATTTGGATATGGGTGTCCATGACTGCTATTTGACTTTAGCCTCTAGATTAAATAGGGTCTTTGAGTAAGTGCGATCAGCTTCCTTGAAGTTGGTTTTGAAATGAAATGTGTCTATTCAATTAATATTATACAGGTAGTCCTCGACTTACAACAGATCATTTAGTGAACATTCCCAGTTACAACAGTACTGAAAAAAGCGATGTATGACCGTTTTTCACACTTATGATTATTGCATCCCCATGGCCAAGTGATGAAAATTCAGAGACTTGGTAACTGACTGATATGTATGATTGCAGTGTCCTGGGGTCACACGATCACCTTTTGTGACCTTCTGACAAACAAAGTCAATGGAGAAGCCAGATTCACTTAACAACCAATTTACTAACAACTGCAATGGTTCACTTAACAACTGTGGCCAGAAAATGGTTGTAAAATGGGGCAAAATTCACTTAAATGTCTTGCTTAGCAACAGAAATGTTGGGCTCAATTGTGGCCATAACTCAAGGATTACCTGTACATCAGCAAATTCCCTAATATAAGTGGAACCCAACAAAACATCAACCTGAACAGTGCCGGAATTGATAATGCATATTTACCAAATATATATAGTGATGTTCGGCCGTGCAAGAATGGGAAAGGTGTCAGTGGTTATTTTAGTACATCTTTAGTACAACCAATTTCGTTATATTTAAGTACAATGACAATAAAGATTATACTTACTAATTTAGGCCACCTGGCAGGGGAAGTCTGCCATGATCAGATAAAAGCTGCTCTATATATTAGCTCACAATGAAGAGGTTCTCAGCTAGTGAAAACACCTGGGTGATCTTGTAAAAGCTTAGGAGCTCCCGGAGTCCTACTTGGTTAGTAGGGGGATAGGATAGTGACAAGAAATACCAAGGCTGTAGTCTTGAGGAATAGGTTGAAACTATCTTGAAAGAGAGAAGTGGAGATGGAGAAATTTCCTGACAGTTAGAACAATTGCTCAGTAGAATGGCTTGTCTCCAGAAGTTGTGAGTATTCCAACATTGGAGGCTTTTAAGAGGAGATTGGATAACCATTTGTCTGAAAAGATATAGCGTTTCCTGCCTGAGCAGGGGGTTTCAGTAGAAGACCTCCAAGGTCCCTTCTAACTTTGTTATTTTGTTATTGTGATCATAGTTTTAAAGAAAACTGTAAAAGAGAGTGATTTCTTTATGTCTGTATATATCTCTTGCCACAATATCATCTCTAATTAAATTGGGTTTGCGATGCTAAAACTTAAGCTCTGGAAAAAACAAAAAAGTGGATTGAATGGTACATCGTCAAAGGAATTTCCTTGAGTTTATACTTAAGAGTCATCATTTCTATTTCTCCCAACATCTGTCCTGGCTGACCTTGGAGATTTCAGGTCAGGAATCTCTTATCAGAACTTGCACAATCGCTGAGGCAGCTATTTCTACTTTTATGAAGACGTGGGCCATGTATTTCTCACCTTTGATAAACCTTTATCTTCACCATACAATCTATCAGCTTATTTACGGAGATCCAGAATTTAAGATAAATATTTGATTAGCATGCACAGCATAAAAAAAAATAAGACGCTCAGACTTATAAGGTAATCTCTACCTTGCATATTTTTTTTTATTATTTTATTGGCATGAATGCATGCTGGTGTGTTTCAGTGTACCCAGTTGCATTCTTGAGATAATCCCAAGATGTAGAATTCCAAAAGTATTAGAATGCATCTCCTACCAGCCTGCAGAGAATAAAGAAGACGACCTTGATGGAAACTTGCAGATTTTATTTTATTTTATTGCAAGCAACTCTTTATTAGAAATGACATAGTTCCATTCTTATGGTGGAAGCACTCAGAGTAAAATGCACACAGTAGGAGATCTGTTCCTCTCCCCTTCTCTGCCTGGGGGACAACTACTCCTACAGCCCATCTCCATTCAAGACATCTTCCCTATCACTATAGAATCATTCTCCTGTCAAAACTCATCACCTTTCTGAATGAACCAGATGACTAAGAGTGCTGAATTGGAGACTGGGTCTGTTCTGGCAGGTTACTCCCCCCTCCCAAATACTATGTCAGGATATATTGGTGCCCCTGACAATACTGAAGGGGGGAGGGGGAGAGAGCGAACAAGAGAGAGAGAGGGAGACCTCACCCGTTCATTTTCTTTCCACTTTTAGCCAAACTTGCTCCTCCTTGCATATAAAATGGGAACTACCGCAAAGGTTGGTGGAAATGTTTCTGTGTCAGGCCCCTGTAATTTTCCCGAGCTAAGCCGATTCTGTCTTGGTTGTCTAAACACACTGTCAGTAAAACTTTTGTTTTGTTCACTATCAAGGGTGATTTTTTAAAAAAAAAATGTGCAGTACGTTTTATGATCGAGTTGTAGCTTTTCTAGAAAAAAAAAAACCACTGAGAAGATCAGCACCCTTAAGAAGGGTGTATGCTGCATGCAAAAAAGCCGCTTTTTAATCACCCTGTCCACAAATCCATATTCAGAAACTAAAGCAGGGCACGATATTCATGCTATATCGTATAAAAGATGGAGAACAACATTATGGAATATATGGGGAAGAGAATGTCAATCTTTGCCATCAGTTTAGCAATGCCTCCGGCAGCTAATGGTGAGAAACCACAGTGGCCAGAAAATATCAAGAGGAGTTTTAAAAATGCTTGGGGGCTTCTATCATGACAATCAGTTTGTAGGCTAATAGTTTCAAGACTTAATAAAGCCCCACAATGTTCATTTAATATTAAATTGGGAGAAAAGCTACCCCACAGTCATGTTATCATGTTTGATCAATTCTATTCCCTTTTAGAGAAAGAATAAAGCCAAGAGCAGGGGGGAAAATGCTTGTGGTTTGTGGAACTTCAAGTTGCATAATCCCCAGTCTATCTGGCCACGTCATCTATTTATCTATAGATGAAGGTTATTATATCTAGAGAGCACTGAACCGAGGTGGGAGGGTGGGGGTGTTAAAATGTTAACCTCCAATGAAGACTTTGAATGCATTTGTTTATTTGATTTATATCTCACATTGTCTTCAGGTCATGTACGTAGTGCTTCCTTCTCCTGCAGAAACTTTGTGAATTGGTTAGAACGGGTCCCCAACCCGGGGGACAGGGCCGATGATCGGGCTGTAGCCTGTTCAAAATTGGGCTGTGGGACAGATGTCCAAGGCTCGTATGTGAAATTTCACTCGTGTGAGTGGAGGGTGCTTGCACACACAAACACAGGAACCTCCGTTCATGTGAATGGAGCTTGGTACGCACGAGTGCCCTCCACTCGCACAAGTGAAGCTTTGTGCGTGAGCACAAGCAATCTTTGCTTGTGCGCGAAACTTCATTCATGCAACTGGAAGGTGTGTGCGCGCCCAACGCTCTCAGAAACGGAGCTAGGTGAGTGCATGTAGCTGCCACTCCAATGACACACACACATACACCGCCAGCTGTCAAGCTGAAAAGGTTGGAGACTGCTGGGTCTATCCAATAAGTCCTACACGACTGTGACCATTCCTGGTTCCTCACATAATTAGCTTTTTCTGCAATTTAGTAGCCTAACTAGTTCTACCATAATCCCTCTATACCAGTGATGGCTAACCTTTTTTTGTTGCGTGCCGAAAGCGTGTGTGTGTGCAAGACAGCACGCCCACGTGCCCGCACTAAAAATGCAATGTGAGTGCAACCACCTGCGCATGCACATGTGACCCGTCCCCATGCATGGACACGTGACCGCCCTGTGCTTCCCCATCTCCCGCACATACACCCCCCTTTGCCCATTTTTTGTTTCCAGGTTGGTGCAGGAGGCCTTCCAGGCTCAAAACGGGGCTGGGGGCACTGTGCAAGCCCCCAAAATGCAATGCAAGTGCTCCCCTGCACATGTGCCCTGCCTCCCTGCATGTGTGTGTGTGTGCCCCACATGTGCCCGGCCCCCGCGCATACGTGGCAGAGACGCGAAGACCAGCTGGCCGGTGGGAAGTGCGCATGCATGCGTGGTGGAGCTGGGCTGGGGCGACGGCTGGTGTGGCCACAGAGAGGGCTATACATGCCACCTGTGGCATGTGTGCCATAGGTTTGCCAGCATGGCTCTGTACTGTTGACTGACTAGCTTTCCTTCTGTATTTTTCATTTTTTATTAAAAATTAGGCCAAAGGCTGAGTGAGTTCAGCATTCTATATTATAGATGTACATTATGGTAGCACAACAGTTGCATTCCGAAAGTGTGTGTGCTAAATAGGAATGGTGTTGATGTAGCCTTTTTCCTCTGTTCTTCCCTAGCAACATACTATTGATGGATGAGTCGGCTCATCGCCTTTCTTAATTTTTTTTTTTACTTCCGCTACAGAACCAAGGTTGTAGCTCGCTTTAGTCACTATTTGCTAGTTGGACGTAGCGTGCTAAATTATTATTTAATCATGGATTACTGAATGAACAGTGATTTGGGGGATTTACCACCTCCTAAACAATTAGCCATGTTTACAAATTACATGTTTGGGTTCAGATAAGACATGAAAACCCATAACCGACACAAAAGGAGACCTGGTGGCGCAGTGGTTAGAATGCAGTATTATAGGCTAATTCTGCCCACAGCCTGAAGTTCAATCCTGATGGGGCTTGAGGTTGACTCATCCTTCTCATGAGGACCCAGATTGTTGGGGGCAATATGCTGACATTTTAAACCACCCAGAGAGTGCTGTGATCTAAGCGCTCCTGATACAAAAATGTATTGTACGACTTAGTTCAATACATATTGATCTAGATCCAACTTTTCTTTTCCATGATCATGACCAGTGTTTCCACAGCCACCTCTCTCCTTTCTCCCTAGTCTCATCTGCAATGCTGCTTAGCCTATATCATATAGGTATCCTTGTCTTTTCAATTCAGTTTTAGTATGAAATTGTCTCATTCTTTGATCCTCATTGCAAGGTGTTTACCTCAAATGGCTTCTGCTTTTTAATACAAATTTGCTGCAGGCGCGCCCATTTCGAAATTCACGGTTAGGCAAATAGGATGTAGTAATTACTTTTATGGAGCAAAAGGAAGCAAAATAATGGAGTCAACAAGCAACGCAACTTCATGCTAAAGGAGGGAAAGACGATCAACCCCTACGTGCTAAAATCTGAAACAGTGCTCCTGTGATTTTCTATAAATGTTATGGAAGATTGGATGGAAGCAGGAGGCAGATCTAAATGCTCCTTTCCTTAGCTGCATAGATTAATTTGTAATGACTAAACATATTCATAATAAACCAATATTTTAAAACTATTTATATACTAGTTCAAACTTTGCTAAATATATATATCAGAATCATGAATCTGATTATAAGAAACAGGATGCTAGAGCGGAGCACACTTTAATTTCAATTGTTTGGGGGAAGACAGTGACATTATATTGTAGAAAAATATATTTCTGATTTTGCCAGTCATAGGGATTCTCTGTGATTTCTTCTCCATAGAAAAGATACATCATTCCTGTTTGGTGGTTGGTTTCCTTCTTGTAAAATGCAGCCCTTCTGGCCTTCCACCTTGGACTGTAAGGCTGTCATTATTTATAGTAGCAGAACTGATGTATATACGGTATGGCATATCCAAGAGCTAGGAACAGTGAACATTAAAACAGTGACACGTGCAACCTATTATGTTTAGGATGCTATCAGTTATATCTGTGGCTTTAAATTGCATTTCTGGATCAGAGGGCACCTGGAAGTGTGGCTTCGTATTGAATATATATGGGCAGAAGATTTATCAAGTCACAAGTCTGAAAATGATAAGCTTTCCTTAGGGCTAAGTCAGTTGGGAGTTTCTCTTCTATGACTTAGCAAGAAAAATCTGTAATAATCCTAGCTATAAAGTCACTAGATGTTCTCCATTTTCTCCTAGGTAAGAGAATGACTGTCTACCACTGTCTATATTTCGGTAATAGGTTGGATTGATTACATGGGGCTATTTCCAACCAAAATTCACAATGGGGTGCTTACAGTGGTGGGATTCAAATAATTTAACAACCGGTTCTCTGCCCTAATAACCAGCTGGGTAGGTGTGGCTTGGTTGTCATGTGACTGGATGGGCGTGTCCAATTCAACGTTACTCACATCAATGGACACTTCGCTTTAGCTGTTACAATGTAATAAGGGTTAACCAGAGAGGCAGTTTCTGTAAGCAGAGCAATAAAGATTAGGCTAAAAACAACACCAGAATGTTTCCTTCCTGCCTTCCTTACAGGATTAGCTCTGTAAATGGGGAAAAAACAAGAGATTTCTTCCAACAACTGGTTCTCCGAACTGCTTAGAAAGGTAACAACCGGTTCTCCCAAATAGGTGCAAACTGGCTGAATCCCACCTTTCCTACCAGACTTATAACACAAGGCTTCCTGGAGAATGTTTGTGTCTATATTAACCTAATTTAGCTTGAGATCTTCTTTAAAGCTAATCTTCTAAGTGTGTTCAACCTCTGAGAAAGGCAGGCAGTATCCAGAATCTGTGTTTTCTACGATGGTGCCTCATTTTTAAAACAATTCTTTCCCTGGGATAAATGCTATTAGCTAAGATGACTGTGTGTGTTTTTATTTTAATGAATGTTTAGGTATGGCTTGCCTGTATTTTCCTTTCATTTTGGAAGCTTTGCCAAATACCTATATCGGAATCCGGAATCCGTTTATAAGAAATAGGATGCTGGAATGGCGCACATGTTGATCTCCATTGTTTTGAGGGACACAGTGACCTCTTTGTATCAAACTGTTTGGCAGCTGCTTCCAGCCACGCAAGATTTTTGCAGTTTTCTTTAGCAAGATTTATCGGGTCAGAAGGTTTACAAGAATTTGAGCAATTGAACGATTTCCAGTTAGAACTGATTTATCCCTAATATATTATGGTGGAGTAGAGGATCCACCATGCTCATCAAAACAGTAAGATTCATGTTTTTTGTTATATACAAGAGCAATACCTGCATGATGTCAAAAAATGGAGCTTGCATTGCATGGGTGTAATGCTGCTGTAATTTTCCTCTCCCCCACCCTTTCCCACATGGATGTCATTAGAATGGAATTTTTTTCAAAGTTTTTTTTTCTGTCAGCTTTCTTGTGATCCGAAGAGGAAGTTGTTTTTTTCACTGATAGCAGAGAAGCTTGCAGTGGGGTGTTTACATAACAGTCTCCTGAATAGCATTGGCAAGGGAACTAACCCATTACATGTTGTTTCTAGTGGCACAAGGATGCTTCAGGACTAAAATCAAACTTATTTTGTTGTTGTTAGTCGCGAAGTCGTGTCCAACCCATCGCAACCCCATGGATAATGTTCCTCCAGGTCTTCCTGTCTTCTACCATCCTCTGGAGTCCATTTAAGCTCATGCCTACTGCTTCAGTGACTCCATCCAGCCACCTCATTCTCTGTTGTCCCCTTCTTCTTTTGCCCTCAATCTTTCCCAGCACGAGGCTCTTCTCCAATGAGTCCTTCCTTCTCATTAGGTGGCCAAAGTATTTGAGTTTCATCTTCAGGATCTGACCTTCTAAAGAGCATTCAGGGTCTCCTCTAGGACTGACCGGTTTGATCGCCTTCCAGTCTAAGGGCTTCATAAGACGCTTTTTCCAGCACCATAGTTCCAAGGCCTTAATTCTTTGGCGCTCAGCCTTTCTTATGGTCCAACTTTCACAGTCATACTTTGCAATTGGGAAAACCATAGCCTTGTCTATATACACTTTTGTTGGCAGGGTGATGTCTCTGCTTTTTAGTATACTGTCTAGATTTGCCATAGCTTTCCTCCCCAGAAACGAGAGTCTTTTAATTTCTTGGTTTATTTTAAAACTTATTTTAGAGATCCATAATTGAATTATCCCTCCCACCAAGGTTGTGGGAAAGAGACAGTCCCCAACTACTGAGCCTGTGAGGATAATAGGAATTGAAGTCTCCAAACATCTGGAGGGTAGCAAGTTGCCTACCTATTCTTTTCTGTGACACCACAATATTTCTTTTTAACTTTCTTCCCAAACGTCTTCTTTCCCCCTCCTCTTCTTTTTTCTCTAATCGAATTGACTTGAGACTATGACAAATAGCTCTAAAAGGGTTTTTCATCCTCAAGTAACCTCTCACCAGCTGTAGCCCAGCCTTTGTCTCAAACCATCTGCTGACGGTGATTATTTTCCTTGTAAGAAGAAAAAAAAAGACAAGGAACTAACTGGGCAAGAGAGCATTGACCGACAGTAACCTCAAAAATTTCATGCTTGAGCTGAAGATTAGAAAGTGCTGGGTTTTTTTCTTCGCCTCATAATTTTCTACCCCGATTGGGGTCTGCCAAATTGGGTTTGACTAAGGCAGGACTAGTTTGGAATGGCATAAAAGGAGAGAGGACAGCCCATTTTTCTTCGCCTGTGGAACTTCTGCCTTTTTTCCACTCCTACTACAGAGACACTTCTTGTCCCGTTCCTCCTCTGCAGGTCCTGGAATTCTCATTCCAGGCTTCCTGGCACTCTAGAGCATTTATATATTTATAACCCTGTGAGCAGATTATTTTTTAAAAGCCAGCTAATCTTCCTGAAGGGGGCATGGTGGCTCAGTGGCTAAGACTCTGAGCTTGTTGATCAGAAAGGTCGGCAGTTCAGTGGTTCGAATCCCTAGCTCTGCGTAACAGAGTGAGCTCCCGTTACTTGCCCCAGCTTCTGCCAACCTAGCAGTTCGAAAGCATGTAAAAATGCAAGTAGAAAAAATAGGAACCAACATTGGTGGGAAGATAACAGCGTTCCGTGCGCCTTTGGCATTTAGTCATGCCGGCCACATGACCACAGAGACGTCTTTGGACAGCGCTGGCTCTTCGGCTTTGAAACGGAGATGAGCACCGCCCCCTAGAGTCAGGAAGGACTAGCACATATGTGCGAGGGGAACCTTTACCTTTAGTCTTCCTGAAGATCCAACATGCTTTTTCCACCTCTGTGACCCAATACATACTGCTAAGGTACCTTCTCCAGTGTGGTGCTCTTCAAAAATGCTGGGATTGCAATTCTTCAAATTCCTGTTCAGCATAATTATGGATTTTTCCATAGCAAAAACAACAAAGTAAAACAGAATACAAATAAAACCATTCAAAGAGGGCCGGGTGGTTTTTCAAGGACAGGCTTTAATGCTTTTGAGACTTACAGATCTTCTTCTCATACATTCAAGGAAAGGAGAACATATGTACTTCCTTAATTATCTGTAATTTTGAAAGTGTTTTAATTGTTTTTCTGGCAGATGACATTTCCCCAAAGGTAGCTTACCGACTAGTCTAAGTGCCTAAAAATTGGGAAAGAGGTGTGTAAGACCCATAAATTACACTCTGATTCTTTTGAATTTTAACCTTATCTGCCTTAATTAACTTTCTAAAAACAGTTGTCAGGTGGGCCTTTACAAACGGTAAGGGTCCTGCAGTTGAATTGGCAGCTTAAATAAAGTCACAATACTGAGCTAGACATTAGAGTGTTTTCCTTAGCCCAGAGATATAGTTAGAAATATATATATATATATAAAGAGTGATTCAGGCCAGAGGCAATGGAAGAACCTTGATTTAAGAGAGAGGGAGAAAACTTGTTCCGCAGAGTTTTCTGAATCCATCCCAAAAATTAAGTGTCCCAAGCCAATCCTTAATGCAAGTCAAGACTATCCCTATTTTTCTTTTCCCTACTCTTTAGCATTATATATAATCCTTAACTTGCAACCACAATTGGAATTTCCATCACTAACCGATGCGGTTAGCACAACCTCATCACTTAGCGAAGGAAATTCCCGCAGCCCGGGTTGCCATTTTTAACTGAATACCACAGCTGTTAGCTGAGGCAACTTTCTGCCAGCTTCCCACAACCAAAGTTAGTTGGTAGGACATTGTACCAGGCTAGCAGGTAGGTAACTGTCTACTGCCAGGTGGGGCAGGGTGCAAGAGGGTGTGCAGGGGTTCATGTGAGGGTGTCGGAGGTCAGGGAGGGGCAGGGAGGTGCACAAAAGGTGCTGCTCAGGTCAGGGATGTAGGGGTGCAGTGTGGATTGAGGAGAGTGCATGGGAGTGTGTGAATAGCCAGTGTAGCATGATCACATAGTGGCTGGACAATTATGTGGGCAGAAGAAACTCAACCCAATGACTTGCCAGCTTCCCCATTGACTTTCTGGAAAAGCCAGCAGGAACATGTGATTGTGGGCTATTTCTCAACTAGTCATAGGGGGGAGCAGATTGTCTAATGCCCAGATCATGATCATATCACCACAGGGGCATCAGGGGCATTCCAAGGACAAGTCATAATCACCATTCATCCAGTACTCTCATAACTTCAATTGTTGAACAAATGGGTATAAATCGAGGACTACCTGTACAGTCAGGGGTGGGATTCTACTGTTTCGGACCAGTTCAGGTGAACCTGTAGCTCTGAAGATCATCTGGGAGTGAACTGGTTCGCTCCCACAAGCAAGTAGGCCCGCCTGCCCATCCCTGGGTTTTACCTACCTTTTATCTTCTCAGCTGAGTCGCACGGCAGAGTGGATTGCCGTGCCTCAGTTGTTTTCCTTCCCAAGCAGCAATCTGGAAGATAAGTATTCTGTAAACTGTGCATGTGGATACAGCTCGCATGCTGGCTCATGGGTATGCTCAGCAAAGCAGTTGTTAAACCAGTAGGAACCGACCCCTGTGTACAGTGTATTTGATATGTCCTCTGCACTACATGAGAACTCTTAGCAGTACCCAACATGGATAGATGGAAACAAAAATGTCTCTTTCCTTTCCATATACATTACAGAATCATTTTGGGTTTCATCACCCAAACCATTGAGCATTATTGATTTTCTTTCCTATTCTTTTTCCTTTCCTTCCTTGCCACAGAATAATAGACTCTGGGATTCCTCAAAATGTGTGTATCGCTGTCTATATTAATATAGATATCTGTTTAAAATGACTTTTGACTTCATTTTAAAAATTTGTTATTTTATTTTGTAATGGATTTTACTTCCTAATTGCCCGGCAGGTGTCAAAGTTCAGGATTTTCTGGTTGTCAATGAGACATTCTCTGAATTTCTCCACCGCAACGCTTCCCTATCGCAGCCTGATATAGATGAAATCCTGAATGCTGAGGTCAATCTCCAACAGGTAAGAAATATCCATCCTTAAACTGTATGTTCCATTATCACACCCAACCCACCCAATTATAGGGAATTAACAGTCTCTGGAGGATCCATGAGTTGGATAAGGCAGGCAGGATATAATTTTAGTATTATGAACTGTGATGAAGAAGCAGAAAAGCTGTTTTCCCCATAGTATAACATCTGGGCAATATTTCTAGGTCATTACATCTGGTTACCAGATAAGTGTGGAAGATTTGTGCAATTTCACCAAGCCTCCAGAACTGGTTGCTATCAACAGTGGCAGCCGGGCCTTAATTTGCTCTATGCCGAAGGAACAACTTGCTTCTCTAGAAAGAGCGTTTCAGGATAATATGGACTTCATAAAGCCACTTATGGTAAGTATGATGCTTTCATCGTTGCTGGGGTTACCTTTTTTTTGTAACACTGCAAGGATATGGGGGAATGGTACATCTAATTCACATATAATGCATTTCTTCCTTGCTTCTTGTCTCATAGATTTGGTTGCTTCATGCCCCTTGTTTTGTGATTCTGTGACTCTGCAATCTAATCCGGCGAAGCCCAACTTTTTTGTTTATTTACTTGGAGATCCATGGTTTTTTCTCCTCTTAGGCTTCTCCCTGCAGCTTTTTCCTCTGGTTTTTCTTTGCCTAAACCACATTTTCCCCAAGTTCCAAGCCCTTTTCTGGAAGCTTCTTGGCACCACTTTATTATGCCCTTTTCTTAGGCTCCTAGCTGATCAGTGATGGGCCACCTGTTCTTTCATCTATCTTTTTCTAAGCTTCCATATCTGTTTGGTTGGCTTTTTCTCTTTGTGGCTCAGATAATTTAGTCCATGTCACCCAGAGAAACTGGACATTATATTGCCCTTGACTATGATGTTGATCTTTGAACTATGGTGCTGAAGAAGACTCCTGCGAGTCCCTTGGACTGCAAGACGATCAAACCGATCAGTCCTAGAGGAGATCAACCCTGCTTGCTGTTTAGAAGGCCAGATCCTGAAGGGGAAACTCAGATACTTTGGCCACCTAATGAGAAGGAAGGACTCACTAGAGAAGAGCCTAATGCTGGGAACAATTGAGGGCAAAAGAAGAAGGGGATGGCAGAGAATGAGGTGGCTGGATGGAGTCACCAAAGCAGTAGGTGTGAGCTTAAATGGACTCCAGGAGACGGTAGAGGACAGGAAGGCTTGGAGGAATGTCATCCATGGGGTTGCGATGGGTCGGACACGACTTTGCGACTTAAGAACAATATGATGTTGATTTGGGTGCTTGTGTTTAATGGTTAGGGCACCAGGCTAGAAATTGGGATTCTGGGAGTTTTAATGCTACCTTAGACACAAGGCCAGCTGGGTGAGTTTGGGCCAGTTCCTAGGAAAAAGGAAATGGCAAACTACATCATAAATATTGCCAAGAAACTAAAGGCAGTATTTGAATCTTCCTATTGGTGTTTAGCCATGAGGAATGCTATGTCTCATTCAAGACTTCATAGTTGGACAAGCTTGGCTCAAGAAGGTGACAAGAGGTCCAACCACTATTCTCCAAATCCATCTGTTTGTTACATTAAGACGGTTGAGCCAGTCACAAAGTCTTCATAAACATCACTGTACCAAAGTTCTGTTTCCAATACAATGTAAAGTTGAGGCTCATTTTGGAACATCCTTTTCTCTCTCTCATCAAAGCTCATCCTGAATCTCCACCATCAAAGTTTCATCAGTTAATAGCAGTCAATGTCATCATTCTAGAAGTATATGACGCAATAGCTTCAGAAATGAAGCTTATTAATATGCAGTTATCTCGATTAATATTCTAGGGATTAAGAGCCGCAGACAATAAAAACTCAATTTAATTTGGAGTTTTGTCTTTTGTTTTGTTGGAGTAAGAGAATTAAAAAAGACATGGCCTCTGTCTCTAACCCATCTGTCCCTCGCGTGATGCCCTTCAGATGTATTAGATAACAGTTCCCAGCACAACTGGTGGGCCTCTGCTTGGACAAAGCTGCTTTGCTATAAATGGGAAGGGAGGAAGAGAGATGCTTAAACCAGGGGAAACAATTTTACAAGAGTCAGTTTTATGGTCTTTTGAGGCTGCTTTTCATTAGTAATGTTTCATGAAACACAATATGAGTAAGGCACTTCTCAGTAATAGTTTGTGTCATTTCCTAATCTTGCGTTGTCAACGTAGCTTTCGGCTTTCGGCCATCTTGGGAGTGAGGATGTAGAAACTATATTAATTCCACATTATTTTCCTTGTTCTTATACTGTGTTAGTATGCTTATTCGTTTTCTGCTTTCCTGGCAAAATATATTCAGAGAATTAAAATTCATCATGTATTATTGGCATATAACAGCCACAGATTGGCCCAAAAAGCCACAGCTGACTTTTTTTGATGGAGTTTTCCTCACTGAAATTTAAATATCTATGGCTTAGTGGTTTGACTCAGAAAAACACTTGAGTGGTATTTCAGCTTCCCATCTTAGTCATTCTATATTCCATTTGCTGCCGCTGCCCTTTTGTCTATGATGCTGTCTCTCATAAAATTGTGGTTTTGCCTTTGTTGGAAAATAGAGGCCAGTTATGACGGGGAAGGGGCAGTTGCTGATCTTTGATGTGAAGCTCTTCAAAAAATAATGTACCCCATTGTTCATTTGTCCCCTCATATTTAGACACGGCTCATTTTAATGCAGAAATCAAGTTACAGGGGATATAAAGTTTGCCACCTCTAAACAATTACTGTATTATTCTATCTACTGTAGATATTAGCAGCTATTGAGTATAAAGAATCATAGCTGATTATAAATGTTTCTGCAAACTGGATGAAGATAGTTATCCTTTCTTGAAGCGAACAGATTTGAGTCTTTATTAAGCTTGGCAACAGGATGCTGTGGGTCAGTGTGAGATAATTCTCCATAGCAATAGTCATGCCATGTGAGATGTCCAGAGATATATGTACATATGAGGATTATCAGAACTACACAAAGAAGAAGAAGGAGGAGGAGGGGGGGGGGAGGAGGAGAAACCCAATGGGATTCCAGTGGTTTGATTTTTGAGAGAAAGGTGTTGGTTCAGATTTGGATTTGTTTTTCCCTGATTAATAATAATAATAATAATAAACTTTAATTTATAGACCGCACCCTTTCCTAAACAGGACTCGGGGCGGTGTACAGACATATTAAAACAATGTAAATACAAAAATATAGGTAGAAATACATAAATAGACAGAGGAGGTAGGTTATACACTGTACAATAGATTAAAATTCAAATATAAATTAAAATATAAATTAAAATTACCCTTAAAAATTGATTGATCCTGTTGGTTCAATACATCCATATTCATTTTTCTTTAAATGTAATGTTCAAACTGATCCCTTCCCCTTCTATGTTGCAGTAACTTTATGTTAATTGTAAACTTCCATTTGTTCTTCCAGAAAGGGATCGCCTTCAATTCAACCCTGGAGGATGTTAAGGGAACTTTGGAGACGCTGACGCAGAGCCTGGGGAACCTTCTTAAAGAGGTAGGGTGTATCTTCCACCTCTTTGTCTCAGGCCACTTATTCAAGTCATGATGTCAATCATGAATAGCTAATGAGTTGTGATCTTGGGCATGTTGGTATTCATAAGGATAGGGGGATAAGTAATAAAGTTTCATTGTAATGGAAATTTTACTCCTTATGTACAGTGCAGTGCAAATACTTAAGAATTGAACTTGTTTGTGACCTCACAATGCATGCTTTGTCATACTGGCTAAGGAAGATGCCTGTGTTTAGGTCCCTTATATAGCTATTAGATGCATTCACCCATCAAGAACCGTGTGGATGCAATGTTGGGCCCCTATTTGCCATTCTCCTACTCATTTATGGCATGCTAAGAGGCAAGAAATTTTTCATTTACTTTTAACAAGCCTCAGTTTCTTGATGCACCTAAACTGGGGTTCATACGACCAGTTGTATCAATCACTTTCATTTAAGTCAAGATATCTGTTTCAAATTTTGCTTAGTTCCAATAATGAAAGAAACTATAATTCTTGGTTCAGATGAAACAAGAAGTCTTAATCAAACGAATGATCATCTTAACTTGTTAGGAAGTGGAAAAAGAAAAGGAAGTGAGGAGACCTAACTTTATCCACAACTGGGCTGTATCAGAATAACCACAGAATAACCACAGTTTATTCTTAATATACAAAGATGTCTATTAATGTCTATTAATAGACATTAATAGCATATAAGGATATATTAATCCAAAGAGTTGAAAGTCCTGAAGGACTGAGTTAGGGACACATCATTATGGGGAAAAAAACCTGTGTAACACTTGATACTAACTTATTGGGATATAACTGTGATGGCGAACCTATGGCACGCGTGCCACAGGTGGCACATGAGCCATATTTGCCGGCACGAGAACCGTCAGCTCCGGTGCGCATGCGCCCGCCGGCCAGCTGATTTTCGGCCTTCCAGAGGGCCAAGGGAGGTTGTTTTTGCCCTCCCCGGCTCCCCGGAGCCTGGGGAGGGCGAAAAACAGCCCCAAGAGGCTAAGTGGAAGTTCAGAAATGGTATGTTTCCTGCTTCTGGAGGGCCTCCATGGGGCCAGCGGAGGCTGTTTTTGACCTCCCCAGGCTTCAGGAACGCCTCCGGAGCCTGGGGAGGGCAAAAATGTCCCCTCCACGGGGTCAGGTCAGGGGTTGCGCACGCATGTACAGGTGGGCGTGGTGCATTGAATTGTGGTTGTGGGCACGCGTGCGGGCACAATAGCATGTGCACACACAATGTTGGCATGCCTTTACAAAAAGGTTCACCATCACTGGGATACAATGATCATCATACTAGTATAAAGTCACCACCTCCTTTCGTTTGTATGCCAAGGACCAGGCAGAAATTACCCATGTGACCTAGCTCATGTGGCCAAGCCAAACTGGGAAGCCAATATAAGGTATTTTTTTCTATTATTTCCCCTGCCTTTGCCAAGTGTAACATTCCAGGAACATGAATATCAGGAATTCATTATAAATAATCATCTTGTAATTTTAACTATACATTATTAGATGTATTTCCACATTTCCCCTCCATTCCCCCCCTCCTCTTCTGATAACTTTCCCAACTAATATTTTTCTTATTTGTAACCCAGCATAATCATTTCACCTTCCCTTATTGATACATATCAGCTGGCCTACTAACTTTATTCACCTTAGTTAATTTGCCTTCAATTCTTTTTTGCTTATAATCCTTTCTATATCATACACACAGACTACATTTCAGTATTAAAGTTAATTAAAGTTCACAATAGTATATACTTTGCAAACGTTCGCCACCTTGCCCCCCCCTTTCATCTACCAATTTATTATTCTCCCTTCCATTTATTCAAAAAAAAAAACTTAAATCCACAGGAATTCATTATAAATAATCAATTGGGATGAATTTCTTAGGCAGTTCTTTGGGGCAGGACAGGGAGAGGATTACATTAGGTCCAATAGTGCAATATACTTATTAGGCTATCTCAAGTTTATAAAAATGTTCTGCAACTCTGATTGAACTAATATAGGCATTGCCTCAGATGGATTTTGGATATTTTCCCTTTGAACCAAAGTGGCTGGATCCTGGGGGTGGGGTGGGGTGAGTATGAATTCTGAGACTGGAAATTATGTGAATGTGGATTGATGAGTTAACTGTCCACTCTATCTCAGTTTGTAAGCCTGAAGCCCATCTTCCTTTGTTGTTGTTGCATGAACTGACATTATGCGGTACTTGTTTTTTCCCCCCTCTGAGCAAATAAACTCTCTGTCCTGGCTAATCTGTGTGTAAAGCCATAAGATTTTTGAGCGTTAAAAAAGCTTTTGCCTACTTTTGAAACTTTGCTGCTTTAAGCAAAACATGAAAAAAAAAAAACCACCACAAAAGTCTACCCAAGTACTGTATTCCCGTTTTTCCTTCCGGCTCCGCAGCTTTGGAATGTTAAAACTTTGAACTATAATAACCTCGGAGCTGAGCTGAGCTGAGGTCACTGGAGGTTTTTGTCAGAGCCCTTTGCTTCAGTGGAGGACTGGCGCCCTGCGTGTGTGTCCGTGTGGATGTGCACATCTGACCCATCATCACAATTTCCATGTTAGTTATTTCTCATTGGAGGAAAGAGTTCTTGAATCCTAGAGCTGCATCAACCCTGCATAGCTGGAAAATGGAAATTACAGTAACAGAAGATTCTGGGTGAAATCAGGACGCAGCAGAATTGCCTTAAAAGTTTGCCTGAGGCTTTCAAATTATTGCATAGCTCTTTCCTGTTGCATCATCAGACCATTGGTGTCGTTTCCCGTATTTTATTTTCTTCTTGTCGTTTTCTTCTTCTTCTTTTCTTTCAGTCATACAATCTTCTCTTTGCTGATGTGTCATGTAAAATAGGTCTGGTTGAGGGATGTGATTTCTCCTTGGCGGTTGTTCCAAGGAGCAAACAGCATTTTTTTCTGTTTCTATTTAAGTTCAAAACAAAGGCCCCTTTTGGGTGGCATTGTGCTGTGGGAGAGCAGCATGAGGCTTGCTTTTCATAGCCCGACTTCCTGTATATCTGTGACAAATACTTACAGGAATGAATGTTATACTCTCTTTCATTCCCTTACAAGCAAGGGAGAGATTGCGTTTGTTAGGCTGCCTTTTTCTAGGAAGGTGGGAATATTCTGGCCTATTTCGATACATGCAAATTTTAAACCCAGCCATTTGCAGCTGTTGCAAAGTGATTTTAAGGAGTAATGTCAATCAGTTTCTATGGAAGCTCTCTACAACACCTGAGGGCAGGTGTTTAAAACACAGACAACCAGACTTTGAAGGAAAGAAACTTGGTTCTAAATTCTTACTCTGGAAACTATTTGATTTTTTTCTGTATTAAAAGCAAGGAATTGCTGTGAGTGATTGTCAATTATAACTCCCAGCATTGGCAACAAGCATGGCTAGTGGTAAGGAACAGTGTTGGGATTCAAATTTTTTTTACTACTGGTTCTGTGGGCGTAGCTTGGTGGGTGTGGCATGACTGGGGGGACATGGCAGGGGAAGGATACTATAAAATCTCTATTCCCTCCTCACTCCAGGGAAAGGATACTGCAAAATCCCCATTCCCTTCCCATCAGCTGGGACTCAGAAGGCAGAGACTAGGTGGGGGTGGGGCCAGTCAAAGGTGGCATTTACCGGTCCTCCGAACTACTCAAAATTGATCAGAACCTGCTGGATACCACCTCTGGTAAGGAGGTTGTGGTGCAATATGAGAGAGTCCTTGCAGTTAGTCCTCGACTTATAACCGTAATGGAGCATGCCCATTATGGTCGTAAATCATGGTGGTTGTTAAGCAAGGCATCCATATGATTATCATGCTGAACAACCACAATCCCTGCTCTAGGCCATTGTGGTTGTTAAGCGGAGCACAGGGTGCCTTGGACAGGAGAGGCCCTAGTGCCAACCCAGGCCTGCACTGCAGCACCTCCCCAGTTCACACAACTCCTGCTGTGGGCCTCCCCCACCCACTGAGGCACCCTGTGCTCTGCTTCCCACTGCATTGGGTCCCCACAGACTAAAGGTGGGTATTCAGCAGATTCTGACCAGTTCTGGAGAACCAATAGCAGAAATTGTGAGTAGCTCGGAGAGCCGGTAAATGCCACTTCTGACTGGCCCCGCCCCCACCTATTTTTTGCCTCCCGAGTCCCAGCTGATTGGGAGGAAATGGGAATTTTGCAGTAGCCTTCCCCTGCCACGCCCACAAAGCCATGCCCACAGAACCAGATGTAAATAATATTGAATCCCATTACTGGGTTTCACACCCTCCTCTCCACTCATGCCATCATGGCTGGGACCATGTACCTTTTTTCGTAGCTCTCCTTCAGGAGCAGTCAATCTGCTGCATGGGTTTCCTACTCGGAGATCACTTTTGGGAATGGATTGTGGGTGGCCACTGTCAAAATGGGGCCCACTTCCAGGATGGCACTATGAGGCCTCTGTATTCTGTAGGGAGACTGAAAGGTGGACTGGATCTCCTCCAAGATCTTGGAGATCGCCTTCAGGATGGAAAGGCAGCTGATCTGCCCATTGGTCTTTATAGTACAAAGGCTGCATGGAGCCATCCCAGAAGCGACCCCAATGAATTACAGCGACCCCAATGAATTACAGCCTCTCCCAAAAGGGCAACCGCTTCCAAGATGGTGCCATGTGGCCTCCATGTGAGTTATTGCTAAGGATTCTAGGAGCTGAAATTCATACATCTCGACGTCGTCCAGGATGGGAAACACAGACCTAGCATGTGGCATTTCTGTATTTTGGGCCTTTAGCCAGTCCTACTGGCAGTTCTTCCATTTTGCTGGAAGACAAAGAGCTGGAGGCTATCAGATGTCTCTGCCAACAGTTGCACCAGCTGCCTCCTGATACTCTCCTCAGTGATGATGTTCCCCTGTTTTCTGTACTGTGTGGTTTGTGTGGTTACTGTTGTGGATTACTCCTTGATAATTTGCATCCTGGGCTGTCCTTCATATAGTTCTTGAAAGTAAATACAAGTAAATATGCCTTTACTGCCCCAAAGTGTAATTGGCAAGAGGATTGTCTATAATTAGTGTTTGGGCACTGACTTGGTCCGTATAATACTTCTGATTCAGTTGTAAAAAGTTGCTGCAGCTGATTTAATGACTTACTGACACATGCTGCCTTTGTACTCCTGTGTGCTCTTAAGCTACCGTATACAGTATACATGCATATACCGAACAATTTTGAGCCCTAAAGTTGGGTTTGGCTTACACATTGATGCACTTATTCACAAGAACATATGGTCATATTTTTTAAAAGTACCCCTATGTACTGGGCTGCTGGGGGTTCGCAGGGGTTTGGAAGAACCTCTAACTAAGATTTTGTGCAGTTCAGAGAACCCCCAAATCCCACTCCTGGCTGGCCCCTCCCACCCCTCTCCTCCCAAGATTTTCCACATGGCCTGTTTTGGATGCAGGTAAGTGCAGGGCGAGTGCGGAGGTTCGGGGAGGGCAAAAAATGGGCCTACTGGAAATTCAGGAAGGCTGGAAATGGGCCTGTTTCCAACCTCCAGAGGGCCTCTGGAGCCTGGGGAGGCCGTTTTCACCCTCCCGGAGGCTCAAGAAAAGCCTTTGGAGCCCGGGGAGGGCAAAAAGCCCCCCCCCCCATGCCTTGGTTCAGGAGGCCGACTAGGCCATGCCCACCCAGCAACCGGACAGAGAACCCCTTGTTAAAATTTTTGAAGCCCACCCCTGCTTGCATATATGTGCATACATGATAAGCTGACCCTTAAATTTTTTAACCAAAATACCATTAAAAAAATGAGGGTTGGCTTATCCCTGGATGGTACATTTTGCACGACATTTTATTTAAAAAAAATATATCCTCCTTTCTTTTTGTGTCATGAATTGCAGTTAGTGAGCATGAGAAGTTGGAGTGACATGAGGCAAGAGGTGATGTTCCTGACCAACGTGAATTCCACAAGTTCTGCTGATATCTACCAGGCAGTATCTCGCATTGTTTGTGGCCACCCTGAGGGAGGGGGATTGCAGATCAAGTCCTTCAACTGGTACGAAGACCATAATTACAAAGCATTCTTTGGAAGCAACAGCTCTGAAAACGATGCCATGGACTTCTATGATAACTATACTAGTAAGTATAACCTGAATCCAGGAAGACCTGGAGATGTTTTCTGTCTGGCAAATCCTTAGGAGGACCATCTCTTGCCATCTCAAACATGCAAGAAGCTAGAGAGGCAAGAAAGGACGGATAATTTTGTACTAACCTGGGTGTGCTCTCCAAACTGGGAATGTTCTGCTATTTATCACACACAATTTTTCCCCAATTTTTTTCAAAGCGCCTTTCTGCAATAGCTTAATGAAGAAACTGGAATCCAACCCACTCTCCAGGATTATCTGGAGGGCCCTGAAGCCTTTGCTCGTTGGAAAAGTCCTGTATAGCCCCGACACGCCAGCAACCAGGACAATTATGTCAGAGGTAAGAACCTTGTTTCTTGTCCACCCAGCAGAGGGACAAGTTGGTATTTCTGCTGCTGAATGTTCTCAACTGAAGTCCCAGAGGAATGGAAAAGTCAGAGATAGGTCAGGGCTAGGGGAAAAATAAAAAGGAATCAGATTTTGGGCTCTAGTATCTCCAGGGACGCGGTGGCTCAGTGGCTAAGATGCTGAGCTTGTCAATCAGAAAGGTTGGCAGTTTGGTGGTTCGAATCCCTAGAGCTGCGTAACAGAGTGAGCTCCCGTTACTTGTCCCAGCTTCTGCCAATCTAGCAGTCTGAAAGCATGTAAAGATGAAAGTAGAAAAATAGGAACCACTTTGGTGGAAAGGTAACAGTGTTCCATGCGCCTTTGGCATTTAATTATATCGGCCACGGAGACATCCTCGGACAGCGCTGTCTCCTAGGCTTTGAAACGGAGATGAGCACCGCCCCCTAGAGTCGGGAATGACTAGTACATATGTATAGTCTTTATTGCCATTTTACAAAATAAATACAATGAAATTGGTTATGTGCAAGGGGAACCTTTACCTGGTCTTGAATCTAACGTTAACACTGGTTGAGTGTTAAGATGAGCCTGAAGTAAAAGATATTCTCCTAGACTGTAAAAAAAATATGGTGAGAGGAATCCAGGCACGTGAGTAGAACAATGCGCTATTGGCAAAATGTGGACAGCATTTTCCAGGAAACCTCCCTCTGGCTGCCTCTTTCCAGAGAATTGGCAGTGACACAAAAGTCAGTTGGGGAATTGTGATAGATGCTTAGGTTGCAGCATCCTCTCGCACAACAGGATCTGGCTTTAGAGTTCACTGGGAACAGAAACCGTAACATAAAGGTATGGTTTGGACAAGATGCAGGCCAGCTTTTCTTTTCTTCTCACTGGATATTGTCTGTTGTTTATATCTTCCTTCTGCTCCCCAGCTCTGCTCAGCTCGACAGCGGAGACAAATGGGCATCAGCACATGTTGTGGCTCCTCACACATTTAACTGGGGGAGGGAGATGAAGTCTTGTCTCTGAGGAGTCAGCTGGGCAGCCTGTACTAAAACAAAAGGCTTTAATCCAAGACTCCTGAAGTATCACAGGATATTGGGATGCAGCAACGGTCATAAGTATGAACCCGTTGCCAAGCATCTGAATTTTGATCACGTGGACCATGGGGATGCCCCAGTGGTCATAAGTGTGAAAAATGCTCATCAGTCACTTTTTTCCAGTGCCGTTGTAACTTTGAAGGGTCAGTAAATGAACTGTTGTATGTCGAGGACTACCTATATCAAAAAGACTGAAGTTACACTAGCTTTATTAGTCGTGGCAGAAGCTATAGTTTCCTTTCAAATCTTTCTTTCTTAGCTGCTGAAGGTATTAATGGAAACAAGATTATTTGGCTCACCTGTTAATTGTTGTTAGTTGCGAAATCGTATCCGACCCATCAGGACCCCATGGACAACGTTCTTCCAGACCTTCCTGTCCTTTACCATCCTCTGGAGTCCATTTAAGCTCACGCCTACTGCTTCAGTGACTCCATCCAGCCACCTCATTCTCTGTCTTCCCCTTCTTCTTTTGCCCTCAATCTTTCCCAGCATTAGGCTCTTCTCCAGTGAGTCCATCCTTCTCGTTAGGTGGCCAAAGTACTTGAGTTTCATCTTCAGGATCTGGCCTTCTAAAGAGCAGTCAGGGTTGATCTCCTCTAGGACTGATCGGTTTGATCGCCTTGCAGTCTAAGGGACTCGCAGGAGTCCCTGTTAATAGCTCCCTGTTAATAGCTACCTTCTTTTGTTCCCTCAGGGCTTAGCGTCATTTTGATGAGCATTGTTGGGAAAAAGCACAGCTCCCAGCCAACAGCTTGGAGAGAAACTGTGACATCCGTGATTGTTGTAGCAGAAGTTAGAAAATAGGAACACCTCAGTTCATTGTTGTAAATGATTATAATTTACTTCCAGTATAACGATCTCTCCAGTCTTCCTACATTTGGAGATATATTTTTTTGTGCTTAGCCCTAAGTAGAATGCTGGAGAGCTGCCAGTTAGAGCAGGCCAAACTGAGCTTGATTTAGCAATAGTCCAACAGGGTATTGCGGATGCCTTTATGGAACATCTTTGCTCCAGAAGTACACGTAGCTCCTACCTTATTCTAGTTCAGTAAGCAAGTTGCATGTTGACTTCAACTTATTGACTGATGATCTATCCTCAGGGTCATTGATTTTGGTTCTGTTTTCCGCATCAATTTAGATCATTTTTAAACATTATTATTTTCCCCCTTTGTGGTAAATGCAGTCCAGAGTCCTTCTGGAGAAGTTACTCCGAGTCTCTTTTGAGAGAGGGGCGGTCTAGAAATTGAATAAAGTTAAGTCAAGTTAAGTTACTATAAAATAAATAAACGAAAGGATTGCCCAGCGCTACATGTGCCTCTGCATTCCAGACCAGTTGTAACTTCCAGGCAGTCTTCAAGGGCAGCCCCCTGTCGAAATCATAGGTTAAACAAGATCTTTAAATCTATGCATTATGTTTTGGCCACTATATTTTTGGGCGATCAGACACGATGAATTGTCCCTTTCAAAGTCTTGATGGCCAAAGGCCAGACTAAACTCTATACCTGCATAGTCTTTTCACAAATTTGATGTCGGTATACTGTCCTAGGCCATTCTACTCATATATTTAATGCTATTAACTTCTATAAGCTTCTAGCTCACTTATTAAATTCCATAGCCTAAGAAGCTATCTTTTGCTTGATGCCCAGATATCTATTATCCCTACTACCTGAAGTAATGGAAGCTGTTGTCCAGCACATCTGGAATGTATTAGGACATTAATTTTGAAGCATCTCCTTTCCTCCTTTTTCTTCTCAGTAAAACATCACTTCTTAGGGCAAAAAAAAAAAAAACCTCCTTCTGAAAGCCAATACTTTGCATTAAGTGATTTTAAACACCCCCCCCCCTTTTTTTTTTGCTGTTGTTCCAGGTCAACAAGACATTCCAAGAGCTAGGTGTCTTCCATGAACTCGGAGGCATGTGGGAAGAGATTAAACCAAAAATAAAAACTTTCATGGAAGAAAACCAGGAGATGGATCTGATTCGGGTCAGTATGCCGTATAATTCTTTTTTTCTCTCTCTTATAATAAATTTTACAAGAGGTTTGTTTATTTTAGTATCGACAATTTGGCCTTGAGTGTTTCTGCCCATGTCGGAGTATAGTCGGGGTGGGCTGCTGGGGATTTGCACCGGTCCAGGCGATCATCTAGTTAGGATGAACCCCCAAATGCCACTCCTGGCTGGCCCCTCCACCCCGCCCCTTCGATCCCACTCCGCCCCTCTCAGGAGTCTCCACATGGCCCACTCATCATGCTAGGTAAGTGCAGGGCCCACATGGAGGCTTGGGAAGGGGGGAATCAGGCCTACCGGAGGTTCTGGAAGTCTGCACTGTGCAGGAAATGGGAAGTAGTTTTCACTCTCCCGGAGGCTCGAAGAAAACCTCTAGAGCCTGGGGATGGCAAAAAAACGCTTCCACCCCCGCCACGCTGCAGAAGGCTGACTAGGCCATGCCCACCATGGCCACGCCCACCCAGCAACGGGGCAGTAAACCCGTTGCTGAATTTTTTTGAAGCCCAGCTGAGTATAGTAGTTTGTTCTTTCTGCCAAACCTCCTTTGTCTGGAGCTTTCTTGCCTGTGCAATATGATGGTATCCTCGGACAGAGAAGAAAGGTGCAATGCTATATAGACAGTGCCTCTCCCTGCTGTGTTGCCATGTGTTGAATGGGGTGATTTGTTGGACATCAGACAGATTCTGACTGCTCCATAAATCAGACTGTTCTGCATGAAGAACATCTGCCAAGGATGTGGCTGAGAAGTCTGCAAAATGAGGGGTATTCAAGCCTCACTTTCGGTTACGCTGAATGGAGCTACAAATACATTACGCTAGGGAACACTTACCCTGATATTACTTCCCAAACTCTGTACGGCGGGCAACAAGCCCAGGCCTCTCTTTTGCATTCCCCAGCTTCCCAACTGTAGCAGGACATTTAACGAGCTACATGGGGATCGTGGCAGTAAATAATTTGAAGTTTCATTCTTTGGATATTACTAAACGGCTTTCATTCCATTTCATTTTCATGAGAGTTTCTGTCTAGTATTGGAGACTCTGTTTTTTTTTTCAATGGCCAGGCTGCTAGATTTTGGGTTCACATGTCTTCCTTGTGTGAAGCTTTCTGGGAAAAGAGAAAAAAAATAATAACTCTTTAGTGTTTCTAAAATGTGTATGTTTCGCTGATTAGAAGTACCTTTCCCAAGGATCTAAGAGTTTATCTAAAACAGATGGACAATGTAATGGTTTTATTTAATTGTGTCACTGCTGGCTGAAGATGCTCAGACTCCTAACAGACCCGGGAAGAGCCAAGTTGTCAAGCTTTTCCTGGCAAATGCTAGAACTAGAAACCTTGCAGGCAGAGAGTCAAGGACATAGTGTAAGATATACAAGCCCTATTTATAGTAAAGGGAAGGGTCAGTTTTTGTGTTGTTTGTCCCGTCTGTGTGATGTAATGGGGTGAGAGCTTCATACATAAGGGGGCGGGGGGGGGGGAAGAGCAGTTACCAGCTGTGCACTGAATTGTAACTAAATAGTCTGGTCTTGGGGACACAGTGGCTCAATGGCTAAGACACTGAGCTTGTCGATCAGAAAGGTCGGCAGTTTGGTGGTTCGAATCCCTAGCATCGTGTAACAGAGTGAGCTCCCATTACTTGTCCCAGTTTCTGCCAACCTAGCAGTTTCAAAGCAGGTAAAAAGGCAAGTAGAACAATAGGTACTACCTTTGGTGGGAAGGTAACAGCGTTCCGTGCTCCTTTGGCATTTAGTCATGCCAGTCACATGACTATGGAGACATCTTCGGACAGCGCTGGCTCTTTGGCTTTGAAATGGAGATGAGCACCACCCCCTAGAACTGGGAACGACTAGTACATATGTATGAGGGGAACCTTTACCTTTACCTTACCTGGTCTTGAATCTAACCTTAACACTGGTTGAGTGTTAAGATGAGCTTGAAGTAAAAGATATTTATATAGACTGTAAAAAAAAATGGTGAGAGGAATCCAGGCACATGAGTAGAACAATGCGCTATTGGCAAAATGTGGACAGCATTTTCCAGGAAACCTCTCTCTGGCTGCCACTTTTCAGAGAATTGGCAGTGACACAAAAGTCAGTTGGGGAATTGTGATAGATGCTTAGGTTGCAGCATCCTCTTGCACAACAGGATGTAGCTTTAGAGTTCACTGGGAACAGAAACTGTAACATAAAGGTATGGTTTGGACAAGATGCAGGCCAGCTTTTCTTTTCTTCTCACTGGATATTGTCTGTTGCTTATATCTTCCTTCTGCTCCCCAGCTCTGCTCAGCTTGACAGCGGAAACAAATGGGCATCAGCACATGTTGTGGCTCCTCACACATTTAACTGGGGGAGGGAGATGAAGTCTTGTCTCTGAGGAGTCAGCTGGGCAGCCTGTACTAAAACAAAAGGCTTTAATCCAAGACTCCTGATTTTTTTAAGGGCTGTACCATCATTAAACGCATGAATCATTTAACAAATGAAGACAGAGGATCCATAAAACACCACTGTAATATGCAAGAAATCAAATAAGACCCAGAAGAAAACCTAGAACAGAGAAAAATTTCTTAGTGACAGAAAGCTGCAATCTTAGAAAAGGAAAACACTCCTAAATCGCAAAAATAGATACATATTTGAATAGATGCCATCTAGCTGATGGGAAGCTTTTAAGAGTGGAAAGAGGCTGTAATTGTAAATGGTATATTGATGAAATGACATCCTGTGTCACAAAATGAACTGGTCCTGAAATATCGGTGGGTGTCTGTCTGTCTGTCTGTCTGTCTGTCTGTCTGTCTGTCTGTCTGTCTGTCTGTCTGTCTGTCTGTCTGTCTGTCTGTCTGTCTGTCTGTCTGTCTGTCTGTCTGTCTGTCTGTCTGTCTGTCTGTCTGTCTGTCTGTCTGTCTGTCTGTCTGTCTGTCTGTCTGTCTGTCTGTCTGTCTGTCTGTCTGTCTGTCTGTCTGTCTGTCTGTCTGTCTGTCTGTCTGTCTGTCTGTCTGTCTGTCTGTCTGTCTGTCTGTCTGTCTGTCTGTCTGTCTGTCTGTCTGTCTGTCTGTCTGTCTGTCTGTCTGTCTGTCTGTCTGTCTGTCTGTCTATCTATCTATCTATCTATCTATCTATCTATCTATCTATCTATCTATCTATCTATCCTGTGTGTTCCACATGGCATTATCTGAAAATAATTTCATCAAACAGTAGCTGCCCTGAAAACCTACATTTTAATCTAAGCAATTGTCATTTATTCATTAAAGTTACCGGTATATGTTACCCATTTCACTGTTGCAGCAACTCTAGGTAACTGATTTTTGCTGATTTATAATTTATATAGTCTCATCTTTTTATGAGGCTTTTTATGCTTTTTAAGTATCCATGCATTTTATAAACAGAGATGGCAGATCTATAAAGATGATTTTAATCCAACAGGAACTGCTTAGAACCAATCAATCAGAATAGAGCTGGAACGGATCTTGGGTGTCTTCTAATCCAATCCTCTGCTCAGACCCTATACCATTTCAGACAAGTGACTATCCAGACTCTCTTTAAAAAACCTCCAATGATGAAGTACCCACAATTTCTGAAGGCAAGCTGTTCCACTGGTTAATTGTCCTCACTGTTAGGAAGTTTCTCCTTAATTCCAGGTTGCTTCTCTCCTTGATTAGTTTCCATCCATTGTTTCTTGCCTTGCCTTCTGATGCTTTGGAAAATAAATTGACCCCCTCCTCTTCTTTGTGGCAGCCTCTCAAATACTGGAATACTGCTATCATATCCTCCCTAGTCCTTCTTTTTTAGCCAAATCCAAATCCTCCAACCGTTCTTTGTCATCTTAGTTGCTGTTCTCTGCACTTTTTCCAATGCCTCAACATCTTTTTTTGTAATCTGGTGACCAAAACTGGATGCAGTATTCCAGGTGTGGCCTTACTAAGGCTTTATAAAACAGTACTAAGATTTCGTGTGATTTTGATTCTATGCCTCTGTTTATACAACCAATGATTGTATTAGCTTTTTTGGCTGCTGCCCCATACCGCTGGCTCATATTTAAGTGATCGTCAACTAGGACTTCAAGGTCCTTCTCACAGTTACTGTTTTTGAGCCAGGTTTCACCTAATCTGTACTTGTACTTTTGGTTTTTCCTGCCCTAAGTGTAAAACCTTGTTTTTCTCCACGTTAAATTTCATGTTGTTGGATAGGGCCATTGTTCAAGTCTGTCAAGGTCTTTTTGGATCCTGAGCTTGTCTTCAGGCATGTTGGCTGTTCCTGCCAGCTTAGTGTCATTTGCAAATTTGATGAGTTCCTCTTCTACTCCCTCATCCACTGTAAGTCATTTATGAAGTTACTGAGTCTAGGATGGAACCTTTTGTTACCCCACTGCTTAACTTCCCTCCATGTAGACGTAGTACCATTAAGAACAACTCATTGAGTATGGTTTGTCAGCCGGTTACAAATCCACCTGGTGCTGTCTATCCCACATATTTCTAGCTTATTAAGAAGTAGGTTGTGGTCTACTTCATTGAATGCCTTGCTGAAGTTTATTATGCCCACAGCATTTTGCTGGTCTTTAATTTAGTCACTTTGTCAAAGAATGAAATAAGATTGGTTTGGCATGATCTGTTTTTAACAAACCTGTGCTGGCTTAGTTATTTTAAAAAAACCATGTGGAATTCTTTTCTTTATTTCTTGTTCACCTTCTTATTGCTTATTTTCCCTATTCTTCTTATTTTCAGTGCAAAATCTGTACAGATACTTTTCTCTTGAAAACTTAGGTTCTTCGTTCTAATTGCTCCCTGCTTCTCCTAGTAGTCTCTTGCATCATATGACCATGATTTTAGTTTCTAGTTTCAAGACCGGGACGTAATCGTCAGACTTTGGTTGTCACTTCATGTTCTGGCCCTTGTTGTTTCTGATGAAATTATCAGGACAATGTATGTAAAAAAAAGTACTGCTTTCCAGTATCTTAAAGGCAACCAGATCAATGTGACCTGCTTTTGGGTGTTTTCACAGCTGGAGTAAATGTAACCAATGGCAGAATCACACTGCTTTCCTTTTGTTTGCTGGCAGCCATTCTTTTCTAGCAGTTGCTCTCACTGTTAGATATTTTTTGCTCCTTACCTTTAAAAAATATAATATTTGACTATATGCAATCCTATGACCTTCCCAGTTCATTTGTTTTTCACTGCAATCCCTGCTAGACACCACTAGCTTGCTTTCTGGGAAAAAGGATAATTTCACAAAGAAATGAAGGGTGAAGTTGAGGAAACCAGAAGGGAGAAATAAAAAGGGCCCAACTGCTCAAAGGCTTTTGGTCGACATCAGGGACCTTCTGCAAATGCCATGTAATCAATTTGCCTTCTAATTCAACATTTGAGTGTATGGGGCTATGTGAACCCTAAAATAAAAGCAGAAAAGGAAAAAAGAAACAGAAAGTGGAGCTGGATTTGCCCCAAACCAAAACAGTGCAAAAATACAGGTAGTCCTCAACCTACAGCTGGTTGCCCCGGGCTACTTGTGACCTGGATTTAAAGTTCTGATGGACAGCCTCTCCCCCTGCAGTCATGTGATCGCATTTGGATATTCAGCAACCAGCCTGCATTCATGGCCACCTGCAGCATCCCACGGTCACACGATTGCAATTTGTGACATGTTTGGTTTATTTATGTTTCTGGCAAGCAGCCTGTTGCAGTCAAAGTCATGTAACAACCATGGCGTTTGCTTAACAACTGCCATAAAAAGGCTGCAAAATTGGGTGCAGTCATTTGCTGACACATTTAGCATGACTTATGACCGTAATTCTGGGCTCACTTATGGTTGTAAGTTGAGGACTATCTGGATCATGGTGTAAAATTTGAGGTAGTAGATACAGCAGCCATGCAGGTTACAGTTCGGGGTGGGGAAGGGAGGCAAGCGTATTTTAGGCTGCATCTCCATGAAGATAGCACAGTTTGAAGTAACAGTTTAACAGAGTTGGAAGGGACCTTGCAGGTCATCTGGGTCAACCCCCTGCCCAAGCAGGAGCAGAACCACTTCAGAATTTATCCTGCCCGCATGGACTCACAATTTGACAGTGGTGTTTTTTGCTGGCAGAAATAATTTGGGTCACTTGAAACCAGTCCTGGAAAAATTGCGTTGTAGTTTTGTACCCCCCGGTACCTAAGAATTGAGTAGGACTTGTTTCTAAGTAAAGATGTAAAAACTGCTCCATGAATATTCTTAGCAGTTTTATTCCATGCACAAGGATTGAAATGGCCAGTCCGCAGCCTGAGCTTTTAGAAAGAAAGAAAAAAACAACCATTGACCCATTTTGGTCATACAAAAGGAAACAAATTCTTCTTTCCCACCCTGTTCCTCTGGCTTCAGAAATGTTTCTTTTTTTGTTCAATGCGACCTGGTTTTCTGGAGATCTTATACAAGGTTGCCACCTGGTGGATCCAGCATTGAAAGCATGCCCTGAGCCTTCACTGACGAGGGTGCGATAAAAGACACTGATTTTTAAAGTGTGCAAGGTTCCTATGATTCGTAAGGGGTCCTGTGAAGACCTCACTCCAGATCTCCTGCATAAATGTTTTCCGTACTAAGATTCATGAGGCAGTCAACGTGGCAGGTTGAGGAACGGTGGAAAGGAAATAAAATTGGCAACTGATCTAACCAATATTCCAAGTTTTCCAATAATCTAAGTTCTTAGGAAAAGACCAGAGCAGTATTAAATTACAAGCAGTTTTAACATGTTCCCAGCCATAAAAAGAAATGAAAATTCCTATTGGGTTTCTGCATGCCAACAGTCTTCTCTATCTGGCGAACATATTGCAGTGCAATTCCCCATCATTCCCTGCCTCCATTCCCTGGAACCACATTGCCCAAAGACTTTTAATAGGCTGGGGGGAGGTTGCTGTGAACAGCTGTTTCAAGTTATCGCTAAACATTGGTAGAAATAGTAATTTTATTGTTTTCTCCTTCTATAGCAAACTGCTGTATCACAGCTTCCCTATTCTTTAACAACAAGCTGCACTTTCAAGTGGAATGAATGAATGAATGAATGAATGAATGAATGAATGAATGAATGAATGAATGACAATAGCTCTTCTTTCCCCCCTTCTTTTCAGGACCAGTTTAACTAAACCTTTCTGCTCTTTTGGTTACTGTAGGTTTTGCTGAAGAGTGAGAACCTTTGGAACCAGTACATGGACAACTCAAGATGGAGCAGGGAGGAGATTGCCCAATTCCTGGCAAAACACCCTGAGGATGTTAGTCCAGTGAATGGTTCTGTTTACACCTGGAGGGATGCATTCAATGAAACAGATCGAACCATTATGACTATTTCCCATTTTATGGAAGTGAGTCTCCTATTCTTGATGGAGGTTATTTATTTTATTTTCTGTGTTTGTTAGGAAGATGGAGTCCAAAGTAAATAGCGATTTGTAGAAAGGGAAAGGAAGGGGAACCGTTTCCAAATTCATGTACAATGAATTTTTTGAGTTAGGGATTATGGTGGTAGTTGAGTTTTGGGGTTTGTTTTTGTTTTGAGTTTTATTATTATTATTGTTGTTGTTGTTGTTAGCTGTTAGTTATCTGTGAGGAGTCCTTGTTTTCTTACAGACAATTCATTATCAAACTAGGTAACATTATCAGTCCTAGTACTGATGATGTTATCTAGTTTGGATAATGAAATGCCTGTGAAGAAACAACTAAGCTCAGAGAGCACCAAGGACCCCTCATTTCAACCCTGAGCTGAAAACAATCTCTTTTATTGTTACTTATCTGTCTCTCACAGAGAGATTACGTCTCCTAAAGGGAGAATAGTAACCCATGAGTGCTCTGTCACATCAGTTGTTCAAGGGACCCAAACCAGAACCCTGGAGTTCTTTATTTTGTTTTGTGTAAGAAAAGTGGTGTATAGGAAAGGCACTAACCTATTGTCACAATTGTTGACAATAGGTTAGACAAACTGGTTCTTTATAAGTAATACAATACAATACAATACAATACAATACAATACAATACAATACAATACAATAGCAGAGTTGGAAGGGACCTTGGAGGTCTTCTAGTCCAACCCCGCGACTAGGCAGGAAACCCTATACCGTTTCAGACAAATGGCTATCCAACATCTTCTTAAAGACTTCCAGTGTTGGGGCATTCACAACTTCTGGAGGCAAGCTGTTTTGGATTCCAGCTTTGATTATCCCTAACCATTGATCATTTTGTCTTAATATTTTAGAAACTGCAGTCTGAAGTGTCTGGAAGGTTTCCTACTTTTCAAATTAAGTTGTGAGAAGTCAGATAGGACTTTTGACTACAATGACATAAGAACAGTCTCGGTTCTAGAAAAAATGCTTTTAACGAAGGCTCTCTAAGCACCACAAACTATGATATATAGCAAAATAAACAAAAAAAAATAACCCGAATTAAAGTTAGAAAATAACTTCCTAGGGAAAAAATTTGACATTTTGGTTTTCCATTTTTCTCCCCCCCCGCCCCCAAATAAACTTCAGCTTCTAATTCAATTCTTTGTTGCCATTTTAGTGCGTCAATTTGAACAAGTTGGAAGCTGTGCCAGATGAAGGGCGGCTTATCAGCAAATCCATGGAACTGCTGGACGAGAGACGATTCTGGGCTGGCATAATTTTCCCTGAAGTTGCTCCTAGGAGTGTGGATTTGCCCCATCATGTCAAGTATAAGATACGGATGGATATCGACAGCGTAGAAAGAACCAACAAAATTAAGGACAAGTGAGCATCCTTTGAAGCAGCTTTGCTAAGAGTCTGACTGTAGCCTCAGACTTGAAAACTTTAATTTACAATCGCTACAACAGTAAAACTGTTCTTTTCTGTTCTTGCAGGTTCTGGGACCCAGGTCCTCGAGCTGATCCTTTTGATGACATGCGCTACATTTGGGGAGGCTTCACTTACTTGCAGGATGTAATAGAACAAGCAATCATCCGGACTTTGACAGGCTCTGAGAAGAAAACCGGCGTCTATCTTCAGCAGATGCCTTACCCATGTTATGTGGATGACACGTAAGACTTATTAGATGAATATCCTGTTGATATTTCTGATTCCGCCTTAATGTAGAACCAGCTATATTGTGACAAATTTAAAATCATACCTTACCTTAGCTGGAGGGTATAGTAAGAATTTCTGCTAAGTCCCTAGTACAGTCCTCTGAGGGGAAGGTGCTGTCAGAAGCCTCCTTCAACCATCTCAAAGGAAGCAGATACCTTCAAGATGGTGACACGGATGCTTCCTAGGATTGTTTTTATTCCCTGAGTCCAAGAGTCTTTAGAAACAATAGCAGTTGCCTCTGAAAATATCTTCCCAAACCTTTGTTTGCCTGCTGTTCCCTTTCTAGATTCTTGCGTGTCTTGAGCCGGTCAATGCCTCTTTTCATGACTCTGGCGTGGATCTACTCAGTAGCGGTGATCATCAAGGGGATTGTATATGAAAAGGAAGCTCGGCTGAAAGAGACAATGAGGATCATGGGCCTCAACAATGGCATCCTCTGGCTTAGCTGGTTCATTAGTAGCTTCATCCCCATTCTCATGAGCGCAGGGCTTCTGACATTCATTCTTAAGGTGAGACTGGCTTCACTCCCCGCCCCTTTCTTGATGGATTAATGTTGTGGTTAAAAATATTAAGAACTCTTCCCCAAACTTGCACCCTCAGAATCCAGTAGACAACCAGCCAATCTAATTCTCAGTGGGCAAAGGACAATTATGGTTCAAGGTTACAGGAATAGCCCAACCTATCTAGAAGATGCTGGGCTGGAAATCTGATGTAGAACATGAATCTATTTCCTCAATACCAGTGTCTCTCAACCTTGGGAACCTGAAGAAGTACAGACTTCAGCTCCCAGAGTCCTCCAGTCATTGATAGAAAGGGTTAGGGTTAGGGTTAAAGTTGGATGCCTCCAAGATATTTCTATGAATTCTTGGAAAATGACAAAGAGAAAGTTAGCCAGTAACAGATCGGTGTAGACATCTAACATGTTTGTAGAAGAATATGAATAGTGCAAGGTCATTAGTCTTCTTCGCCTCTTACCTGGGGGGAAAACTAAACATGGATGCTGAAAGTATACTTGACAAAGCTCTGCAGCCATTTGTAGTAGTTGTATTTTTTAAACAGTACTTTGTTTGGTGCAACACAAACTTATTTCATCTTCCTCTTCTTTTTTTATCCAGAAAGGAAACTTGCTGCCCTATAGTGACCCGACTGTGATTTTCGTCTTCCTATCTCTCTTTGGTGTAGTAACCATCTCACAGTGCTTCCTCATCAGCACCTTCTTCTCCAGGGCCAACATAGCAGCTGCTTGTGGAGGAATTATCTATTTTACTCTTTATTTGCCATACGTCTTATGTGAAGCCTGGCAGAACTATATCAGTTTCTCTGTCAGAATGTTTGCAGTGAGTATTGGCAGTAAGCAGGGAGACCTTTTTGTTGTGGGTTAAGCAAAAGAGATCTCCCAGAGTCTGGAATTTTCAAGATGCTTAGAACTATGACTCCCATTTCTGAAACATGCATGGAAAATTTTAGCCATGTACTTCTAAAAAGTTGGGAGGGCTGCAATTGAAGAGATTTTACTGAGTATTTTTTTTTACACTGGTTCCTTTTAATCTATGATTAATGTATAAAATCTAAGTTACATTTAAACTCTCTGTAAAGCTTTCAGATCCACCAAATTACATGGCTTCTCAATGCATGTTAATCTATTTGCTGATCTCTGACTGGAAATAGTAGCCATAATATTTACTGCCCTTTGCATGGAAAACATTTTTCTATGAAACCTTCCCATCATCCTGAGGAGCAAGGAGACATGACTGCGGCAAAGCTACAGAGTCATGTTTCTGTTCAATGATTATCACCATTGGACATATATACCATATTTTTCGGTATAAGATGCACCTTTTTCCCTCAAAAAAGAGGGTGAAAATCTGGGTGCGTCTTATGCACTGAATACAGCATTTTGGCCTCCCGTAACCCCGTCCCCTTTACAAAAATGGCTGTGCATAGCCTTTAGGAGACTTCCAGAGTGCTCCTGGGGGCTGGGGAGGGCAAAAATGAGCGGAACAAATTTCTCATTTTTGCCCCCCCCCCAGCCCCCAGGAGCACTCTACAAGCCTCCTAAAGGCTATGCATGCCCTTTTTTTGGACAAAAAACGGGGCCGTTTTTGCGAAAAATGGGCCGTTTTTGCAAAGTCTACAGAGTGCAAAAACTTTTTTTTTATTTGCCTCTTTAAAGTCTTTGAAAAGTACTAATTAGTGGTCTTTCTTCACCAGAGCCTACTTTCTCCTGTTGCCTTTGGATTTGGCTGCGAGTATGTTTCCCTGTTTGAAGAACAGGGGATTGGATTGCAGTGGAACAGTTTCTTGGAGCGCCCTGTGGAAAAAGACAACTTCAACTTGACCATATCTATATTCATGATGGTGCTGGATAGCTTGTTGTACGGCATGATGACTTGGTACATTGAGTCTGTTTTTCCAGGTGAGTAATAATAATAATAATAATCCTCCTCCTCCTCCTCCTCCTCCTCCTCCTCCTCCTCCTCCTCCTCCTCCTCCTCCTCCTCCTCCTCCTCCTCCTCCTCCTCTTAGTTTCTAAAGTCCCATCATCTTCTCCCAATGAAACCAATTGTCCAGAGGTGGTATTGACTTATCTTCCCTAGCGGTTCGTAAATGTGGGAACGCTCAACCTTCCGCACATGCGCTTTTGGCTAAAAGGCCTAAATGGGATGCCATAGAGCTGGGCCGGGTGGGCAGGGCCACCCACAATTTCCGCTACCAGTTTGGGTGAACCAGCATAATACCACCTCTGCACTGGTCCCAGTGAAAGCCACTGTCCCGTGGAGGATGGGGGAGAATAGCTGCTCCTCTACAGGGGAGAAAGCAGAAAAACAGTAGCAAGAAATAAAAGCATCTGAAGTCTTTCAGGAAGTGTGGATGGGAGGGTTGATCTAAGGAACCATGATCAGAAGAGAATTCCCATAATGAGAAGCGCCCATTCTGCAATACTGACTTCATAGCATTTCCACTGGAGAAGTAGCAAAAATCCAAACTAATTTGTTCAGTTGCAGAAATGGTTCCAAAGTTCACTATGGGGAAAACCAGACAGGAACAATCCCTAGATATGGGAAGTATGTATAAACCCTTACTTGTGTGATGAATTTGCTCAGAGTTGAATGTGCAAAAACTAGAGGCTCGTAACGTGTAAGAAGATTTCTCAAATTGTAAGAGAAGGTATTTTAACAGTTCAGCCCAGTGGGGGGAAAAATCATTTTTGGAGGATACATGCACACCAATGTTATATATTGCTTTCAATGTTGCCTGCTGGATATATTTCTAGAAAAATTAATTACAAAACATTCAGAGTCTTTCTGCATTGATCTCACTGTAGAGATACAAAGAATCCCACTATATCATCCGGTCTGCACCGGAAATAAAGTAAATTGAACTACTGGGATACAAGTAGAACTTCTAGAAGGCAATCAAAATGAATGAGCATGCCGGTGAAAAGAATGCATTTTATATGTGATTTACAAATGGAAAGAACCTAGAATCCGTTTCAAGCAGTTTTAGTACTTAGGGTTAAATCATACGTATATGTAGTGCATCCCAAATCAAATGGGTTGATGAACTTGTGTTCTAGTTCTAGAATGTGGTTCAGCCATTTCAAAAGCACCTTTTCACACCTCAAATGCTGTGACCGATTCTTTTGTTTCATGAAAAGTTCTTTGCATTCTGTTTAGGTCAATATGGCATTCCCAGACCTTGGTACTTCCCCTTTATGAAATCCTATTGGTTTGGTGAGGAATCTGGGGGGCAGTGGCTCCCTTCTCATGCTGCAGGATCATCGGAAAGTAAGTGACTCATTTACAATCTTAGATGCTTGCTAAAGGGGTCATCATCATCATTAGATCCTATGCAGAGCACATTGGGCAGCAAGTGTTTTCCAGCAGTTCTGATTCATTCACATCATCTTTGGCATCATTCCAAGGGCCATTAATAATCTTAAGATCTACCTTTAATGGTGCCGAGTTTTTCAAGACCAATTTTGTTTCCTCTTTCCTCCAGGAGGTATCTAACATAGTACAATTTTTGGTTGCCGGTCTTTAGGCATACATAAGATATGGCCAACATTCAATGTTCATTCACAGTTCTCGATAGGTGTTCTAAATCTGATCTTTGCAGTACTTCTTAATTAGTGATGTGGTCATGATATGAGACATGGAGGATTTTTCTCAAGAAGAGGGGTACTTCAGGAGTAATGTTGGCATTTCTTGCAATTCAAAGAGTTTGGATCAGATGGAACATGGGGTAATCCTGCAAGAACATGATTGGATCTTAAGCTGCAGTGTTGATGCCAAAATAAACTTAACCAAGGTCTGTTCAGAAACAGCAACATATTTGATCAAACCTGGGTTATAATAATAATAATAATAATGTTGAATTTATTAGCCGCTCCCTTTCCAAGCAGGACTCGGGGCGGCGTACACTAGAAACATATAAAACATAACACATGTGTACAAACACATAAACATACATATATACAAAGACATACACGTACGGAGGAGGTAATAAATTACAACATTTAGACAATTAAAACCATTTGCATACCCCCATAATAAAACCCAATATACAATAAAAATTTAAAATTTAAAAGACAGTCGGGAGAAAACGGAAAAAAAATTACGGTTGAGCCAGGCCAGATAGTTGGAAAAGGTGGGTCTTCAACTGTACACGGAAGGAGCGGAGATCGGAAATAATCCTGATGTCACGGGGGAGGTCATTCCACAGGGCTGGGCCCATCACAGAGAAGGCTCTGCTCCTGGGTGTCGCCCCCCGACACTGTTTGGAGGACGGCACCCGGAGAAATCCCTCTCTGTGTGAGCGAATTGGTCGTAGGGATGTGTGGGGCAGGATACGATCCTGCATGTAACTAGGTCCTGAGCCATGAAGCGCTTTAAAGATCATAATCAAAACCTTGAAACGCACTCGGTAGACCACAGGAAGCCAGTGCAGCTCGCGCAGGAGAGGTGTTACAGGGGAGTATCTAGTCCTCCCCATAATCACCCGCGCGGCCGCATTCTGGACCAACTGTAGTCTCCGAGTGCATCTCAAGGGAAGCCCCATGTAGAGAGCATTGCAGTAGTCCAGGCGAGACGTCACTAGCGCATGGGTGACTGTGCGTAAGGCATCCCGGTCCAATAAGGGGCGCAATTGGCGCATCAGGCGGACCTGATGGAACGCCCCCCTTGCCACGGCTGTTACATGGTCATCCATGGACAGCCGGGCATCTAGGAGGACGCCCAAATTGCGCACCTGTTCCATGGGGGCTAGTTGCACGCCCCCAATGGCCAGAGATGGAAGCACCTGGTTGAACCGGGGGGCCGGAAGCCACAGCCACTCCGTCTTGGAAGGGTTGAGTTTTAGTCGGTTGCCATCCATCCAGACCCGTACGGCCTCCAAACACCGGGACATCATTTCGACGGCCTCATTGGGGTGGTTCGGGGTGGAAATGTATAGCTGAGTATTCATTCTTCCCAAATTTTTTTTTTTCTGATGGAAATCTTCTGACATTTCATAGTTCTACTTGGGATCAGTTAGATTGCCAACAGTTGTATTCCCCAGGATTCATAAAGGGGCTACATCTACATCATATCCCAATGCGCCCTATGAGCTCCATTATTTTTGCTCTCTACGTTATTATTCAAAAAAACCACACAATACCAGTAAAAATCTGATTATTTGCTTAGTTGGATTTCCTTTCTCTTTTTATAGTTTGTATGGAAGAAGAGCCAAGCCATCTTCCCCTTGGAGTCTCCATTAAGAACTTGGTGAAAGTTTATCGTGATGGCAAGAAGCTGGCTATAGATGGTCTTACACTGAATTTCTATGAAGGGCAAATTACCTCCTTCTTAGGGCACAATGGAGCAGGAAAAACTACCACGATGTAAGAGGGAAATTTGTTATAGAAGAAGAAATGACATCTTGATACATAGTTGACTGTGTCATGTTGGAAACTAACTCCTTCTCTATTATGTTTAGGTCCATTTTGACTGGCTTATTCCCGCCAACCTCAGGCACAGCCTTCATCCTGGGTAAAGATATCCGTTCTGAACTCAGCACTATCCGGAAGAATCTGGGTGTTTGTCCTCAACACAATGTCTTGTTTGATGAGTGAGTCACATTGCCAATCACAATTCCCTTGTATATCTACTCATTTATTTTCCTCGTTAGGAAAATGCATAGGGTTATGGTGGGGAGAGTGTATACATTTGCCCATATGTCTGGTGGCATAGAAGTTGGAATGCCATATTGCAGGCTAACTCTGCTCACAGTCTGGAATTTGATCCTGACGGGTTCGAGGTTGACTCAGCCTTCCATCCTTACGAGGTCGGTAAAATGAGGACCCAGATTGTTAGGGGCAATATACTGACATTGTAAACCACCCAGAGAATGCTGTGAAGCACTATGGGGTTGTATATAAATCTAAGTGCTATTGCTGTATGAATAGCATCTGTGTTAATGTTGGCTAGTCCACCAAGTTCATGTTCTGTAGGATGTATTGCTTTACTTCAAAAATGTCCTCAAATTCTTGATCTGCCTCAGAAAAAACCAACAATGGAACATTTCAGTAGCAACGGCACTAAATAGAAAACATACCAGAATCACATTTTTTCCCCCAAACAGAGCAGTTGTGTACTGTGTTGTGACACAGTAAATAAAGGCTTTCTAATGCATGTTTAGGTTATTTTTATTGACTGTTCCTGGAACTGGGTCCAGACAATAAATCATGGGTCGTTTCACCTGTAGTAGTTTTTATTGTTTTCTGTAAATACCAGTGCTTGGAACTTTTGGAAGAAACCAGAAGATAAAGGGCAAGGCTAAGTAGTGGCTAAGCCCTGGTTTGTTTTTAGAGGAACAATCCTCCAACCATGATTCATGCTGCCTATTACACAATTATCTGATATCACCGTCCATGGATGATTAGATGTATCTGCTTGTAGGGAATATTAGCAGGCAGGATTAATGCATTGATAAGCCATAATTTGGCTTTTTTGTTGTGTCAGCCCCATTTGCTCCATGTAAATATTTACTGCCCACTGAAGCATGGTAAGTGAAGGGGAAGAATAATGATTTTTCCCCCTTGCCAAAGAGAGTTTTGTGCTCATTGCCTCATTTGTATTTAGAAAGATAGAGCCCTTTTGTTTTCATTTGCTGACTGTGTAACTAAATGAGATTATTGGCAACTTTCTTCAGATGCTCTGACTCCCCCAGATGCTCAGAAGTTGTGAGCGTTCACCCCAAGTGATACAGTTTTCTTAAAATGGCTTTTTCTCCTGTAACCCTTTAGTCGTGTTGCTTATACATATTTGGATTGTGCTTAAAACCTTGTATAAGAGAGGGGAGAGCAAGGGGAGGGAGGGGAGGAGAGTAGGGGAGAGGAGGAAACTATTCTAATTCTACCTTGGACATGAAAGCTATCTGGGTGACTCTGGGCCAGTCCCTCTCTCTCTCTCTCAGCTCAACCTACCCTACAGGTTTGCTGTTGTGGTGAACATTGGAAGACAAAGGAGTATTATGTACAGTATGTTCATCGCCTTACATTGCTTTTGAAGTGATAAAGGCAGGACCAAAATCTAATCAATAAATAAAACAACCATGCCCTCCTAATGCTGCCTTATCTCCATTGGGATATTCTTATTGTACCCAACTTGATTGGTCTTCCAGAAGCTGCAGTCAAAGAAGGAAAGCATCTGTCTGAGAAAGGATTGATTAGGAAATATTAGGATAGAGAATAAATGGTCTGATAAGCTGTTACAAACCTCCTTTGATCTGTGTATAGATGGCTTTTTAATTTCCCCCACTTACAGGGTGTTCTAAAACATCTGGTCATCAGATTTTATAACATGTCAACTATGACTGGGTATAAAAACTATGAATGGCCTACTCTAGGCATAGCCTCAATTTTGAAAATAGATGAACAGAACCAAATGATGCATGTATACTGCCTCGTTTCTGATCCGTTTCTCCCTTTTGCCTAGGCTGACAGTGGAAGAACACATTTGGTTTTACGCCCGCCTGAAGGGGCTGTCCAAAAACTTGGTGAAAAAGGAAATGGAACAAATGGCTACAGATGTTGGCTTGCCTCACAAACTGAAATCTAAGACAAGCCAACTCTCTGGTAAATTGCTATTATTCAGTTATTTAGTGTTGCTTATCTTATCTGCATGCCTGTAGAATATAAGGTTGAGAGCTCTCAGGGCTGATAAATCATTGCTCATCTTTTGTAAGCTACAAGGGGACTTTCTAAACTCTTGAGAGATGTTGTACACCTTTGTACACAACATTCGATTTATTGTGGGTGGCAGATGGAGAAGAAAATGGGAAGAAAAAAGTGTGGAGGGTGGTCTCAGTTGAGCAGCAAACGTGAAGATGCCTCCTGGATGGTCAGAAAAAAATTGGAGGAGAAGAAAATTGTTGTTCTCCTCTATATCCTGGGATTTACAGGATTTTCCTTGAGGAATTTAGTGAATTAAAGACAAAGAAAACCAAGCTCTCATTTCAAGATGGCCCATCCATATTTGAGAAATAATTGCTATAGAATGGCAAGAAAAATCTAATGGTGTCAATCTGAAAGTATGCATGTATGTACATATGTGTGTGTATGTATACTATATATAGTGTGTAGTGTAGTGCAGTGTATAGTATACACACGCACGCACACACAGATACTCTATCTATCTATCTATCTATCTATCTATCTATCTATCTATCTATCTATCTATCTATCTATCTATCTATCTATCTTATCTATCTATCTACACACATACTACACACATACACACAGTCTCCTAAAGGCATGGATGTGTCCTTCTTCAAATTATAGAATAATTAGTGGTAATGTAGCTCATCTGAAGGATAGTTATTTGGGAAAGATTATTTCAGTCATAACATGCCTGCCCACTTGCTTCCCCATTAAGATATATTCACATAAGTGCAAAAAGGTTAGTTCTTCATATTTATTTGTCAATCAGATTTAGCCATGACCACCCATCTCATGAAAATCAATCCGATGAAACCATGCGCATGTAAAAGAATTATCGTAAGAATATGAAAGCACTAAACATTAAAAGATCCCCAGAGAGCCTAAATCTGTCCAAACTTGACTCCTAGGTGGAATGCAGAGAAAGCTTTCAATCGCTCTGGCCTTTGTAGGTGGTTCTAAAGTTGTCATTCTTGATGAGCCAACAGCTGGAGTGGATCCATATTCCCGAAGAGGGATCTGGGAGTTGCTCTTGAAATATCGACAAGGTATGCTTTAGTCTTGCGGATCAATGAAGCTTTGCATGCTTATATTGGGGGGGGGGGGGTTGTCGCAAGCAAAATTTTTAGATAGAAAAGAGCAGAGGTTTAGTTGCAGAGCACCTGCCTTACATGCAGATGGATCCGATTTCTATTACTCCCATTTTGAACTAGGAAAGAATCCTATCTGAAACCCCAGAAACCAATGGCTACCTAATGTATACAGTATTAAGCTTATTCAGACAGTGATCTGATTCTATACAATTTAAATGTATATTGTGTATTTTTGTTTATCTTCTTTGGGTGCAAGAATGAAACACCTAATTACACGCAATACGAAGAGCACTATTTTCATTCAATATTCCATTTAATGTAACTGTAGTTGAACACTCAAGGTGTGTTTGCCAAAGATTTCTGTGCAGAAGAAGATTGGACAGACCTAAGATGGCTTACCAGGAGTGTCAAACTTGATTTGTGTTTGACTTCCGGCGGGGGGGGGGGGCAGCTTGATATCACTTTCTTCAGGGCCATCTGTGGTGGCCTGAGTGCTCCGCCAATGAAAACAGGCTCACAAACTCCATTTTCGACTGCGACAGCCTCCTGCTGTCCTCTGCCAGTGAAAATAGAGCTTGGGGGAGCCATGTGTGCCCCCCCCCCCAAGCTCCATTTTCACTGGCAGAGATTGGCAGGAGGCTGTCAAGGCCAAAATTGGAGCCTGGAAGGGCCACATGCAGCCCTCCTGAGCTCCATTTTTGCTGGCAGAGGCACTGCGGGCCAGTCCTTCGATGTTTCCAGGGTGGCCCTGAGCCAGATATAAGCACCCTGCAGGCCGGATTCAGCACGTGGGCCTTGAGTTTGACACCCCTGGCTTAAACTAAGCCTAAGCTGGCTCGCCAAGATCTTCCAGATGAAACCTTTTTAGTCTTGCATACATTTTGGTGAGAGCAATCGATCACTATTACTTTTCTGATATTTCAAGTTAAGGTGTCCTCCGTCCAACTTATTAAACTAGAGATGCTAAGGTTTGAAAGTGGGACTTTCTACAATGCTACATGTGTTCTCTTCCACTGAGTTATGGATGCTCCTCATGAGGTGGCGTTTGAATAGACTGTGTTCCTCCAGTTGAACCTTCAGTTATTTGTAAAATTGGGCATAGGAGAAAGAACTTGACGCTACTGACAACATTTCTATGCTTTAATTAATGGGCTGTAATAACGTTGGCATCAGATTTCAGCCAGCTAGAATGGCAGATCTTGATCTTCTGTATCTTCTTGCTATGGCTTTTGTAAGAACATCTGCAAAGCTCTTTGGATAAACATAGGACCACCGTGGTTGTGTGGGAAAGTTAATTTGTTCCTATTTTCCTGGTGTTCATTTGCTGTCTCCGAGCTGTAAGGAAAACAAACAATCACATGATCACTAAGCTTCCCTAATACTTGTGTGTTTCTTTTGAATTGTAGGTCGCACTATCATTCTCTCCACCCACCACATGGATGAGGCAGATATCCTTGGGGATCGAATTGCCATCATATCTAATGGCAAACTTTGTTGTGTTGGCTCTTCATTATTCTTGAAGAACCAGTTGGGCACAGGATACTACCTGACCTTAGTCAAGAAGGATGTGGATTCCTCACTCAGCTCCTGTAGAAACAGCAGCAGCACAATATCTTACTTGAAAAAGGTAGGAGCTGTTTCCAGTACGGTCTAAAACAATCTAAATAGATGGGGCTTCTGAAGTATGATAACTTCTTTCTTGGGGTCTGTAATCATACAAAATATTCAGGAGCACAATGGGACAGTCTAAAGCAGGGGTGTCAAAACGCGATTCCACTGAGGGCCACATCAGGGTTGTGTTTGACCGTGGGGGCCCAGGTGGGCATGGCCGGGCTGGATGTGGCCAGCTTGATGTCACTCATATCAGGGGTACCTGTGGTGGCCCAAGTGTTCTGCCAATGAAAATGGAGCTTGGGAGGGCTGTGTGTGGCCCTCCCGAGCCCCATTTTCGCTGGCAGAAGCACTGCGGGTCTGTCCTTCACTGTTTCGAGGGCGGTTCCGCAGGCCAGATCTATGGGCCTTGAGTTTGACACCCTTGGCCGAAAGACATAGCAATGTTCTGATTTCTGATTGATTTGATTTCAATGCCTGTCTTGATTGCTCTTGTGTCAGAGTTGCAGTGTTCTTAAAATGTTCTTCCCTTTGATCTATTTGGGCTAAAAGATTTTTCAATTACTTTTCCTTCTGTAACTAGGATGACAGTGTTTCGCAGAGTAGTTCTGATGCAGGCCTTGGGAGTGATCATGAAAGTGACACCCCGACAATAGGTAAGGTTGTTTCTTGCGTACCGAACTTCTGCACTTTGTTTAGACAGATGGGGAGTTCTTTAATGCCCAGTGGGATAGAATTTTGATATAGATTTTCTTGGCATTTAAAAAAAAATAGTCCAAAGTCTGCAGCATTGATAGACTATTAGTCTATGCAAGGCGGGTTAAAAACTTAGGCTTTGCTTCTTGCAGTTGCCTTTTATTGCTTGTTAATGTGGTGGTGGGATTTCTCTCTCCTCCTCCATCCCATAACACCTCCTCTTTTAAAGAGGGCCTCACCTTAGAATAGAAGTGGAAAGAGCATAGGTAGCACCCCCTATCCTCATGGCCCAAGGGAACTTTCTCTGTTTACTGGAGAATTTTTCCATGGATAAATGAAGCCTTTCTATTCATGGAAATCGAAGGCTGTGTCTAATTTTCTATTGTGAATTCCCTTATTGTGCAATGAATAAGAAGTCGTTATCTTATATTGCTTCAATTCCCCGAGATAAGCACTTCGATCATTAGCAATATCTGATACGAAAAGATTATCTTTAGTTGGTACAGCACAAAGCAACAGCGGCAACGGCAGAATCTGATGACTCCTTGCATTCTTCTAGATGTATCTGCAATTTCTAATCTGATTATGAAGCACGTCCCAGAAGCAAAGCTGGTGGAGGACATTGGCCACGAGTTAAGTTATGTTTTGCCCTATGAAGCTGCCCGAGAAGGAGCTTTTGTGGAGCTGTTTCATGAGATTGATGACCGCCTCTCTGACCTGGGTATTTCCAGCTATGGCATTTCTGAGACTACCTTGGAAGAGGTATGTGAACCCTGCAGATGACAGACAGCTGCCATTCTGAAATTGTCTCTAGCTTGGTTTGCTCCCAGCGAGCTGTGGCTGATTATTATTATTATTATTATTATTATTATTATTATTATTATTATTATTATTATTATTATTATTATTATTAATGAATTGCTTATTTTTATTATTAAATTCCTACACTGCCGACCTCACCCAAGGGACTCTAGATGGTTTAGAACCGTGATGGCGAACCTATGGCATGCATTCCACAGATGACACGCAGAGCCCTCTCTGCGGGCACACCAGCTGTCGCCCCAGCCCAGCTGCACTCTGCATGCGTGCGTGCCTCCTGCTCGCCAGCTGGTCTTTGGGTCTCTGCCACACATGGGGTGCGCACGAGCATGCATGTGGATGGGGTGCATGCAGAGGATGCACTCGTGCATGCACGGGGGCGGGGCACACGGGGGTGGGTGCACGTGGGGGGTTGCACGTGCATGCGCGGGGGAGGTGAGAATGTGGGGGGTGCGCACATTTTGTATTGTGGGTGCGCAACAGCAAAAGGTATAGCCATTACTGGTTTAGAACATCATCAATACATCTATATGAGAAACAGCTCAGATAAGATAGAAAAACCAAGTTAAGAAGAAAGTTAAAATTTACCAATTAAAAGTAAAAACCGGAATTAAAAAATTCAGACAGCTAAAAAAGTTAATAAGGCGGAAGCAGTGCCCTCAAGCCGCCAGCCACCCCCAAGGTTGCAACACACCCCATGCTAATTAGCAAAGCCAAATCTTTTCGAGAGAGCCAACAGAGGTTTGGCTCAACTCTGAAGGTCAGGGGTTCCAAAGGGGAAAAGGAACAGCAGAGAAAGCCTTCCTCCTGGATCCCGCCAGTCAAAATTCTTTGACCAATGGGATGTGCAGCAAGCAGTATGTCCTTCCCTGCTTAACCAGGTAGGATGGATCAATGTAATTGGGAAGAGACAACCCTGGTCCAATAATAGCCTTTTTGCACTTGGCAGAGGGGGATGCCTCCAAAAAGTACCAACCAACACCCCTTCTCATAAAATGAATCGCAGTGTTGCAAAACTGTGTTTTGGCTTTTCTAAGGGCTGGAATAGTAATAGAAATAAATAGTAATAAATACAAACTTAAGAATTTTGTGCTATTCATGGATCTAATTCTCCAATGCTATGAACTGCGGTCAGAGAATATCCAGATGTCTCTGGTGAACTGTACCTGAGGGTAAGGGCTTCATCTCCAGGGATGTTACTGTGAGCTATGCTAAGAGCAGTTCTCTAGAGTTCTGCCTGTGGATTTTACTTACGCTTATCAGGGCATCCATGCATGGCGGTACAGGCCTAATCAGAACTGCCATCTGTGAGGTCAGCCAAAAACTCATCTATCCTCCCAGCTTTCTTTGGGAAAAGAACTGCCCTGCTCTAGCATCTCTGCAGGGATCTTTGAAAAAAACTGGGTCACCCTAACCTTAACCTTATCTGGAAATCTCATGGATTAAATCAGGAAGCCTTTTTCTAAGAAATATGTGGCCTCCCACTTGGGGATAGCCCATGTTGGCTTTTTTTCAAACATGATTTTCTCTCTTCCTCCCACAGAGCTTGAATTCTCTTCCATGAGATCTTTTCTTACTTGTGCTTAACCACATCAGAAACCTTCCCTTGCATCCCCCTTTTCCTGATATGTCACCATGACATGGCCTCCAACCCCTTTCTCCGTTCATGAGTGAAACAGGTTAAGTCAGCTTTAGCTGCACAAGTGTTTATGTAGCCTTCTCCCATTTATTTCATCAGAGTGCAAAGGCTGCTTTAAAGTGTGTAAACCTGTAAGGATTGTAATTGTAGTGGAGGCGTAGAAGCAGGATAGAGTTGGACTGCTAACTCTAAGGGGAGAGAATACCAACTCAGTGAGAGACCCATAGTAAGAAAGACCAGGAAAAATATTTCTTAAAACTTCTGTTTTGCTACGCTTTTACTCCTACCAAAATTGTTAATATACTTTTTGGTAAGAAAAAAATATTTTTAAAATGTTCTAAAATAGGCCACAATAATTGTCAGCCTTTATTTAAGACAGAAAGTTAGAAGAGTAGCATCAGGGGGAAAAAAGAATTTGTGGAAATAAAAGAGCATTAATCATGGTTAAACATAAAGCGTTTGATTCCTGGTTGAAGTGTTAATATGGGAGACATTTCATCATACCATGTTCTTGATTTTATCAAGTTGGAACCTGCTTGCTTTAGCTGGTATTATTTATTTTAAATAATGATAAATATTCAATTGGTATTATTTATTATAATTAGATTTATGTTCTAACTTTATTTTGTACAAATCAAGTTGGTGCTAATTAGTATTTCTCAACCTTGGAAATTTTAAGATGGACAGATTTCAACTTCAACAGAGGAATTCTGGGAATTGAAGTCCACATGTGTTAAAATTGCCACGGTTGACTAACACAGCTGTAAATAATGCTCCCACCTCCAATTTCTCCCAAAACAACAACCCTGTGAGGTGGATTAGGCTGAGAATGAGTGACTAGCCCACGATTGTCCTGCTGGCTTTCATACTTATGGTGGGATTAGAACTCATAGTCTGCTGTTTGCTAGTCCAGTACCTTCACCATTACACCAAACTGGAACATTGAAATGACTCATGCAGCTTATGTAGAAGCATTCTGTAGAGCAGGGGTGTCCAACTCAATTTCATTGAGGGCTACATCAGGGTTGTGTTTGACCTTGGGAGGGGGGGGGAGGAGGCGTGGCCAGTGTGGGCATGGCCAGGTCAATGTCCTGAAGCCCGCTTGTGGCTCTCCCAGGCTCTGTTTTTGGCTGTGACAGCCTCCTACAACATCTGTTTTCGCTGGCAGAGAGCTGCAGGAGGCCATCACAGCTGAAAACAGAGCTCAGGAGGGCTGCACTTAGCGGCCCCGTGAGACAGATCTAAGCACCGCATGGGCTGGATCCGGCCCGCGGGCCTTGAGTTTGACACCCCTGCTGTAGAAGCTTAATAATAATACTTTATTTACAGTCACAGACCAAAACACGAACAGTACAAAAGAGACACAGCAGCCAGTCACCAAAAGCCCAACTAAGGGAGGTTACAGCTCTCTCCTCTAATGGTCACAGCTCTCAAGAAAAACCTGGAAACCTGAGAGGTGATATATGAGGAGACATCCCCAAGGCAATGCACAAACAAATCACAGCCATCAGGACCAGAAGGGACGATTTCAGCAAGAGACAGTAACCTAGATCTGTCCGCGCTATACATAGGGCAAAATAGAAGGACATGCTCCGCTGTCTCAACCTCGGCTCTGTCACAAGGGCACAGCCGCTTAAACTGTAGAAGCTTGAAAAGAGATCCTCAACATAGCTTAGCATAAAGCAGCATAGATTAAAGACATCACTTTTGTCTTTCAGATTTTCCTCAAGGTGGCCGATGATAACGGTGTGGATGCAGAGATTTCAGGTAAAACAGCAATAATTGTGCAACACTGAAAAACTTTAGATAATATAACAACTGAGTTATGGATTAGTAAAGCCTGTTCAATTACCGCAGTGGAGAAAAAGTTAATGAAATTTCAGAAGAGAAACCACAATTTTATTACTTGGTTGGTTTTTAGGATTTACCTTAATAGCAATAGATTGTAATCTGGTATATTCTTTAAACATAATAACTTTTCACATGTATAGTACCTAATTTTATTTAGATGATAGATTTTTTAAAATATTTTCTATATTTCTTTCTTTTTAATGTATCTTGGAATTATGTTAATGCAGCTGCACAAAATTATAAAAGGAAAAAAATAAACTACTTCTCCTTAAAAAAATAATTATAACAGTGAACAATATTATTAATACAACATGCTGCCCTAAAATCAGTACTGTTGTACATACATTAAATGTTCCTTTCATGTGGTAGCCCTTGATGTCTAGCTATTGCGCTTGAAACCTATGGAGTAAGAAAGGTTTTATGCTGGCAAGGGGAATTTCCAGAAAGATCTGTCAGTAATAAGGTGCTTCGTAATGTGAATTGGATTGACATATCTGTCAGCATCTTTCAAATGTTGCAGCTCCCATGCAGAAATAGTTTGACATGTGCTAAAAGCTGGTACCATTTGAGAGTCTGCTGAGAAGATTCACAAGCCCTAGAACAGGGCCGTCAAACTCACAGCCTCCAGGCTAGATGCATCCCGCGCTGGTCACGCCTGGTTTAGCGAAGGAGGAAAAAGTTGCGCTATGTCCCATGACGACACGATACACCTTTGATACCCCTGCCCTAGAATCAAAGAAGCACAAAATAAAACCACTAAGCAAATGTTGATGAACTTGGCCTTTGGGTGCCCAGTTCTCAACCAAACCTTTACCCACATCATTGTGCTTCTATCCCATTGCCCTTTCTTCTAGAAACAATGACATGTCGCCTCCTTGAAGCAACTTTTATTTCTTTTCTGGGAAATAAAACTAGAAAATTCCTGGCTGGACAAGTCTCTTAAAAATGAAAGGAAAATGGAGCAGAAAACATACAAGTGTAATAGTTTAGATAGTGACTTCAGTTTTGATAGAAAATATTTTTTTCTTTTCAGATGGCACATTGCCCGCTAAAAGGAACCGTGTCTTTGGAGACCGACAAAGCTGCCTTCGCCCATTCACAGAGGACGATGCTTTTGATCCCAACGATTCTGACATAGATCCAGGTAGAGTGGAAAACTTCCATGTTTCTCTGCATGTATGAGATAAAAACTACCGTATTTTTCAGAGTATAAGACGCAGCAAGATTTTGAAGACGTTAATTTTTTTTAAAAAAGGTTTTGCACTCTGCAGGCTACCCAACCTCTCTACAAGCCTCATTTTTTGTGAAAAATGGGGCATGCAGAGAGTTTGAGAGACCTGCAAAGTGCTCCTGAGGGCTGGGGGGCAAAAACAACCCCAAAACCGGCCCGTTTTTCACCAAAACGGCCCCGTTTTTTTGCCAAAAACAGGGCATACATAGCCTTTAGGAGGCTTGTATAGTGCTCCTAGGGGCTGGGGCAAAAAATGGCCCGGTTTTTGCTTGTTTTTGCCCTCCCCATGCCTTAGGAGCATTTTGCAGGCCTCCCAAACCCTTTGCACGGCCATATTTGTGAAGGGGGCAGGATTTCAAGAGGCCAAAAATGCTGCATTCAGTGTATAAGATGCACCCAGATTTTCACCCTCTTTTTTTGGGGGGGGGGAAGGTTATAGTTATACTCTGAAAAATACGGCATATTGTACTTATAACTGATGACCAACTGTAAGCTTAGGTTCATTTGCTATGCATGATTTGTTGATCTTATTTCAAATAAGAACTTTGAGGTTGTTGGGTAGGTTGTTGTAATTCAGGAGAGTATCACCTCCCAACACACCCAAGTTTGGAAGAAATTTTATGAACTTCACACATGCACATAAAACCCAGTGAACATAACTCGAGAGCCAAGAAACAAGAGGCTCCCCCCAGATTGACATCTGAGTTAATTTACTGGTAGTCCTTCCTTACTAACCGGTAATTGGGACCAGAATTTCTGTTGCTAAGCAGAACTGAGGTGAAGTATGACGTAACCATATTGCTTAGCAGTGGCAGTTCCAGTGGTCCCAGTTGCATTTGTTAGGCGAGGACCTCATGCTTCTTCTACCCTGCCATGCTTGCCTTGACTTCAGCTCCCTGCACCTGCCTATCTCCCTCCCGTCTCTGTCCTTCTGGATGCCCTGTATTCCACCATTTACTGTCCCCCTCTGCCCTTCATTGTCTTGTGTCCCATGCTGATAAGGCGCACTTGGCCAAGGCAACCACTTACGTTCTCTAAGCTTGACTATGAAGAGATATATTTGGTTTTAAGCCTATTTGATGCAAACTACAAAGTGATACTGAATAATCAAGTGACGTGCATGGCTATGTGTGAATCAATATTTGTCAAAATAAACTAATAACGACACGGTGGAACATTGGTAGCTGATTGTGAAAAGGACAGTCAGGGTCAGTTCCCCGAGCCTTATCACTGGAAATTCAGAACTTCAAGTTTAGCATTTAAAAAATGCAGGTGTCAGGCTGGTGTTTCAGCCACTTGATTTTCTTTTGACAGCTGCTGCTTCTAGCCCCAGCATGGCTTCCAGTTCAAAAATGTATCTCTTGCTTCAGGTCATTGGAGGGAAAATTTATCTGTTGCAGAGATGGAAAATCTAACAACCCTACTAGATGTCCCTGAACTGCAACTCCTACTCCCTTTAAACATTGACCACGCTGTCTCGGGCACTTGGAGTAGTTGTAGTGCAGCTACATCTAGTGAGCCATGCAATTCTCCTATGCTAAGTAAGAGAGGAAAGGTTTCAAGGCTCTAAGCAGATGCTTAACCGAGGTGTCCTACCTAGAAGTTCTTCAATTTAGGGAAACCGATGGAAGTTTTCATTGACTCCCAATTCTTTGCCTGCAGAATCTCGGGAAACTGACCTTCTGAGTGGGATGGATGGCAAAGGATCCAGTCAGATGAAGGGTTGGAAGTTGGCCCAGCAACAGTTTGTAGCTCTGCTTTGGAAGAGGCTGCTTATTGCCAAGCGCAGCAGAAAGGGCATTTTTGCCCAGGTGAGTTGGGTTCTCTCGGAGGGGTTCAATTTTACAGGTAGTCCTCAATTTACAACCACAATTAGGAAGTCATGCTCAATTTTAACTATCCATTTTTTTAACCCGGTTGTTAAGCAAATGGCTGCAGATGTTAAATGAATTATGGGGTCATTAAGAAAATCCAGCTTCCCCTTAGACTTGGCTTGTTAGAAGCCAGTTGGGAAGGGCACAAATAGCAATAGCAACAGCACTTAGACTTATATACCACTTCATAGTGCTTTTGCAGCCTTCTCTAAGTGCTTTACAGAATCAGCATATTGCCCCCAACAATGGCGATCATGTGACCGTGGGAGGACACTGCAATAGTTGTAAGTGTAAGCTTTTTTCATTGTCATCGTAACTTTGAATAGTTCTCAAATAAATGGTCATAAGTCGAGGACTGTTAGTATAGGAATTTCAAAAACAAGCTCCTTTTCTGCTTAGTAAATCAATTACTACTGATCACTACTGTTTGGAAGCTGAGTTTTCTGAATGTGAAACTTGAATGCTGGTGGTTTACACATAAGGGGTTAAAATCAGATTCTGATTTCCCATCCAGTGCCAATATATACCCTTGTTTCCCTGAAAATAAGACCTCCCCGGATAATAAGCCCAATGGGCTTTTGAGCGCATGCGCTAAAATAAAGCCCTCCCCCGAAAATAAACCCTCCCTGAAAATATTGCAACATGGTAGCAGCCATGAGGTGACCACGCTCACCGCCTCCTGCACCTCAAAAATAATAAGACCTCCCCGAAAATAAGGCCAAGCGCTTATTTCAGGGGTTGAAAGAAACACAGTATTAAACTCTGTATTGACAAGAATGCTAATTTGCAGGATGAATAACGCCTTTCTGGTTTTTTTTCTGCTGAATTATATCACATCAAAGTTTTAAAGAGTTTTAATTTAGGATGAAGTTTGAAATGTGGGGGGAAGGCCCTGTTCTTTGGAAGGATTCCTCCCTCCTCAAAAAAAAAAGTGCAATTATTTGCTTTTTTTTTCTGGATGATTCATTTCCTTTGCTGCTGAAAGGCGGTATGACAAAGGAATCTGCAACTCAGTTTGACATTGCTGATTAAATATTAGAAATGACTGGAGCCAAGTTTTTAGCATGTTGTGGAAAGCTGTTGTTCTTGAACCATTTTGTGAGCCTGTTCCCTTCCCTCCTATATGCCTCATTTCAGATTGTCCTCCCTGCCATCTTCGTTTGCATTGCTCTTGTGTTCAGTCTGATTGTTCCTCCCTTTGGAAAATATCCCAGCCTAGAATTGCAGCCTTGGATGTATGATGAGCAGTACACATTTATCAGGTAAATAGTAAACCATAGTTCAAGAAATCTGATATAACCTAGTATGTTACAGTGTGCAGGATATAACTCACAGATTAAGTCAGATGTGATAAACAATGCAAAACAAATTTAATACCAAGTTATAAATACATCATATCATATACTTCTGGGAATTCTGAATGTAGATAGAAATAAACATGGAAGGGTTATGGAATTAATGTGAATTAACACGAAGGAACATTAATCTTGTTTGAAACAAATAGCTTCATCTTCCTGAATTCTTCCTATTCCCCTGTTTCTCTTTCCTCTGCCTTTAAATTAATTTTAAGCCTTGATGGTTTCCTTTTGATGCATTCACAGCAATGATGCCCCAAAAGACGCCACTACTCAAAAGCTTTTGAGCGCTCTTCTCAGCAAACCTGGTTTTGGGACCCGTTGCATGGAAGGATACTCCATTCCGTAAGTGGAATATTAGCAAAACACCTTGTAAAATGAAGAAAGAGCCGGAAGACACTTGGGATTCATCCTGGATCTCTTGGCAATTACTAGTACGACCGTGTTGTGTGTTCAGTAATTCTGGGAGAAATAGATCGCAGCTACAGAATGTGGCTTATGTTCTTACATTCTGTTTATGTGTTTTTTGGTTTATATTCTTAAATTCTGACAAGAATTTCTCGAATGTATACTGAATTTATGCTGAATCTACAGCTGTCAGAAATCCTAACTGATATAACTAGTGGTTGACCTGATGGAAAAGTTGGGTAGCTGCAGGCCCAAACAATATAACTGGAATGGCTTGGGCAAAGCTCAATAAAACCTTAGTAGCCATACAAGTCGCTGCTTATCTGTTTTAAGGTAGAGCTCTTAAGATTTCATACTTGAAAGTTGTTCTAGAAAGTACATTCAGGTCATGTGTGCCTATTATGCAAATAGATGACAATAGAAAGGATTAATCACCTGCCTAATCCATGTACCATGTTTTCCCATAAATAAGAGAGGGTCTTATTTTCTTTTGACCCACGAAATAAGCGATTGGCCTTATTTTCAGGGAAGTCTTATTATTTTTGAGGTGCAGGAGGCGGCAAGCGTGGTCACCTCATAGCTGCTGCTGTATTGCAATATTTTCAGGGAGGGCTTATTTTTTGGGGAGGGCTTATTTTCAGGGAAACAGGGTATATAGTGATAGGAAACGGGTCTCCTTAGTCCTGCCATCTGCTTGGCTAGTATAAGATTTCTGAATGAAAGTCTTTTCTTTTGGTCTTTTGTTTTTTTTTACAGAGGGGCTCCTTGTTCTGTGGGAAAAGAAGAGTGGAGCCAAGATCCAGTGCCTGAGAATCTCATGGAAATCTTCCAGAAAGGCAATTGGACAATGAAGAATCCTTCCCCATCGTGCATATGTAGCAACAGCAATATCAAGAAAATGCTTCCAGTGTGCCCTGCTGGGGCTGGTGGCCTCCCTCCTCCGCAGGTATGTGGTTAACACTTGGGATGTACTTTCTTCCAATCTTAATGCCCAACAGCTAAAACATCCTGCTAGGAGGTAAGGAGGTAAATGAATAGACCGTAGATAACTCTGAATTATTTCATTGATGTAATCCATTTATAAGCTGCTGTGGTCATTTGAGGTGGCACACAACTATATGGTGACACTTTAAAAAAAGGAAGCTACAGTTCCAAATGCAGATATAAATCTAAGCAAACAGGATCACAAGTCACCCTGTGAAGGTCTTCTAAAACAGTCATATCTTTGGAGCTTGCTTAAAAGCAAGCTCTGGACCATGTGGTTTTCAGGGATGATGTTGTTCCAGAGGAGAAGAATCAACCATAGACAACTGTCTCTGAATCTTATAAGATGACATTGTTTCAAAAATAAGGCCTTGAGACTTCCAAGAGAAAAATGATTGAAGAGCTGCTGAGTAAACCACCTCTTCATAATCTCTTTCCAAACAAGAAGAGGACTTGAGCTTATCCACAAGTGCACCACATAGTTGCTCCTTGTGAGGAGACCATAGGACACTGGTCTCTAGTAGCTTTAGAGCTCTAGGAGATGAAGACACTGGGTTTGTCTAAATATTGAAGGATATATTTAAACAATGAGCCCAGAAGTTAATTGTAAGAATATCTGCATCTATAAATAGATTGTGATTAAAAGAGGTTGTGGAATAGGAACAAGTTTTACCTTACAAGGAAGAGAACTGATCTGAATGTGGATGTAAAAGTAACAAGCTACAAGAAATTTATGGAAAAAGATGCTACCCTTTATATACAAAAGAAACAAGAAGAATTAAATTAAGTAGTAATTAAAAGGGATATACAAATTACAAACCAAGAGAGTGACCTGGATAATTTTTCTATATTGGAGTTACAAAAAAACAGGACTGTTAAAGGTTTGGAGAATTTTGTGAGAAAGTCAAAAGAAAAAAAAAAGAAAAGAAATCAAGTTCTGGAGCATTATTTGAAGAGATAAAGATCAATTTTGTTAAAAATAAAGAGAAGGGAGGTAAAGTTGGTTTATTTGATCAAGTTTAAAATAGACATGTTGTTATCTCCAGTAACCCTTAATAGACTTTTGCATATCGGGACAGAATGATGGGGCTTTAAGGCTTTATTTATAGGTAAAATCAGGGAAACACGAGATTATTTGTTTTACTTCATGTGATGTGAGAAATTGCTAAGTTTATACTTGTGATGAAGGGGGAAGGCGTTTCTTTATACATTTCCTTTTCTAATTTTTCCCCCCACATCTTCAAATTTTTACCTTTCTTTTTTTAATTTGCATTCATTTCTATTGTTGCCATTGTATTTTTAAAATAAAATTACTACTAAAAAAGCAATGGGGCCTGCAGGCAGCCAATTATGCCAAATAATTATACAAGATGGACAGAGACAATTGGAGAAAGGAGGGCTCATAATTACTCAGGTCTGCTGTCATGAAGGGCATTAGAGATACAGTCAGAACCCTTAACTAGTACAACTTGTCAAGCAGAAATGTCACTTGGGCAAAATGAGGTGCATCCATAACTACCGGTATTTAGCCTGCTATGTTTATTTCATTAGAACATGAAGTATTAGAATGAAGAGGAAAAAAAGAGAAACTTTGAAATTAAAACCTAGTGTTAGCTAACCTTTAATATATTTCAGAGGTTTCATGACCTCTGCTATGGGTGGAAGATGAAATGTAGAATATTCATAGCGAGCTTGGGTTACTGATTTCTATAATACATGACAATAGCGGTAATTCAGGACCAATCATATCCTGGCTTATTCAGTGTTCTATTTTCCTCTTTCTGCACTACCTACAGAGAATCCAGGAGACCACCGATATTCTGCAGAATCTGACAGGGCGCAACATTTCTGACTATTTGGTGAAGACTTACGCACAGATCATTGGAAAAAGGTGCTTCATCTTGCTTATTGTTGCTACTCTTCTTACTTTATAGCAACTTTTACTATGATTATCAAGCTGTTGTTTACATGTATTCCATTCTGTTTTTCTTTCTATCTTTGAACCCCAAAGCAGAAGGGAGGCTCTGGTAGCATCCTTTTAGGTCAGGGGTGTCAAACTAAAGGCCCATGGCCCCCATCCGGCCTGTGGGGTGCTTAAATCTGGCCCGCGGGGCAGGTCTAGAAATATCAAAGGACTAGCCAGCGATGCCTCTGCTGGCCAAAAAATAATGTATTCTTTTTCTGCTTGAACTTCCAAGTAACAATTCGTATTATTCCCTGTCACATGAATAACAATTAAAAGATTTTAAGGGCTACATTATATATTACCCTGCACCTGGGTGCAAAGAAAGGCTCTCTAGTCCCCTTTCTATTGAAAAGGCTTTTTAATCAAATGTTGGAACTGGTTGACGTAGACCTAATATAATGAGTGTTTCTTTGCTTTTTATACCCACAGTTTGAAGAGTAAGCATTGGGTCAATGAGTTCAGGTAAATACCTTTTTTCCCCCTACCTTTGTGAGTGTCATCTGATCTTAAGAGTTTTACTCATATCTGCAATTACTTTTTCCAGTTTGGCTTTATTTTTAGGCCATTCCTTACCTAGTCATTCAACCAATAATATGATGTGGCTACACTTTGAGAGACGATGTCGCTCACTAGAATGCATGAAATGAGTGTTCACACATTGCAATTACATGTGTTTTATTTTATCCATACCTGATCGAATGAGTTGTAATGTCTGGGCTCATTTGTAACTCTGAGCCACTAAACCATGGTTTACAAGCAAAAATAGCTGGCTTCATACAGTGTGCCAAGCCCAGACCTGTTATATTATCATTTAGTTTAATTTATTTTGTGCGTATATATAAACCATTGATTGTACATAGATGGGGAAGAGACATTGTTGTTGAGGCAAAGTTGAGAGTTGAAACTGGGAAAAAAAATGAATCAGTTAATAATCAATTTAGACTTATAATCACTCATACACTTATAATCAGTATGGTAATTATAATACTATAATCAGCGGTTCTGTAACTTGCTAGGTTGGACATTCCAAATTGGAGAGAATGAGGCCAATAAATGAATAATACCCAAATGTAATTTCATAGGTCACCATTTGTTATGTATAGAACTCACTTTAATGACGGAGAAGAGTGTGGTAACTGTGAAAAATATCTATGTGGCTGCTCTTTTGGTTCATGTGGGATGAAGATCTATCTAATGAGTTATCTATAATCGGGCTTCCCCCTCTGTGTTACGTATAAATAAGTACATCTACCTTTGCTGAAGGTTGCAGCACATTTTGTCTTATTGTCTTGTTCAACTGAAGGCTTTAGAAAGCTGTAAATCATGCCAAAAATAAAAAGTCATTGAGTAGGAAACATTTGCAAAAATAGCCTTCTACAACACCTTCTTTCGTCTGTTCACAGATATGGTGGCTTTTCCTTGGGAGCTGGTGGGTCTGTTGTGCTTCCTCGTCATGAAGAGGTCATTGATGCCATCAATCAAGTGAAGAAAATCTTGGAAATTGCCAAGGTAAATAGCTAAGGAATTTTGCTGTTTGAGTAAAAGTTGCTCCAGGAGGATGCTTGGAATTGCTTCTCATTTTCAAATCCATATATCCATCATATATTGGGGATACAGCAAAAAATAAATAAAAAAGCACATAGGATCCTCGTTGATATGATTATGAGCCACAGTGGCGCAGTGGTTAGAGTTCAGGATTGCAGAATACTTCTGCTGACTTCTGGCTGCAGAACTGCAATTTGGCAGTTCGAATCTCACCAGGCTCAAGGTTGACTCAGTCTTCCATCCTTCCGAGGTGGGTAAAATGAGATTTTACCCAGATTGTTGGGGGCAATATGCTGACTCTGTAAACCGCTTAGAAAGGGCTGTAAAAACATTGTAAAGCAGTATATAAGTCTAAGTGCTTTTGCTATTGCTATTACTAAGGAGTGCATTACCTGGTGATCAGTGGAGTTATTTTTTTTAAATTGGATTTTTAAAGTTTCATTTTTATTTTTAGGGAAGTGCTGCCGAACGGTTTCTGAACAGCTTCCAAAACTTCATGAAAGGCTTGGACACAAGTAAAAATATTAAGGTATGAATTCCACTTGGCTGATTTCAGGACCATATTGCTTAGACATCTTGAACCACCATATAGTGTTTCTCCAAATTTAGGGGGGAAAAATGTCTGGAATTAAAATTAAAAAACATACTTCATTGTGATATCCACACGGTTTGCTTTTGTGATGTAAAATTTTATTTTCAAAAATCCCTTTACATTCAGCGAGTACTTGTTCAGCTACTGTTTGAAGTTACAACAGCACTGAATGAGTGGACTTACAGCCCTTCCTAATGGTGGCAACCATCACAGCATCCCTGCGGTCCCAGGGCATTGTGATTTGGGCTATTGAAATTTATGATGTTGCAGTATTCTGTGTCATGTGATCGCCATCTATGACCTTCACTGCTGGCTTCTGACAAACGAAGTGAATGGGGAAAACAGCAGGTCACAAATGATAAATTGTGTGACTTAAGGACACTACCACTATGGGCAATTACGTAACAATGGCAACTGGAACTATCGCTACTGCCATTGTAAATCAGTGTAGTCATATGATGTTGTGCTTTGTGATCATGTCCCTTAACAACAGAGTTGCTGGCCCCAGTTACTATTGTTAAGTGAGGACTACCTGTATCTTCCTGTAGGAGTTCTTGATGTGGATATGATTCTTGGCTGGGAAAAGACAACCAGAAATGTGATTCATACTAAGCAATAAAGAGTGACCTTCTATAACACACAAATAATTCTGTTGGCCTCATCAGACCCAACAGATCTATGGTGGTTATAAATATCTAGGACAATCCCGAATTGTTGGGAGACAGTTCCAACAAAACTTAGAACGAACATATACAAAACATATGAATTATAAATACAATCAATTGCATTGCCCAGCTTCCTCACCTTGTTAATCTAAAATTGCAATCTCTATCTGAAACCAGTCACCCCAATTATATTTCCTGCCAGAAATATCCATTCATGGAATTTGTTCATATCAGTAGACATTTAGATATCTGTGTATACCGGAAACCAAGAAAAAGCTTGCCGGAGGCCAAAAAAATAATTAGTATATTATAAATACTAATTAAAATTAACTCCCCATTTTATAACTATAACTATGTGCAGTCTCTCATATACAAATTACTGTCACACTGAAATGCACAAAGGAAGCCAACAGGATCCTATGATTTTGATCCTCAAATCTGAGATTTCCTACCAAATGACTAATGTTATCTCCGCTAAAATGAGATGTTTCCTTTTTCAGGTGTGGTTTAACAACAAAGGCTGGCATGCCGTCGGTGCTTTTATCAATGTGATCAACAATGCCATTCTCCGCGCCAACCTACAAGATGGAGAGAATCCAAGCAACTATGGCATTACGGTCTTCAATCACCCGCTGAACCTCACCAAGCAGCAGCTCTCTGAAGTTGCCCTGTACGTCCTGCAATGACAACATAAGGGGTGGAAGGGAAAGGAACAGAGAGGGGAAATGAAAATGTATCTCTCGTGATCAAAGGAACACGAAGTCGGAAGTATCCATGTATCGTATTTTTCAGAGTATAAGATGCTCTGAAGTACAAGACGCACCTAGCTTTTGGGGAGGAAAACAAGGGGGGGGGGGAATCTGCCTCCCAGCAATTTGCCTCCTTGCACCAAACAGCAAACAATACAGAAGACATACACTGTTTGTGGTGTTACATTTTAGACTATACTTGTACAGATGCTGTTAAAATTGAAGTGGTTTTCTGGAAGTGTGCATTATTCTCTGCTATTTAAAAGAAGAAACAATAGCACTGGGCCCCTTTAGATCAAGCATTTATTTTAAAAAGCTTCTTCATTTTAAGTTGTCTAGAACAATAATAAAGCAGTTTTTAAAACATAAGTCTAATAATTTGAACATTCTATAGGCGTTTATAGTTATTGACTTACCTCCTTGCAGCAAACAGCCTGATTCAGTTTAGCATGATTAGAAGAAAAATCTGCCTCTGCCTCCCAGCAATTTGCCCCTTACAGCAAACAGCCTGTTTCAGTTTAGCCTGATTAAAAGAAAAAAAAAACTGCCTCTGACTCACAGCAATTTGCCTTCTTGCAGCAAACAGGAAGTTTCACTATCAATTTCAGCACCAGCCTCCCAATTGCCACCTCCGCAAGCCCCATTTTCTGAGTTTGCTGCGAGGAGGTTAATTGCTGGAAGACAGAGGCCAAAAGATGGGGGCCAGTGGATGGGTGGGGCTACATTCGGTGTATAAGACACACTCAAATTTTCACCCTCTTTTAGGGGAGAAAAAGGTGCATCTTATACTCCGAAAAATACGGTAATTCCAACAATATAAACCAAGATTTCAATTACAGTTGTCCTCTTTCTAAACTTAATTAAGAATCTGGATGAACAAATCAAAAATCAATTTGTCACCTTTCCATCTTTCTTTTTACTAGGATGACTACTTCGGTGGATGTTTTGGTCTCCATTTGTGTCATCTTCGCCATGTCCTTTGTTCCAGCCAGCTTTGTGGTTTTCTTAATCCAGGAGCGTGTCAGCAAAGCCAAGCATCTCCAGTTCATATGTGGTGTGAAACCAGTGATCTACTGGGCGGCCAATTTTGTATGGGATATGGTAAGGCTGCATCTGTTTGACATTTTTAGTTTCTGTTCCTTTTGGTCATAGTCTGAAAGAATGCAGTTGCCATGCAGAACTTTGGTCTTTTTGGCTTGATCCTGGCTTGTCAAAGAGCAATATAGAACCTGACCAGAAATAGTTGATGTTGGTATAGGAATACACATTCTCTAAATATCAGAAGCCAGCCTCTACACTGCATTTCAAGGATAGATTGTAATAACCATATAGAGGATAGTGGTGCGACAGTACTGATAATTTAGAAATGAGACTAAGTAACCCTGATGAGATTCAGTTTAATTACAATTTCAGCCATGTCCCAGCCCTGTGTGTGTTAAGAACGTTCAGACTTGATGTAACCATTGTGGAGCTAGCAAATAGAATGCTTTGAATCTGGAAGCTGACATAAATTGCATTAAAAACAACAAGAAGACTTTGTGGAGATTGGGGCTTGATCCAATAAAAAAGAAAAAAAAAGGAATCACAAACATGCAACCTCCAAACACTTTGGATCGTGAAGTACCATATTTTTCAGAGTATAAGACGCACCTTCTCCCTCCCCCTAAAAAAGCGTGGAAATGTTGGTGTGTCTTATACACCAAATACAGCCATTTTTGGCCTCCTGAAGCCCCGCCCCCACATCCCATTTTGGCAAAAAATGGGCTGCTTTTCGCAAAAACAGAAATCTTTTTGCCTTCCCTCAGCCCCCAGAAGCACTCTACAGGCTTCAGCAGGGCTGGGGAAAGGCAAAAATGCCCCCGTTTCTGCAAAATATGGGCTGTTTTCTGCCCGTTTTTCGCAAAAATGGGCGTTTTTTTCTTCCCCCAGACCCGCTGAAGTCTGCAGAGTGCTCCTGGGGGCCGGGGAGGACAAAAACGTTTTTCTTACTTACGCCTTCGAAATCTTGGTGTGTCTTATACACCAGTGTGTCTTATAATGGTAAATATGGTATATCAGACATCCTATCTCCTTTTCTGTGGTTCTCTCAAGTCCTCTTATACTGTGATCAATTTGTATCGCCTTTGTCTCACTGTAATTAGCTTGAGAAGATCTAATTCTTGAAAAGCTTGCCATGACCATCTCCTATGTAACTTAAATGTTACAATCATTTGCATCTTTTAATCTGGAGCTCTTCTGATTCTCTTTTCTTCTTTTCTTTGAAACTTACAGTGCAACTACATCATTCCAGCAACTTTGGTCATCATCATCTTTATCTGCTTCCAGCAGAAATCCTATGTATCCTCAACCAACCTCCCAGTGTTGGCACTTCTACTTTTGCTCTATGGGTAAGGAAGGCTCTTTTGATTCAGGTATGGGCTACCCCTGGTGGAATAGGTGAAGAGACCTCAATGCCTTTCTGTGTTCTTTGCCAGGTGGTCCATAACTCCTCTCATGTACCCAGCATCTTTTATATTCAAGATTCCTAGCACAGCATACGTGGTGCTGACCAGCGTCAACCTCTTCATTGGCATCAATGCAAGCGTAATCACCTTTGTCCTTGAACTATTCACCAGCTCTGTGAGTTCTCACTGAGTAAACCAACAGTGGCATTACGTTTTTCTGCAGAATTGATTTTCTTGTGATTTTGAGTCGGATGAATGTGGAAAGCAAGGCATATTTGTGTTACCACACTTAGGACTGCTTCCAATTGCACAATCTTTTATAAAGGTGTAATTGAAAGGGGGAGAATCTGAATTTATGAATGCAACAGGAGATATACACCTTTGTACTATTGGTGGAAAGGTAGAAGACTACCTTTATGCTAATTCATAAGCAAGAGAAATCTAGCCAGTTGGTAGAAGACTTTAATAGAAGTATTTTCCAACTGAAGAATCAGGGAAGAAATTGGTATCTGCCTCAGTAGTTGTCCTTCTCGATTCTTAAGTTGTTTAGAAAGCTTCAGGGAAGGGTTGAATTATCTTCTCTACTAGTAGAAGCATCCTATAGAGACCACTGCCTAAAATCTGTAATTTTGAGTGAGTAAGCATAAATTGTGAAATTAAAACGGAGCTCACATTTAAACTGAGGCTGGAATTATGTCAATTCAGCACTTAGTAGAACAAAACAAACAAACAAACCCAGAACCTAGCTCTGTTGTTAGATTTGTAAATCCTGTCCCAAGCCAGACTATCCTTTTTAATTTTGAAAAGCAAAGAGGAAGACCACTTTGTTCCTTTTTATCCAGATGATTGATTGATTTAGAAATTAAATCAATCAGAAGGGGCAGAGTTATCCTTTTGCCCTAAACCTTTTAAGGGACTGCTTTAAATCATTTAAGTCTTATAGTTGTATAATTCTTTCAATGGTTTCTGAGCTGCAGATCTGCAGCCTTTGACATCTGTCCTGTTTGTAAATGTTCAAGCTGCTGATCGCCTTGGCTTCTGTGTCCTTTAGAAATTCAACAACATCAATGACATCCTGAAGTCCGTGTTCCTCATCTTTCCACACTTCTGCTTGGGGCGGGGCCTAATCGACATGGTGAAAAACCAAGCAATGGCAGATGCCCTCGAAAGGTTTGGTAAGTAAGATGTTGCTCACACAGTTTAGGCTTTCACAGCAGTGGGTCAGCAGTGTGTTACATTCTGTTTTTCTTCCTATTTTTTAAGCCTCAAAGCAGAAGGGAGGAATCTGGTAGCATCCTTTTAACATGTTTTATCAAAAAGGCAGAGGCTTTCGTGAACTACAGCTCAGTTCATTAGATGCTTGGAGTGGCTAAACTGAGGAGGTTTGGGCAGAGGGGAACAGCAAAAGAGAAAATAAGGTGGGGTGATTAGGTAGATATGGATTACATCAGAGGTGGTATTCGGCCACTTCTGACAGGTTCTAGAGAACCAGTAGTGGAAATTTTGAGTAGTTCAGAGAACTGGCAAATAGGCTGGCTCTGCTCCGCTGCCTCCCAGCTGTTTTGTTGCCCTGAACAGGAAAATGGAGCTGGAAAGCAGGTTAGTGGGGTGGGGACGGAATGGGTTTTTTTCAGTGACCTTCCTCTGCCATGCCAACCAAGCCACGCCCACAAAGCCATGCCACGCCCACAAAGCCATGCCCACAGAACCGGTAGTAATTTTTTTTGAATCCCACCACTGGATTACATGTAAAATAGATTACAACTCCTTCATCAATTAACCCTTTTAATATATGAAAAAGCTGTTGCATTTGTTGAGACATTTCAAGATAGCCTGAAATATATATATTTTTGGTCAGAAAAGCTGCTACTGGGCACTTTCTATTTGGCTATCATAGGCTCTCCTCCTACAATGTCTGTTTTGTAATGTTTTTCTGGGCATGAAAAGCATAGCATGTGCAGGGCTCTTTGATACCAACGGTCATGGGGAGGGGCAGGTGCGAGAACAGATTAAGAGCACGTAGTCGGTTGGGAGACCGGGGTTTTTGGTCATTCCCGGTCGTTTGTACCAACCCCTGCATACTAGGTGGTCAGGATCTACAGACCCAAGGCCTGAGACTGCTATTATGCAATGCGAGGTCCGTTGTTAATAAGGCCCCCCTCATCCACGATCTAATTTTGGAGGGGGAGCCGGACCTCGCAGGAATAACCGAGACCTGGTTGGGCCACGAGGGAGGTTTACCCCTCGTGGAAATGTGCCCGCCAGGTTATCGAGCATTTCACCAGCCTCGGGCCCAGGGAAGGGGTGGTGGGGTAGCAGTGATTATCCGGGAAGACTTGGAGCCGAGAGAGTTCACCGTGCCACAGACATCCAGGTGTGAGTCCCTTGTCGTGAGGTGGGGCCCAGGGAGGCAGTTGGGCCTGCTGATAGTATACCTGGCTCCTCGCTATACATCAGCGGCCCTGCCTGAACTCCTCGAGCTGATCTCATTGGTGGCGGTTGAGACCCCCAAACTTTTAGTGATGGGGGATTTTAATCTGCCGTCGATGGGAGAAGCGTCTGAGGGGGTTCGGGAGTTCATGGCTTCCATGACAGCCATGGACCTGACCCAGTTAATTCAGGGCCCTACTCACGAGGGAGGCCACACGCTGGACCTTGTCTTTGTCTCTGGCCAGTGGACAAGTGATCTGGGAATAGGGGATCCAGCTATTATTCCCCTGTCATGGTCAGATCACTCACTTCTCCGGCTTGACTTCCCTGGTGCTACCCCCCGCTGCGGGGAGACGGAACCGGAAGGTATTAGATGGTTCCGCCCCAAGCGCCTGATGGAACCAGATAGGTTCCAGACGGAGCTTGGGCCACCTCCTGTGGACCTGACCCGCCCCCGAGTGGAGGACCTGGTAGACGCATGGAATAGTGCGACTACCGGGGCCCTAGACCGGGTGGCGCCTTTGCGGCCTCTCCTGCGGCGACGAACCACCCTGGCCCCTTGGTTCACCGAGGAGCTAAGGGTGATGAAACGCCACAAGAGACGCCTAGAGAGTCGTTGGAGATCCTCCCGTTCCGAATTTGACCGAACACAGGCACGAGCCTACATGAGGACGTACCTTGTGGCATTAAGAGCGGCCAAACGTCAATATTGCGCCGCTCTTATTGCGTCCGCAGATAACCGCCCTGCCACCCTGTTTCGGGTGACTCGCTCCCTCTTGTTTGAGAGACCGCGGGAAGCCCCTTTACAGGGCAGAGCAGAGGAGTTTGGGAAATATCTACAGGACAAAGTTGCTCAAATCCGGATGGGATGGGCCCCTTTCAGTGGTCCAGTAGAGACGCCCGTGGCAAGTCTTGAGGGACCGCTTTGGGAGGAGTTTGACTCGGTTGCCATCGAGGATTTGGACAGGTTGCGTGGACGTCTGCGACCTACCACATGTTTATTGGACCCGTGTCCCTCCTGGCTTGTACTGGCATCCTGGGAGGTTACGCGCGACTGGCTCCTGGGCCTAGTGAACGCTTCGTTGGGTGAGGGGTTTCTACCGGCCGCCTTGAAAGAGGCGGTGGTGAGGCCCCTGCTCAAGAAGCCTTCCCTGGACCCAACGGATCTAGTCAATTATCGTCCAGTCTCCAACCTTCCTTTTTTAGCGAAGGTTGTAGAGAGTGTGGTGGCACAACAGTTCCCACGTCACCTGGAGGAAAATGATTATCTAGACCCGCGCCAGTCCGGCTTCCGACCCGGGCACAGCACGGAGACGGCCTTGGTCGCATTGCTTGATGATCTCTGGAGGGCCAGAGATAGGGGTTGTTCCTCTATCCTGGTCCTATTAGATCTCTCGGCGGCGTTCGATACCATCGACCATGGTATCCTGTTGCACCGGCTAGAGGGGCTGGGAGTCAGGGGCACCGTTTTACGGTGGTTTGGCTCCTACCTCTCTGACCGGACACAACGTGTGTTGGCAGGGGAGCAGAGATCGACCCGGAGGCCACTCACATGTGGAGTGCCACAGGGATCGGTGCTCTCGCCTCTCCTGTTCAACACATACATGAAACCGCTGGGCGAGATCATCCGTGGTTTTGGGGTGGGATACCATCTGTATGCTGATGATACTCAGCTATACATTTCCACCCCGAACCACCCCAATGAGGCCGTGGAAATGATGTCCCGGTGTTTGGAGGCCGTACGGGTCTGGATGGATGGCAACCAACTAAAACTCAACCCTTCCAAGACGGAGTGGCTGTGGCTTCCGGCCTCCCGGTTCAACCAGTTGCTTCCATCTCTGGCCATCGGGGGCGTGCAACTGGCCCCCATGGAACAGGTGCGCAATTTGGGCGTCCTCCTAGATGCCCGGCTGTCCATGGATGACCATGTAACAGCCGTGGCAAGGGGGGCGTTCCATCAGGTTCGCCTGATGCGCCAATTGCGCCCCTTATTGGACCGGGATGCCCTACGCACAGTCACCCATGCGCTAGTGACGTCTCGCCTGGACTACTGCAATGCTCTCTACATGGGGCTTCCCTTGAGATGCACTCGGAGACTACAGTTGGTCCAGAACGCGGCCGCGCGGGTGATTATGGGGAGGACTAGATACTCCCCTGTAACACCTCTCCTGCGCGAGCTGCACTGGCTTCCTGTGGTCTACCGAGTGCGTTTCAAGGTTTTGATTATGATCTTTAAAGCGCTTCATGGCACAGGACCTAGTTACATGCAGGATCGCATCCTGCCCCATACATCCCTACGACCAATCCGCTCACACAGAGAGGGACTTCTCCGGGTGCCGTCCGCTAAACAGTGTCGGGGGGCGACACCCAGGAGCAGAGCCTTCTCTGTGATGGGCCCAGCCCTGTGGAATGACCTCCCCCGTGATATCAGGATTACTTCCGATCTCCGCTCCTTCCGTGTACAGCTGAAGACCCACCTCTTTCAATTATCTGGCCTGGCTCAACCGTAATTTTTCTTACTCCTCCTGACTGTCCTTTTAAATTTTTTAATTTTAAATTGTGTTTTTTACAATTGGGGTATTTTAATGGTGATTTTTAACTGTCTAAATGTGATGTAATTTGTTACCTCCTCCGTGCATGTATGTCTTTGTATATATGTATGTTTATGTGTTTGTACATATGTTTTATGTTTTATATGCTCTATTGTACGCCGCCCCGAGTCCTGTCTGGAAAGGGAGCGGCTAATAAATTCAAATTTATTATTATTATTATTATAGAATTATGCTTTCTCCATCCCAATCAATATTAATTTACCACTTCATTTTGGCACATTTTATTTGAAACATCTACGTAATGGTGGATATACACAGCAGTGGCTTCTTGGGAAGGCTGAACCAATTTATCTGTTCTCTCTGGCCAGGTGAGAATCGCTTTGTCTCCCCTCTCTCCTGGAACCTAGTTGGGAGGAACCTTTTTGCCATGGCTGTAGAAGGAGCTGTGTTCTTCCTCATCACGGTGTTGATCCAATACAGATTCTTTATCAAGTCAAGGTAAGAAATCCTCTGTGGCGATCAATTCCTAGCATGGGAAGGGTGCATGGATATTTTAGGGTTAGGCTGAGGCATGAGGACCTAAATCAGGCACTAACAATCTTGTGCCCGCAAGAAATTTTGGGTGGGTGAAAATTTAATTCTTGATTTAAATAAACCTCTAGAGGGGAACATCTTACTGTAGGTAATTCTCGGGTTATGACCCCTCCTTCAGCAACTGTTCTTAGTTATAACAATACCGATTGAGGGGAATTTACAACCAGTCCTTGGAATTGTAGCTATTCCATGTCCCCGCAGTCATGTGATTGTGATTCGGGCACTTCACAGCTGGCTCGTAATTACAATAGTTGCGGCATCAGTCACATGATTGCCATTTGCAAACTTCTCTATTGGCTCCCTAAAAGCAAGTCAAACAGAGAAGCCTGCAGGTGTAGGAGGTCACAAGTGGTTCCTGCTGCTTTTTTGCCCACCCCATGCTCTGTGACGTCCATCTACCTGTAGCTCTTGCCTGCTGGCCTGGGACTCCCACCTCTTCCCATGTTGCAGTCACATGAGATCCTCACTTAAAGACTTCTGTAGTCCTTGGATTACAATGGCATCCAGGATTGCTGGGGTTGCTGTTGCTAAACAATGCAGTCACATGATGTTGCGCTTTATGATCTTATTGCTTAGCAACAGAAATTATTGTCTTGATTGTCGTCGTAACCTGAGGCCTACCTGCAATGCCTGTTTACATTACAGAAGAACAAAAAAATAAATATTTCCCCTGAAAGGGTTAGAAGAGGAGAAATGGGGGATTAGTGTTAAGATCAAAAACTTTACCTTCATTTTTTATACTAATAACTCAAATTTATTCTACAATTTACCATAGACTTGTTTCAGTAATACTCCTAGAACTTCGTAGACCTTCATTTTTTTGGTCTCCCCTTACTCCATCCATTTTGTCTGTTCATTCTACTCTTCCTCTGCTAACGTACCCAAACCAACATTTCAATTTCAAATATCTCAATTATCCAATTTAATTCTTCACCCCTATCTGACAGTTATTTCATATAACTCACGGAAGCAAACCTAGATTTGTCAACAAGCAAATCTTAATCAGGACGCATTCTGCTTTTACAGTATGGCATAGATGTTTTTTCTCTGGTACTGATGTTTGCTACCTTTCGATTTTTAGAAGAAGGATTAAAGAATCTTGGGAGTTCATTTTAAAATATTAAAGTAGAATGGTAATTTTTGGGATGTGCCTTGGGCTTGCCTTTAACTAAGTGTGAGTTTTAACTTTTGTAAATTGGGAAAGAGGATCAACTAAGTTCCACATATTACGATGGTGTCCAGTAGCGTATCTGTTACGTAGCACAATTTGAAGTTTGAGTGCTGAAATAAGTTTTAACACAATATATTCCTTTTTCACCCTGTTTCCCAAAGGCCTACCCGTGCAAAGCTTCCACCTGTAAACGAAGAGGATGAGGATGTGGTTAGAGAAAGGCAGAGGATCATCGGTGGTGGTGGGCAGAGTGACATCTTAGAAATCAAAGAATTAACCAAGGTGAGGGAAACAACAAATTAAGTTGTGCTTATAGGAAAATGACATTTCTCTTTGAACATTTATATATCTTTTCGAAGACTGGATTCTGAAATCTGCTGTTTATTGTCACCCAATATTGCTGCTGAAGAAAATTTCTCCCATGAGGGCGTTAATTATAAGTCATTAAATGTGTAAATTGATGCTACCCTTTCAGGGTTTCACTGGATATAAAAAAGCAGAACAGAGTTGCTCATATGTTAACTTGTGCATGGTTTTCCTGAAGAGGCTTGTAGCTGATGCAAATGGAGAAAGCTAATAGAAAGGAAGATTAAAATCTGGAAAACCTTGCCTGGAAAGAGAAGAGAGGTGAAGGGGTACAATTTGTAAAATTGAATTGTTGTCATCTACAAACCAATTTCTGTTCCTGTTTCCAGAGGTACAGAATGAAACAGAAACCTGCTGTGGATAGGATCTGTGTTGGAATCCCTCCTGGAGAGGTAAAGCTTTTCAGTCTTTATGCTTGCAAATTTAATGTAATGTTACTCAAGGACTAAAGGATAAAGCAATTATTGAAAAATTCACATGGAGGCTTGTAGTAATGGGAAGCCTTAAGTACATGGCTACGTCATGGTAGTGGTGTGGAATGATTCTCTCTCTCTCTCTCTCACACACACACACATATGCTTGGATTACAAAAAAACTTGCATACAGAATGCTATGAAAATATAAAAACTATACAGCTTTAAGGATTAGAAAAAACCTGCACCAATTTATATGTAGATCAAAGCATACACACACACTTTGATTTTCTACACATAAATATATATATATATATGCTTTGATTTTCTACACATAAATTGGTGCAGGTTTTTTCTAATCTTTAAAGCTGTATATATTTTCATAGCATTCTGTATGCAGGGTTTTTTGTAATCCGTATAAGAATTGTGCAAGAGCATTTAAAATTATCACCATGTTTTATATAATAGGCACTGCTGGCCTGAGCGCCCCTCATGAATTTGGGGGTTTTATAGAAGAAATTTATATATAAAACTTAAGTATCTCGGCTACTACACTATAGAGGGAAATTCACCATGCTTGGATTCTTTCTAAATTTCAGAACAAATTAAATGGTTCTCAGATCCCAGCATTACTGTCGGGATGTATTTAAGGGATCTGTGGGGAAAGATGGGACATGGTGTGCTGATATTGTAACTCTTAATGGTTTCAGTGCTTTGGCCTCTTGGGCGTGAATGGCGCAGGGAAATCTTCCACTTTCAAGATGTTGACTGGAGACACTGATGTTACAGGAGGAGATGCTTTTCTGAAGGGAAACAGGTATGAAGAAAACTTTACAGGTAGAACTCATTTAGCAACCACAATTTGGAAAAGAAACGTGTTTGTTAAATGAAGCAGTCGTTAAGTGAGATAGCAGCGATTCTTACTTCAGCTTTCCTTGGATATATATGACGGTCATAAATATGAGGATTGGCAACAAAATTACCGTCTTATCACCATCACTACAAGTTGTCACTAAATGAGAACTACCTGTGGCTTTATCTATTCACCCACTCACAATTATAGAGTTCCCCAACCTTTCTGGGTTGGCAGCCCGGGAGGGCAGGTGGTTTTATGCATGCATGTGTGAACGTGAGCGCTTGCCAACGCTAGCGCAAGTGGTGTGTGTGCAGCCATGCACACGCACTGCACTGGCCAACCTCTCATGCCACCCGCTGGCCAAGAGACCGTGGCCCAGTTTGGGGACCCCTGACTTAGCACATAGCAATAGCACTTAGACTTACAGCCCCCTCTAAGCAGTTTACAGAGTCAGCATATGGCCCCACAACAGCTCTACTTCTGCCTTGGATGTTCAAGTCTGAGAATTTTGTCTGACAGCTGGAGCAAAACTGGCAAGTCTTTTAAGAAGCGGTCTCATTTCTTCACAGTATTTTGTCTAACATCGAAGAAGTCCATCAGAACATGGGCTACTGTCCTCAGTTTGATGCCATTCAGGAATTGCTGACTGGGCGAGAGCACCTGGAATTCTTTGCGCTCTTAAGGGGAGTTCCTGAGAAAGAAGTCTGCAAGGTAAAATGATACAGGCACCCAAGTAGAACCACCCAACTTAATTGCCACCACAAACTCCCCATGGCTGGTAATTAAATGGAATGTACAGAAATAAGCATATACTTCCTGTTTCTTAAAGACATGACATTCATGCTTTGTATGTTTCACCATATGTTCTTATTGGTGGCTTAGAAAAATATTATATAAAATTATAAGAAAAAACAAATGAAACAGAAAAGATAGAAATACCGTCTATATCAAATTCATTTGTAGCCCACCCTCTATTATTTCAAAGCCTATGTAAGCTAAATTCCTTCCTAAATGTGGGGTATTTTACAAACTGGTTATGGGGATTGTAGTTCCCTTTCTGCTGGGGAACTTCTGATGGCTTCACAGTCCTGGTTTTTGTCACTTTATTAATTTTGTATGCGCCCTCCAGAGTCATTTGTTGAGATGAGGAAGGAAGGAAGGAAGGGTCTTTCTTAGATTGCTTCTTGTATTTTCCATTCTCAAGAAAGGGAAAATGAATCTAATTTGTTAAAATTATTTTTAACTTTCTTATGCCTCGGTAACCCACCATGAACCTTCAGAAAATCCTATTTGTCGGTATGAACCATACCAAGTTGACTTTAGGATATATAATAAGCCTATGCCGATTCAAAAACAGAAAGATGATTTGAAGTACATGGGGATATGCACATTGCATTGTCTACAACCCTCTCAACCTGATGCTTCTTTTCCCATGATTACACAGCAGCTGGGGCAGCCATGAGATTTGGGAAAGATGCAGCTGCTTTAAAGAGTTGCAGGCAGATGCAATGTGAGCATCCTTCATATTCACAACAGCATTTTTACTTTGAAATGGAAAGTACTGCCCAGTCTTAATAGATAGCAGATTAATGAACAGGAGTTAAATTATCCTCTGCTCTAAATTACGGAGACCGTATTTCAGTTCTCATGTTGCTCTTCCATCTGGCAGGTTGGTGAATGGGCTGTCCGTAAACTAGGCCTTGTAAAATATGCTGAAAAATATGCCGGCACCTACAGTGGTGGGAACAAGCGCAAGCTGTCTACTGCAATGGCCCTAATCGGGGGGCCTCCTGTGGTCTTCCTGGTAAGTATAGATATGATCACATTAGTAACACATCTCATTAAAATTAGGAAGATACCATGAAGAGTGTCAACCAAAACTACTTTGCTGTCAGAAGTAGATTATGAATTGCAACCCCCCCCCCAAAAAAAACCCCTTATACTGGAATCAAATCATAGTGTTAAATTTGGCACTTGACACTTGCCATAAGAATAAATACAATTCACTAACAATTTAGCTCAATAAAATTGATATATCATAATTTAACTGAGATAGTTGACAAAGTTCATTTTTCAATATTCTATTTCTAGAATCATTGGCTCTCCAGAGGTTGGTTAACAACTCTTGTGTCTCATGATGAGTCTTACAGTCTGTTGTTACTGGCAGGTGTAAATGACACAGTGTATTATGGACTATAATGTCTCCTCCTGCATGTTGGCAAATGAAAGAGGCAGCTTCTATCACCCTTTCTCCCTATTTGCAGAGTTTTTTTTTAAATGGAAAAAATTCAAGTGCCATTTCAATCTTCAAGTGAGATTTAGTAATAGTTGAGTTTTTCCCTAATTTCATTTAGCACCTTATTCCAGGAAATGTACAGTATGATTGAATACTAAGCCCTTGTCTTCTGAGGTTAAACCTGGTTGACAATAAGCACTCTACCATGGCAGTAATGATGAAACCAATGAATTTAATCTGTGTCAATTGAAGGATGAGCCAACTACAGGAATGGATCCCAAGGCCCGCCGCTTCCTTTGGAACTGTGCCTTGAGCATCATCAAAGAGGGAAGGTCCGTGGTCCTTACATCTCACAGGTAAGCGATAACAGCATACAAAAACTGTTTTGTATGATTTTCAACTTAGAGCCCATTTACTCTCCTTCCCCCCCCCCCCTTAATTGTGACATATGTTAGAAACATAACAGACTGTTCTTGATGTAACTTTTGCCAGGAGGAAAATGCACAAAAGTTTAATGGCACAACAGGTCCATCTACCTGAGCAAACATAAAACAAAGTAGGGCAGAATAGGCTAGTAATCTTTTCTTCTTTTACATACGACCGCTTAGTAATAAAGCAGAAAATGCATTTTCTGAATATTTTATTTAATTTTAGGTAGTGAGGCTTGCTTAGACCAGCAGAAGGCAGCATATCCACCTCCACAGCATCTCTTTCTTATGGCCCTTGTTACTACATACATAGTATGGTTCCTATGGTTCTAACCTTTTTCTATGTGTTTGTGTGTGTGTGTGTGAGACCAAGGAAAGCACTTGGGGGGGGGAAGGTTTTTCTCCACGAAAAAGCTTGCATCTATATGAGACAGGTCCCTGCTAGAATGGCTAACAGTGGGAAAGGGATGGTTCTCTTGTTTACAATGAGGTATTTTAATATCTTAAGAGATTCCAAACCCTGCATATCCAGAGCTACCCGTTTCTTGAAGAATTAAAACAGATGTGATTTCCAAAAATCACTAAATATGTATGATTGTTAAAAGGGAAATAATCATCATGAAGACAGTAAAAAGTAATTCCAAAATTTATAAATAGATTGATATAATTAGGAGTTGGGCACAATGAGAGAACTTTAAACAACTATGTTGTTTAATAACATTTTTACTGATTTTTCTCCTTTTTCATTGTTACTTTTTTGTTTTTCCTTTTTCTTTACCTGATTATAGCATCTTATGTTTGGAACAATGACAAACAAGGGCAAATTTGTATACATGTCTAGTTATTTTTCAAGATGACGTAATGAACTTAGTTGTATTAACGACTGAATGAAACAATTTTAAATTCTGATAGTTGTAAACTATTTCCTCTTTTTGCTTGTTTTATTTATTTATTTATTTATTTATTATTCATGCTTCTAGACTGCCCCCTCTCCCAAAAAGGGACTCGGGGCGGTGTACAGTCCATGCCAAATATATCAAAATACAATAAAAATTGAATATGTACAGTTGGAATGGAGGAGGTTAAAAATGGAATTAAAAGAACTGTACAAAGCAATATATATAAATATAGGATTTTGAACCCCTAAAACACACACAATAAGTTAAAAACAATACCCCTAAAATAACCAGTTAATACATTTGCCAGGAGGGACAGTTGTAATTATGCCAGGCCTGCTAATCGGAACAGGTGAGTCTTCAATTTTTGCCGGAAGGAGCGGAGGTCAGTAGTGGTTCTAATGTCGGGGGGGAGGTCATTCCAGAGGGTTGGGCCCATCACAGAGAAGGCCCTACTCCTTGGTGTCGCCCGTTGGCATTGCCTAGTGGACGGCACCAGGAGAAGTCCCTCTCTGTGTGAGCGAATTGGCCGCAGGGATGTATGTGGGAGGATGCGATCCCGCAAGTAACTAGGTCCCGTGCCATGGAGCGCTTTAAAGATGGTAATCAGCACCTTGAAACGTACCCGAAAAACCACAGGCAGCCAGTGCAGCTCGCGCAGGAGTTATATCCGCTGTGTCTCTTTACATTTCTTTTTTCCTTTCATGTAATTATTTATTATTTTCCTTTAATTGTTATAATACATACATCCTTTTAAAAAAAAAACACCTGTCGAACATTTCATATGTGTGATGAATCTGGTTTTCTTCCTCAAATAGCATGGAAGAATGTGAGGCCCTCTGCACTAGAATGGCAATCATGGTGAATGGACGGTTCAGGTGCCTTGGCAGTGTCCAACACCTGAAGAACAGGTAAAACTGCTTGGTCCCTCCTATTTTTATGCAAATCTATGCATTTCTGTTTTGAAAGGTGGATAGTTCACAGCAAGGCTTTTATAATGACTTAAACAAAACTTGGCATTTAGTCCCAAAGGTGCTTTTTCAGGAAGCAACTGGACTTTCTTGCTTTTTCTTCAGCTCTGGCTGGAGGGTGAGGCATGGAAGGATTTATATTCCTTGCAAAAAGCTGGTCATTTGCATTCTTTCAACGGCCCTCTAAAAGGATGCAAATGACCAGCTGTCTGCAAGGAGTATAAATCCTTTCATTCCCCACCATCCAGTCAGAGCGGAAGAAGCTTCTTGGATTAGAAGCGAAACATCTTCAAGGAAAAAACAAGAAAGTCCAGTTGCCTCCTGAAAAAGCACCCTTGGGACAACCATGACATGGATGACTGAGAATCTCTATAGACTTTTTGCATGAAGTCAGCAATAGATTTATTTCATAGGATTTGGAAGAACCATGAGTCTTCTGCAATATGCAGAAAAAAAAACCACACAGGGGGTTGTCCAGTCTCTTCTTAAAAGCCTGAAATGGATTTTTAAAAATCTTCAGATATGAACAACTCACATCGTCCTGTGACTGTAGATTGACTGTTCTATTTATGTACATACATATCTTATGATCAGATTTTTTTCCTTATTCCTTTCCTTATTTAAGCAAAATTTAGACAGCTGCAATTTATACCCATTACTTTTTATCCTAGGTCCCATAGTCACAGAAAATAGTTTCTTTTAGGCAATTGCCCAGTTTTCCAATTCGCTAATTTATTGATTGAATTAACTCACATTTAAGGAAGATAATGTAAAAATAGGGCAAGTTTAATATTACACCTTACCTATTTTCCTGGTAATATAAGGGAATTGAAAGGATGTCCGAATGCTAAGAAAGATTTTTCACTATTCCATCATTTAACTCCCATTGAAGAACATTTAAGATTACAATATTGAAACGCATGCCTAATAAATCTAATGAGGTGTTATATCATATACAGATACTTGCATTGCTGTCCATTTTGTTTATTAATGTGATGACTATAAAATAAATAACAACTCATTCCTGACATAGAATTTCTTGTAAAACACATAAAGACTTGTAAGATTAGCATTTTCTGGATCACTCATCAATCAGTGAAAATGAAATAAGCTTGTTATGAAAGTTGTTTCAAAATCAGAGATAATCATTTTCCTCTGCTTGTCCAAATAAAGACATATCAGGACCTTGTTGTTTACATTACTTTTCCTTTTTATGTTTAGTTGCAAGTTGCATGGACTTTTGGCATTCATGCCAAAGTAATTAATGAATACTTGAAAGTACATGGCGCTGTAATCATATATATTAGATCCTCATCAAAGAAAAATGGCTGTCAAAATTTGGTTTATCATGGATCAATGAGCATGTTGAGGCTTTTCTCATTAACCTCCAGGAGTTTGTTTATGTGGTACTTTTGAAATCGATGGCACCTTTTTTCAGGATCCTAAATGACCTGTGAGAAAGCCAAAAGACATTACAGCTATGACGTCCTTTTTTAAAATTTAGGATAACCATGCTGAGTGCCCCTGCTTTCCTTACGTTTCAGGTTTGGAGATGGCTACACAATAATTGTACGAATAGCAGGGGTGAACCCTGACTTAGCGCCTGTTGAGAACTTCTTCAAGCTGGCTTTTCCAGGAAGCGTGCTGAAGGAGAAGCATCGCAACATGCTGCAATATCAGCTCCCATCCTCTCCATCCTCTTTGGCTAGGATATTTAGCATCCTCTCCCAGAACAAAAAGAAACTCCACATAGAAGACTACTCCGTTTCCCAGACCACACTTGACCAAGTAAGTTGATAGCATGAAATTTGGGGGGGGGGGGGAGGGAGGGAAAAAACGTGTCTCAAGATCTCGTTCCTTGATCGCCATCCTGAGCTGTAGTTTATTCACTTTCACACTTCATTTACTACCTTGGTTCTTTCTCTGTTGGTTGATATTGACTCCAGTCACAATAGTGTTCTGACCCAGGCTTCCTTAAAAAGCAAGAAGCCGAGTCTTCGTTCCGGCAAAACCCCCTTTTATTTACATAACTATGAATTCCTTTCATTCAGTCAGCAAGACTTAGCAAAGTCTTTCAGAGGAATATTTATCAACCCGAACCTTATCTCGTTTGGAGAGCTGCCAGATAACTAGTTTCTAAACGCAGAACAAGGCAAAACTTGGCACACGATCTCTTATAGTCACATACAGAACTTTCCACTCCTGAAATGACCAAATGAATGGTAAAAGCCCACTCCCTGTTTGTTCCTCTTTTGTTTCTTATGGGAGAGGCCAATCACCTCCAAGGTATGCCTTTACTCCTAAGTCGACCCTGCTTTCTTAGTTGTTGTTGACTTCTGGCAGCTCTGCACATGCGCACACTGGGAACAGACTCCAGCTGTTTCTCTGCCTCACTGCTGTCTAGCTTCCTCTCTGCCTCCAACGAAGAGGAAGAGCCCTCGTCTGAGCTTTCCTCAGCCCCTAGGACTGCCCCATGTTCCTCCACAACCTCCTCACTGTCCAACTCTGCTGGCCGCCGATGGGCCACAACAAATAGGTGACGAAGAGGAATCAACATCTCCCTGTGATGATCTCATCACTGATGCCCATCTTTTTGTTCTCTTCTCTCAGGTATTTGTAAACTTTGCCAAGGACCAAAGTGATGATGACCACATGAAAGACTTGTCGTTGCACAAAAACCAGACTGTGGTAGATGTAGCTAATTTGACTTCCTTTTTGCACGATGAGAAGGTGAAGGAAAGCTGCGTATGAATAACCTTCCTCAGAAGGACGCAACGGTCGCACTGAGCAGAAGGGGGAAAGGTTCATCCTTTCTGTATTATGGATGGGATCTTCCCAAGTGGAAACAGATCGAGGCCGAGGAGGTGGAGATGGAAATTATAAATGGGACATTGTACTGGTTAATCATTCAATGCAATGCAATTCAATGCAAACAAAACAATATTCCACTACAGAGGCAGGCCTCTGGGAGATGTTGCCTTGTTGTACTGTTCTCTAGTGAAAGACTTGAATTTAGCTATTCTTACATTATAATTCTGTGAAACTCTAATATGGTGCCACTTGCTGCTACGTTGTCTTCTGCCATACTCCCAGTTGATTCTACTTAGTATGTTTTGTGTTAAGAATTACGTAACAACAGTTCAGAGATTTGTGGCCAGTGATTTATTTATTCACCATGCTAACAGCCCCCTCCGCACAGGGAAAGGAACTGCTTGGGCACGACATCATTGCTGGCAATGAATGCGTCAACAGAATCAGTGTCCAGCAGTCACATCCAGTGCGACATTGTGGCCTTATTTAAGTATTAGCTATTGGCCTGGTTGACCCATACATGCTTGAGGGGACTGGTATGACAACCATTAGGGGTCTTAGTAGTGGGCCATGAAGCACACCGTCAAAATAGGCTACTCTGAATTCAATGTTCTTAATGGCTTGTAGGAGAATCAACTATTAACCATCAAAGCATCTGAGACAATTTCTGTCCTAATGGTATGGTGACCAATTGCTCGGTTTCCCCGCTTTGCTTTTGTTGTGGAACTGTTGCTGTTTTTATATTTCTTTACTTAAGCTTGATTGTTGACATGTCTGTTTTCTTGTAAAAGTACTTTCTGTAGGAGACACTCAGCAATCTCTGAAGAACTCTCTATAGGGTATCTGTTTTCCTGCCTACCACAAAATATCTAAATGCATTATTTCCATCATTGTTGAAAATCTTCAGTTGTATCATCACCTCTGTCCTGGTTTTCATATAATTTTAAATCTCAAAAATGGTGATCTCCTACTTTGTGTTGGGTTGAGGTTGGAGAAAACCCTCCAGAATAAAACAGCTGGAGCTCCTTGAGTTGCCATAGTCCTTCCATTTCTTTACTCCATGGCTTTTATGTGGCACATACACTGATCTCCTACTCCAGATATGGATTGAAGGTAGGTATTAAAAGTTGGATATGTGGATGACAAGCAACTAATATATAATTTTTAAAAAATGGTCTATTTTTTAAGCAATTGCTTATTTGGAAATTTATATGGAAGCTTTTTTTTTTCCAGTCAGCCCAGATAGTATCTTTAAATAAAAAACTAGGCAAAGCAAAATGGCTACAAACATTTTTTTTTTGTAGTACTGAGTAACAAACCAACACTTGTGCTCATCACGGCTGGCATATACTAATATTTCAGACATGTCCCAAGCCTGGTAAAATTCTGAAATGATTAGTTGCACTAAGTCCTTTTGAAGTCAGCAGGACATCAATCTGAGTCCTGTGCACTTTTTTTTTGCACCCAACTTTCAATGACCTGCAATTTAGTCCCCCCACCCCCTCCCTCTCTGTCTCTCTACATATAAGTAGCTATTTTTTTCTACAAATATAAATACTCTATTTTAGTATAATTTTAAAACACTTGCAAATTTAACACAATTCAAATGGAGGTAAGCATTAACTGTACAATCCCTTGACACAACAGTAACCCAAAATAACTGGCTTAGAGTTAAATGACAGGTGTGTGAATTTCCAATGTAAGGCTGAAATCCTATGCAGGGTAAACTTGGCAGTTAGCTCTACTGGTCACAGTGGGACTTCAGTACAGGAGTAATCGCATATTCCCCTTGCTTTCAAATCCTTACTGATCTGTTTCATGAGAAATAATGATTTCTAGAAGTACTTCTGGCTAAGAATGGAGATCCAGGCTAGGTTTGCTCCACAATACTAGTAAATCACTGCATACAAATCTTCCTTTGTATCAGATACGTTAGCCAAAATTATACTACTTTAGGGGTGTCATTGAGGGCTGCATCAGGGTTGTTTGTCCTCTGGGGGCCCTGCGTGGGTGTGGTGGGTGTGGCCAGCTCGACATCATGCAGCCCGCATGTGGCCCTCCTGGGCTTCATTTTTGGCTGAAACAGCCTCCTGCAGCTCTCTGCCAGTGAAAACGGAGCCCGGAAGAGCCGCACACAGCCCTCCCAAGCTCCATTTTTGCTGGCAGAGGCACCGCAAGCCGGTCATTGCTGTTTCCAGAGTGGTCCCGTGGGCCAGATCTAAGCATCCTCTAGGCTGGATCCAGCCCGCAGCCCTTGGGTTTGACATCCATGTCCTAATTGCTCTCTGTGGTATGATATAAAACCACTGGTCAAGGAACTGAGCAAGAATATTTACTTCATGTTATGTGATTAAAATTGCTGTTATCCTTCTGCAGTATTTGTGATACTGTAAAGATAGTTTCATATGAATATATTTCTTACAGAAGTTAATACGTATAGTAAGTCCCTATTACTGCTTTTCCTCCCAGTTTTGTTCCAATCCCCTCCCTTCTCTAATATGATTGGTCCTTCATTCCAAGCACTTTATGCTGGCTGTAATGGGATCTATTTTTGCACTGGAATATCTTATAAACTTTGCAAAACAATAGTTTCACATATACGCAAAAACAATATTTTAAGTTAAAAATCTTTCAATGGACATTTTCATGGGAAAAACAAATATATATTTGTATTGCTAATAACTATTTGTGAAATATTAATAGGCATCTGTTAATTGCCTTGTACCAAGTAAAGAATAAAAGTGTTGCTGGTCTACAAATCATTAAGCATTTGTGAAGTTTATGTTAATATAAAAATTCTAAGTAGAAAAGAGTATGGTTCTCTATTTCTCAATAACAAAGCATTGTAGATGTATAGTAGGTGGCTAATGCAAAATTAGAATATGCAGTGTATGTTTTATTTTAAAAAATGAATTCCAATTTAAGAACAAAGATATTCCTGAAGAAGCAATTACATTTTAACCTGAAGAGATGTGTATAATACGAAATGAAAACAATTCTGACTATGGTCCAGCTAGTCCTGGACTTACAACTGTAACTGAGCTCAGAATTATGGTTGTTAAGTTGGGGGAGGCTATGAGGCTTGGTTGTGGTGTGTCAATTTTAGGGCATACATTCAACTTTTCATTTGGTGATGCTCCATCTCAAAACTGTGGGAAACTCTGCTATTATCTTCAGCAGCTGGGTCAACGAGGCTTCTGGAGACCACAGAAATATGACTCTTATGTGACTTGGGCCATAAATAGCCGGTTCTGATCTCTTTGCTAAAGTCCATAAATTCCATGGGATTGTAGAGTCACTGTGTAGTCCCAGATGTTATACAATTTCATTCATTTGGCCTCTGCTGCTTTTTTCTTCGCTCCCTTCCACATTTTTTTATTCGTGGCTTCCTGGAGGTCTCCCCACGTTCCCTTGGCAAAACAATTTCTTGTTTAATAGCATCAAGTATTTTCCTTGTGTCTAGTTGGCCGGTTGTTTTCCATCCGGGTTTCTTGGAATATATCTGCCCTCCTTGCCCTTTCACTTCAGGAAACCTCAGTTGTGCTAACCATCGACTTATTATTTAGTCATAACAAAGGAAGCCACTACTGTATCTTTTAAATACGGTAAATTGTTTCAATCCTTTAATATCTAAAATAAATGCCTGCATGCACTAAAGCATGACACTCAACAGGGCATTAAATTTTTCCCTCTGATGGGCTAGTTTACTGTGGGAGAGAATTTAGTTAAAATACGCAGGCCAATAAAGCAAAGTAACTTTGTGTACATATACATTCAGAGCCAGGAACGCCCTTCAAAGCAAGCCTCCCCCCCCACCCCCCAAATAAACCCTTGTCTGCTTTAATGCTTTGAAAAGAGATGCTGAAGTACTAGGCAAACACTTCCTTAAAATGCTTTGAAGAGCCCCAATGAGTGGATTTTTGTGTGGTATAAAAGTGGATTGACTCTCCTGGGTGCTCTGTGATGTGCTAGAAAGAGAATTATTCTTCACGTTTGTCACACTTGGCTGCAGGATGTGCCTGTGCATACCTTGATCTCTCAGTAGTTATCAATGCATGCTGCAACAAGGGTTTTACTTTATCAGCTGGCTTGTCACAGGTAAGGTAAAGGTTCTCCTTGCATATATATGCTAGTTGTTCCCAACTCTAGGGGACGGTGCTCACCTCTGTTTCAAAGCCGAAGAGTCAGCGCTGTCCGAAGACATTTCCGTGGTCATGTGGCTGGCATGACTAAACGCTGAAGGCGCACAGGTGGTTCCTATTTTTCTACTTGCATTTTTACATGCTTTCGAACTGCTAGGTTGGCAGAAGCTGGGACAAGTAACGGGAGCTCATTCAGTTACGTGGCACTAGGGATTCGAACCGCCGAACTGCCGAACTTTCTGATCGACAAGCTCAGCATCTTAGCCACTGAGCCACCACGTCCCTGTTGTCTTGTCACAGAGTCTGTCCCTAATTAGGGCTAAGAGAGTGTCGCTGGCCAAGGCCACCCACTAGTTCTCTGGGCTGTGCTAGAAGGGAATGAGTCCTACTACAAAAACATTTCATTCCCCACCAACTAACTTGAAAAAAATTAACCACCCTTCCAATATGGGTGCCATGCCTAAAATCGGAAGTTATTTAAAATAGAAACACAAAATGTATGTATTTCAAATAGCCATTTTATTGTTTTAGTTTCAACAATTACATTTCAGGCACTGCAATTCGAATGATAGCTTCAAAAACACAAATATGTGTATGCTACATAACATGCCACTGCGAGTGACTCTCTCAGAATAAGTCAGTTTATTCCATTTCTTCATTTAAAATGGCCAGAGCTAGCTCTGAATACATGGAAAAATTTACTTGATTTTTTTTTCTAATTTACTTCCATTTTTCCATGATTGAAAAGGAAAGAAAAGCTAGCAGGGACCTGAAACTGACATGCATGTTATTTATAGCAAAAAATATCAAAAATAGAAATGAAAGAAAAGATCATGTTCGTGAATTATTGAACACTTTTCATTCAACTAAAGTACCACTGCAAAGGCATTTTTGGTCCAGTTCTAGTACAGCGAAAAGTAAACAAATATAAATGATAAAATTTGGACCATGTTAGATAGAATTGCAGGCAAATACCCTGTTTCCCCCAAAATAAGACCTCCCTGGATAATAAGCCCAATCAGGCTTTTGAGCGCATGTGCTAAAACAAGCCCTCCCCTGAAAATAAGCCCTCCCTGAAAATATTGCAACACAGCAGCAGCCATGAGGTGAATGCCATGCTCACCGTCTCCTGCACCTCAAAAATAATAAGACCCCCTCGAAAATAAGGCCAAGTGCTTATTTCGGGTGTCAAAAGAAAATAAGACCCTGTTTTATTTTTGGGGAAACACAGTATATGTTACCTCAGAGTAATGCAGCACTTAGGTTTAGGACAAGCAAAATGTACATTTTAAAAAAGTTAATAATGCTTTGGAACAGTGAAGGCCATTTAGAAAAGATCCTTCACGATATGTACTGTCGTTCAGAAAAATTAACAAAAAAACTATGCTTTTCTTAAATCACTCTGGGCTGTATTTTTGCCTTTGACAGACTTATTTTCACAAACTTATAACTTATACAATGAAGGAGCCCAAGACAAAGAATTTATGGAAGTTCGTTTTCATAACAAAATTTAGTGAATCTTGAATTTTCATTTCACGGGGCGTGAAATGGGAGATTAACGTTTCCATTTCCAGCAAGGGAAATAGGCATAAGATTGCTACCAGAAAGAAAGGATAGGTTTGTATCATGGTTTATAAACAGGAAAAAAAATATAGCTGGACTATTAAAACCCTTAGATGCCCTTAGCAGTGCAATTGTCCCATTAAGCACTATATTTATTTTAATGGCGAGAACATTGTAGGAAGCAGGAGGCTGTTCTGTTGGGATTCCAGAAATTGAACGCTTTCTCGAACTAAAAGCAAATCACACAAGCAATTAAAAGGTTACTAGTGGTATATATACATATTATTTATTTTCAAAGAAAGAATCCCAAAGGGAAAGGGGGGACAAGGAGAAATCTTTCACTTACCAGCTGCTACTAACCGAGGATCCTCATGGGCATAATGTCTTCCAGCTGCCCGACTATCTGGACTCTCATTCCACCAAAGCACATGAACTACAAAGACAGAAAACTGCAACTCAATAACAGTGTGAATTAAACAGGCAATGTGTTTATTAAAAAAGGTTTTGCTGAATAATCGTTACTTGGAAAGCCATGCCTACTCCTTGTTATGGATAGTACCCACTGATATTGTATATCAAAGAAATCCTTTCAATTCACACACCACTGGAACACGACTGATAGTCACATCAAACACATGACTTTAAGCATTGGATACTGTATATGCAATACAGTGGTGGGTTTCAAAATTTTTTAGAACCTATTCTATGTGTGTGGCCTGTTTTGTGGGAGTGGCTCCGCGGTCATGTGACCGGGTGGGAGTGTCTTGGCGGTCATGTGACTGGGGGGGCATGGCCAACTTCGAAAATGTGGTGAAATTCACTTAACAACTCTCTTGCTTAGCAACCAAAATTTTGGGGTCAATTGTGGTCATAAGTCAAGGACTCTCTCTGCCTTCCTCTGCACGGCAGCCTTGTTCTAGTAAACCTTTTCTCCTTTCTGGCAATTTTCCTTTCTGTTAGAGGCACCAAAATAATCCAGATGATATAAGGTTTCCTGCTAGGACAAGGGGTTGGATTAGATGACCTCCGAGATTCCTTCCAGCACTAGATTGCTGTGCTGTTTCAAAGCATTTTCTAAAGCCATGTCTAGCTCCAGGGTTAACAGTCCATCCTTCCTCTCCTTTCTCTCTCTCTCTCTCCCTTCCTTCCTCTTCTTTTTTTTCTTCCTTTCTCTCTCTCTCTCTCTCTCTCTCTCCCCTTTTCTTTCTTCTTTCTTTCCTTCCTTCCTTCTTCCTTCCTTCCTTCCTTCCTTCCTTCCTTCCTTCCTTCCTTCCTTCCTTCCTTCCTTCCTTCCTTCCTTCCCTCCCTCCCTCCCTCCCTCCCTCCCTTCCTCTCTCTCACATTTTAGGAATCACATCTAAAGGACCTCTAGAAGTCTTGTTCAAAACTGATTGTAGTCCATGACAAAAGCTCTAGCTCAGATTCATTAACTTGACTATAAATTATCCCATTTAGATAATTTAGGTTTTTTTTTTAAGAATGTGGAAATGAGCAAAACAATATAGTAGAGAAATAAAGAAAGGAAGGAAGGAAGAAATAAGGAAGGAAGAAAGAAAGAAGGTTGGAAGGAAGGAAAGAAAAGTGTTCAGTTCTTAATATTTGAATGTATCTTCTTAATAAACATACTAGTAATAATGTATTAGAATATTTCCTTTCTCCCTGCCCCCCTCCATAAAAATTATTTGGAGCCACATGCAATTCTTCCTTCTTCCACCTCCCTCTACTCTCCTTCCTTCCATCTCATTTCCAGCTCCTTCGTTTCCTTCCCTTCTTCCTCTAATGTGGGCGGCGGCTGGACTTTGGGTTCTCACGCTCAGTTTCCCTAAAAATCCGCCGCTGGCACAAATCCACTTCTTCCTTCCCGATCTACTGGGTGTCAAAGCCCCCGCAATTCTCCTGTTGATTTAATCAAAGCAGCGGGGAAAGGGGGAGGAGGTGAGTGGAAGCAGTGAATGGACCCAGGCGCTTGTGCTCACACTTTTGGAGACAAATAATTGGGAAGGGATTCACTCTGGAAGCTTATAAAATCTCCCCACCAGGCGTGTGTGCATGCACACATTCTCCTCCTCTCTCCCCTCTCACCCTTTCTCTTATACTGACTCCAAAATTCTTAAAATCTCCTCACCATCTCCCAAATAGGTGTGTGTGCATGCACACATTCTCCTCCCTCTCTCCCTTTTTCTTATACTGGATTGACTGTTCCAATCAGCACTTGAATCAGCTGTAGCCGCTTGACAAGGTAATTACCGGCCATGCCGTGAGGCGATTGATTTTGTATCAATATCTCCCTGAGGCTTTTCCTTCAGCTGGCAGAAGGAGAGCGAAGCCGCTTCGGCCACTCTCTTCCAGAAGCCCCGCTGGGACCAAAAAGTGCCCTTTTGACCAGGAAGAGATCAGCTGCGGATGTGGAACCATGCGTAAGCTGAGCAGAAGGAACGGCCCTTCCCCACTCCAGACCAACTTGTGTAAGGCAAGACAGGCAGGCAGATGGGCACGTGACTCTGCCGGGGAAAACGTAGAAGGTGCAGAATCAGTTCTGCCAGAAGGCAAAAAGGCTTGGAGCTCCCTCCGCGCGCCCAGCAGCCAAAACCTCCCAGGGGGCTTCTGCTGGCGGGGGAGGGGGCGATCGGAACAGAGATAAGCACAGAAAATTGGCCACTGCTGGCGGCTCGGCTGGTGTAGTGGTGGCTGGCTGGCTGGCTCCCCAACGGCTGTAATCTGCTCTAAAAGCCGAGCGGTGACTTTCCAGTAGAACAGACTAGGTTCCGCGTGAGCCAAACGGTACTTGTTGATCACTCCCAGATACCAGCCGCTCCTCACTTATCTATTTTGCTACACTTAACAGAGAGCTAGCCTAGATCGTAACACCGGACTGGCAATCTGGCCCCTTGTGGGGTTAGACAGCCCCCTCTACAGCCACCTCAATTCTTTCAATTTAGTAAGCCAATCAATGAATCTAAAATAGCCAATGTCTCCTTTGGCTTCCCAGGAAAACATAGAAAGTGCAGAATCAGCTCTGCCTAAAGGCAAAAAGGCTTGGAGCTCCCTCTGTGCACCCACCAGCCAAAACCTCCCAGAAGGCTTCTGCTGGCAGGTGAGCGAGGAGAGAGGGGGATCCAAGCCTTCTTGCCTTCTGGCAGAGCTGATTCTGCATCTTCTAAATTTTCCCGGGCAGATTCACGTGCCCGTCCGCCTGCCTGTCTTGCCTTACACAAGTTGGTCTGGAGTGGGGAAGGGCCGTTCCTTCTGCTCAGCTTACGCATAGTTCCACATTCGCAGCTGATCTCTTCCTGGCCAAAAGGGCGCCTTTTCAGTCCCAGCGGGGCTTCGCTCTCCTTCTGCCAGCTGAAGGAAAGGGAGACATTGATACAAAGTCAATCGCCTCACGGTGTGGCCGGTGATTACCCTGTCAAGCAGCTACAGCTGATTCAAGTGTCGATCGGGACAGAGATAAGCACAGAAAATCGGCTTTTCCTTCAGCTGCCCAGGAAAACATAGAAGGCGCAGAATCAGCTCTGCCTAAAGGCAAAAAGGCTTGGAGCTCCCGCCGCACACCCACCAGCCAAAACCTCCCGGAAGGCTTCTGCTGGCAGGCGAGCGGGGGGGGGGGGGGGGGCAGGCTAGGGGAGTGACAGTTCCGGTATGGGCCCCCTGGAAGCCCCGGTATGGGAAGGCATGCGAAATTCTTTCAATCGGCACGGGCGTACAGACAGAACTGGCTGAAACCCACTTCTGATGCAATAGCATTAATTATTATGGTTCTCGGTATTCAATAATTAAATTACTGAAGGGATTAAACTGTTAATTGAATTAAATATTGATGAAGTTAAATTATTAATTACATCAAATACTTAAATAATTGAATGGATTAAATTATTAAAAGTAACCAAATGTTTGAAGCATAATTATTAGTTATGGTGATAAACCAATGAATAGCGTCAATTAATTCTTATCAAATAAGAGAACCAGCATGCCTAACCATTTTATCACTCAGTGCTCAAATTCCAAGCATGGACTAAAACAGAATTTCTCTTAAGAGGCAAAGAAACTGATTACCGTATTTTTCGGAGTATAAGACGAACCTTTTTATCCCCCCAAAAAGGGTGAAACTCTGGGTGCGTCTTATACGCCGAATGTAGCTTCACCCACCCGCCCCGCACACCGCATTTTCGGGGAATTCCATGCAGCAGGGATCCTCACTTTCACATGGAGCCTGATTCCCGAAGCTGCCTGGGGAACTGCGATGAAAGCCTTTACAATGAAAACGTTTTTGGGCTGTAGGGTCCTCTCCCCGATTCCAAAAAGGGTGCGTGCAGAGGCCAAACAAGTGCATTGTGTTTCAGGTGGCAGGCGGTTCCAGCACACGCTGCCACCTGAAAATGCTTTCCTTCCCAGTTCCCTGGTGCACATCGCAGAGCCACACGCCCTCCTCCTCCTCTACAGACTTGCTTCCTGTTTTCTCCTGGCCAGCACCGTTGGCTGGGGGAGGCAGGGAGAAAAGCGAGAGGGCAGCGCAGTCGGGCAAGGGTGCAGGAGCCGGGTGTGGAGACAGAGCAGGCAGATTAGAGGCAGCCGGCCAATTGCTGGCTTGGCGGCTTGGCTGCTGGCCACCCAGAGTGGAAACCCGTGTCGTAGCTCTATTAAGATGCTCATTTCACAGTTGGGCACAATTTGGGGATGGCAGGTGGGGCAAGGGATGGGTGCCCTGACATCCGCTTCTTGGAGGCCACTGCCCACGCCCTTAAGTGTCGCTGCCAGCGACCACAGTTTCACACCCCTCTCCCGGATAACAGCCGACAGGAGAGGAGCATGCCAGGCAAAGTTTCATCACGCCTGCCCAAACGAGTGAGGGGAGGGGATAGTCCAGCAGCACCCAGGGTACTTCTTCACCACTGGCAGGGATGCCGGTCACCCCAACACCCGCCCCACCTGCCACCCCCAAATTGTGCCCCACCACACAAAATGTGCATCTTAATAGAGTCTGGCAGCTCCGATGCATCTCTCGGCTGGTCTTTGCAGGGAAAACCTTGCACAGTAAAGAAAAACTTCATGAGAAGTTTTTCTTTACTGTGCAAGATGTTTCCCTGCATAGTGGCCGAGAGAGAGAAGTGGTGGAGCTGCCAGGCTTGAATAAGATGCGTGCCCCACCAGCCCCAACCCCTGCCCCACCTGCCACCCCCAAATTGTGCCTGAACATCTTTCTTGAGTCTGGCAGCTCCACCACTTCTCTCTCTTGGCTGTTCTGTGAAGGGAAACATCTTGCTGCTGAACCTCCTAGAGGCATGTAGGCAGGAGGCAGCCACGACATGGGTTTCCTTTGCTGCCTGCGCACTCCAGGTGGCCAGCAGCCAAGCCGCCAATCGGTCGGCTGCCTCTAATCTGCTTGCCCCGTGTCTGCGCCCGGCTCCTGAGGCGCTGTCCTCTCGCTTTTCTCCCTGCCTCCCCCAGCTGACGGTGCTGGCCAGGAGAAAACAGGCGGCGAGTCTGTAGAGGAGGAGGAGGGTGTGTGGCTCTGCGATGTCCACCGGGGAACTGGGAAGGAAAGCATTTTCAGGTGGAACCACCTGCCACCTGAAACACGATGCACTTGTTTGGCCTCTGCACGAGCCCTTTTTGGAATCTAGGAGGGAACCGTACAGCCCAAAAACGCTTTCATTGAAAAGGCTTTCATCGCAGTTCCCTAGGCAGCTTCGGGAATCAGGCTCACACAGAGTCAGCAAAGACATTAGCCAGATGAATACTGATGGATGCTGCTGCTAAAGAGGCACAAAGGTTTTTTTCCCAATTTCCTCCCCAAAAAAATTAAGGTGCGTCTTATACTCCGGTGCGTCTTATACTCCGAAAAATACGGTATTCATCTTCGAAAGAGTAAAAGACACTAGCCTGATTTTGGCATCGTTATACAATTTTGCATTGAGTGACTGTTCCGATTAGTGATGGAGTTGCCAGTCCCAATTGTGGTCAGTAATCAGGAGGACTACCTGTAGTATATTTCCCTTACAGGTAAACCTTTCCTCTGAGCCAAGTCTGATTCCAGGCAGCTTTCTGAACATGTCCATCAAGACATTTTGGCAACATTATGCCTTGTTTTAAGATATCTTTCAATTTTCCACATTAACCTTCAGCCCTGAGATTCTCTGGCAAGTCTCCGATCCAAATATGAATCCGATCAAATTTTGCTTAGCTTCAAGCCCAGCTGAGATCTGCCATGAGCTACCCTGAACCGAAGGCTGTTGTTTTCTCACTTCTTCCCTAAAATGTAGCAGTTCTACGTTGTATTGAAATCTGATAAGCAACCATACCTCGGTTGAGTAGTCCATATTCAGTATGGAAGACCCCAATCAGCTTAGTATATCCACTGTTTATGTGGGCTTTAATTGCAGCTTTAAAGGACTGTCCCCACACTGCTGGTCCACCAGGTTTCATCTGGAAGGTGACCAACTCATAGACTCCTGGGAGCAGCAGCACCGGAAGAAAAAGATTCAAAATTTGTAATGTCCTCTCAATATATTATGCACATATTTTGGAAATGAATAGAGATTTTGTACAAGAATGGAATTCAGTACTGAGAATACCTGAAGCTTTCTTTTTTTTAAAAAAAAAATATTCTAGTCCTTGCTAAAATGGGGCAGTTGAAAAATTATGAAAACTTCAAATATATTTAAACAAGAAGATAATATTGTTGGCAAAAATACATGGAAATCTTAAGTGCTATTATTATTTTTCAATTGAAATGCTAGTTTTCCCAGCTCAACCTCCTATTTGCCCATTAAGAATGCTAACATGCATTCCTAATGGGCTAACAGAGGATCTCTGTGGGCTGCTCAACAACTCTTAAGCTGTTCTAATACCCCCAGAATTCCCCACACAGACTAAAGTTCCTGAGATTTCGGAATTGCTGCCTTAAAGCGTGATAACCTATGGTATACGTACTTGCCAGATGCACAAACGCGTATTTTTCCTTCATGAACTGAAATTATATTTTCAGCTGCACAATCATTAAGAGTGATGGCAGTGAGCACACACTTTCAGTAGCTGGGCTTTTAAAGATTTTCAAAACAATTATGATAATTAAATAGCCATAGATCAACTAAGTACAAAGTTTACTCACTACGTGACAAAACTGCTCTCAAAAAAAAAAAAAAAAAAACCAGCCGGTCTACACCTTTAAAAATGCCAAAAAACCCAGTGTCTCAATTACATCAACATTCAATGTACCATCTTTTTCAGTGCTCCCAAGTGCACACCAGGGGACCAGGTAAGTAATCTCATTCTCTTGTTTGTCCAACAAGGGCAGCATGTGAGACATGTATTTTTCCTGCCATTCTTGATCTTTGGTTAATGCTGTACGGACAGCAGCCCTTTGCGCAAAGCTCTCTATAAACAAGGAAAATACAGTAAAGTTAGACATCCACATTTAGCTATGTCTAAAGTAAAGTTAGACATCCGCATCTAGTTTGCTATTTGTGTTTTTCAGAACGTCAAACCCAGAGGTCTTCAAACTTGGCAACTTTAAGACTTGTGGACTTCAACTGAGTTGAAGTCCACAAGTCTTAAAATTGCTAAGTTTGGGGACCTCTGCTCAAACCTATTGCTCTTGCGTAGTCATTACTTCTTGTTCATCCAAAATCAGCCATTTTTTTTTAGTTTTCAGATTTTATTAAAGCCATTGTTTGTTATATTCCCATGACAGATTCATCCTGTGTTTTTTTTTACATTCAATTTGCTTAGGGCCTAGCATTTTTTTTTTTTTAACTTTTTAAAGGAACATAATATATTCAGTTATTTACAACTAACTAATATTAGTATATAATGTCCTTGGCATGTTAACAACTTTTGTTTAGTCATATATATTTTATTTTATTTTTTGCCTGTTCTTCTTGCCTCTCTTTTATGGTTCTCTATATACTTTCCTTAACATCAATAAAAATATGTCAAAAAAGAAAACAAAATGTACCTATGATACATTCTTGTGCTTCTGATTGAACTCTAAAAAATATTCTAAATCAATTTCACCAGTTTGACTGTGACTATTAAAATGCAGAGATATTTGACATTGGGAGCTCTACAGTGGTTATGCGTCTTCTTTAAGGCAAGCTTGACCTAGTTACCTGCGGGATCGTATTCTGCCCCATACATCCCTACGACCCATCCGCTCGCACAGAGAGGGACTTCTCCAGGTGCCGTCCACCAGACAGTGCCGAAGGGCGGCGCCTAGGAGCAGAGCCTTCTCTGTGGCGGGCCCAGCCCTGTGGAATGACCTCCCTCCGGATATTAGGACCACCACTGACCTCCGCTCCTTCCGTGTAAAGCTCAAGACCCACCTATTCCAAATAGCTGGCCTGGCTCAACCATAACTTCATAACGCTCCTGACGGGTTTTTTTAATTCGGTAATTTTATTCAATGGGATTTTAAATTGTGTTTTTTAATTGTTTTCACTCATTAGTCTACCTCCTCCATGCACATGTATATGTCTTTGGTTCTTATGTATGTATGTTTGTCTTTATCTGTATTTTATTTGCTTTGATTGTACGCCGCCCCGAGTCCTTCGGGAGAGGGTTGCGGCTAATCAAATAAAATTATTGTTGTTGTTGTTATTATTATTATTATTATTATTATTATTATTATTATTATTATTATTATTATTATTATTATTATTATTATTAGTGTCCCTATAGAATCCTCCTTTTCTTGTTATTTTGCAGCAGAATCAAAATATTGGCTATTGGCTTTGTCTATGCTTACCACTACCCTGGCATTGTTTAGTGGTCTCCTTTGCTTAGCTTCTCAGACCAGGCAAGGCTGAGATGGGCACTGTGAACTACTGAACCAAGCAAGCACACTAAGAACTGAACACAAGAGTAGTTAATGGAGGTCTTAAGATACCAGTCAACTTTCCTATCCACTCAAAGTCTTGATTTCAAATTCTAATTAGAATATTATATGCAGTGTCCTTTAATACCATGTGTACAACCAGGAAGCCATTCACATTCTAACCAGCTGGATATTCCTACCTTATCATTTAAGACAACAGCTCCTTCACCAATTCACCTGGGAATCATGAGTAAGAGATGGATAAAGTCTTCATCTTAAAATCTGAGAAAAATATTTAATTCAGTGCAGTTGCTGAAATCTCTGTAACCTTATCTTAAATAAGTGTTTCTCAACCTTGGCAAGTTTAAACTATGTGAACTTCAACTCCCAGAATTCCCCAGTCAGCTGACTGGCTGGGAAATTCTGGGAGTTGAAGTCCGCACAGTTTAAACATGCCAAGATTGAGGAACACTGGCCTAGACTATTTCAATAAATTTTGCTAAAGAAAATCTGGAAGATATCTGCTTTCTGCAGAGGTGGAACAGTCAAGAAACTGACATTAATCTGAGCATCTGGATTATTTCCCCTCTTTAGAATTCAGCGTAACTCACAGCTTCCTCACTCTTAATCAAAATGTAAATCCTTAGTTAATAAATCAGATTTACAATCTTAATAAATGTATAATCTTTCGCTCTTATTTTCAGACTACAACCAATACCATTTCCTAGACTAAAAGATAGAATACAGGAGGAATGTTCTTTATTTGGGAGTTTACTATTTTGGTTTGTAAGAGCAGTCTTACACAGAATCAGAGAATACAAAAGTTCCAACAAGGAAGGGGGCTGATGGGGCTTGAAGGCAAAATCAAATGAGCTTCATAGCATTCCCCATAATTTTGAAGCTATATTGATTCCAAATTTAGATGCGCATTCTGACAGAAAAGGCATTTTGTCAACTTTAAAGCAACTAAATTGTGAGTAACAGCTTCCTATTGGATTACACTAAACAAGTCATGAACTGGTGGTTGTTAAGTGAGATTTTGGTTCTTGAGGGATGTTTGGTTCCTTACCAGTTTCTAAGGCTTCTTATTTAAACTGCACTGGCGATACAGGAGTTTCTGCAGTGAATCTTTTCATAAAGTAAAGGTAAAAGTTCCCCTCGCACCTATGTGCTAGTTGTTCCCGACTCTAGGGGGCGGTGCTCATCTCCGTTTCAAAGCCAAAGCGTCAGCACTGTCCAAAGACAGCTCCATGGTCATGTGGCCAGCATGACTAAATGCCAAAGGCGCACGGAACGCTGTTACCTTTCCACCAAAGTGGTCCCTATTTTTCTACTTGCATTTTACATGCTTTTGAACTGCTAGGTTAGCAGCAGCTGAGACAAGTAACGGGACCTCATTCCGTTACACAGGATTCAAACCGCCGAACTGTCAACCTTTCTGATCGACAAGCTCAGTGTCCTATAATCTTTTCATACTGGTTGAATAATCTGAAGACATCCCATATCCCATGGGAAGCAAGAATAACAATCTTATTACTTAATCCATTATATAAGTACTATAATATATTTATGGAAACATCTCTCTCTCTCTCTCTCTCTCTCTCTCTCTCTCTCTCTCTCACACACACACACACACACACACACACACAGACACACGGTGAGGAAAGTCATTAGCCTTTCAAAAGAGCTTCTACACCTGGCTCTGCCAACTGGCATGGGAGTCTAAGATGTCATGTAACCCTGGGGGTGGTTGGTAGGTGGTTGAAGGCTTTTAACTTTGCAACTGTTCTTTTTAACTCTGTAATTCTGTTTTCTAACTTTGTTTCTTACTATGACTTTTAATACGACTTTAGCGTTTTATTTATAAACCACTCAGAGGCATAGAAATATGACGAGCGGTACAGAAATTTCATATGTATATAATAGAAAACTATGCATACAGTACCATATTTCCAAATGTGGAAAACTTTATTCACTCCCCCAAATTCCAGAGTCCAGTATCCAACCATTGGGGAATGAAATGTGCGAAGGTGAATGTTTTTAGCGGTGAGGTCCAGAAAATCTTTCACCTTGTTTGGCTTAATTGTGTAAGTACGAAACTCATAGAATGTGCCATCTGCCTGTCGTGGCCCTGTGGCAAAAGATGAAGCCTGAAAATAAACAAAAGAAACATACATAAATGTTGATGAAAAATAGTAATAAATTACTTCTTTATTCAAATAAATATGAATGAATGCAAATAACGCACAAGATCATTTTCTTTCACATATGCAATGTGATGTGAAAAAGCAAGAGAAACACCTATCAATCTTCTCCAATCTGGTGCCACAAAATATAGAATCTGAAATTAAACCCATTTTGAGGCAAAAGACTAAGGAGGACTAGGGAAAAGCTAGGTTACCATAATAATAATAGTGGCCAGAATTCCCAAAAGAAGACACATTCAGTTTTTTATACAAAAGAATCAGCTAAACTATGAAAATCACTGTCATCAGATATGGCAATAGTCACCAATGAATTGTTGAAAATGATGTAAAAGGAAACAAACATTCACAGGCTTTAGTATCATCAATGGACAGTAGTGTTAATGGTTATAGGCTGAATACAAATAGGATTTGTAGCAGAAGCTGAGAAGAGACTCTTGTGCTATTTAACATTCTTGTAATAATCTGAATGCTGTTAGGTAACACAAATTGCTGGATTAGGCAGGTCTATGGTGTTTTTTTATTATTAGGTTCTTAGACCATCTTATTCCCTGGTTACCAATGTCAGCCTTGATTTTTGACACCTCAATAAAAAGCTAAATTTATTAACTTCAGCTTGTGTACAAATGTGCTCTGTTCTTATACATCTCATTGGATTCAAACACTGCACGAGGCCAAAATTCAATATGTTCCATTTTCTGTTGCCGCAATGGGTGAAAAAAAAGCCACTGCTGTCGATCAACCAAGGCTTCGCACAATTGCAAACCCTGCCAATGATTTCAACAAGCCATGGTCCTATAGGACTTTGTACAAGGCCTGTAATTTAGAGGTGCACTTTGGCCCCTTCTACTCTTATAGGCATCATTGCTATACAAACACCAGAGGCCACTGCACTGATATTACTAAACTGGATTTATTTTGCAATTAAATAAAATCTATGAGGCAATAAGGTCATCTTTACATTCTAATCATTCCTCTCGTCTCTGTTCAAGCTGATAATATGGCACTAGCAATAACTCAATGCAAACCACTCGTTGCTCTACCTGATCCAACTAAAGATAGGGGGAAAAAATGGGGAAAAAAACAAAAACAAAAAATGAAAATGGTATGATATTAATTTCAGTAAGATACCAGATAAAATAAAAATGTATACAAAAGTGGAACCTAGATTATTCACTAATTGCTTTTAAGTCTCAAGTATGTAAACAGTGCTCTTTAACAAATGAAAACATTTTAATCGCATTATTTCCCTTTAGCTTTATTGCTGTATTTTGCCTTCTTAAAAGCTGCTGGCAACTGAATATTACAGAAGAGAGCAAAAGGAGCAATAGAAGAGGTACTAAATATGGACTGCAACATTTGAAATGATCACTAGATGGCAGAAAAGAGATAAAACTTGTATCTTGTATTTATCTCTTGCTACCATCTAGTGGTCATCTTGATTTTGCAGCCCAGATTGAATAGCCCTTCTGTTAGAACAGCCCTTCAACTGTCCTGAATTATTCATCCCATAATTTCATCACAGCCACAATGCAAAATTCTACATTTCATTTTACATATCAAATGTAGCACTTCTGGAAAAAATGTTTTGTGCCAAGCCATCCAAATTAGCCCAGTTATTTAAAAAAAGCAGTTTTAGAATAATGCATATATTTTTATTAAATCGAGTTCAGGAAAACCAGGGAAATATAACAAAGATTACAGAACTGAACTAGTTAGAGCAGAGAGCAGAAAAATCAATTCAAATATGTTTACATCTGCAAAAACTACTGGATGGCTTTTGGCTTTTTGGTTAGTTATGTTAACAGATTATTTGATGACAAAAGGCAGCTATAATGCAATTAATGACAGAGCCACGAATAAGTAACAGAACAAAATACTGCAGAAGCAGGAGGGGAAAACGCACGTGGAACATTTTATTTTTTAAGAAATAAAAACAAATCAGCGTGGGAATTTGCATACATACGTTCATAGCTAGATCAGCCCCTACATTGGTTCTATAATAGAAATTGTAGAAATTGGTGTAGTGATTAAGGTGCTGGCGTAGAAACCAGGAGACTATGAGTTCTAGTTCTGCTTTAGACATGAAAGCTGGCTGGTTGACTTTCTCTCATTCCAACCCACCTCACAGGGTTGTTGTGGTAAAAATAAAGAGGAGGAAGGAGTATGATATGTTTGCTGTCTTGAATTACTTATAAAGCAATAGGTAGATTTTAAAAAAATCAATGTCATGTGGTGTGCACTGGAACTCATTACTTCACGAATAAGGATTCTTTTGACACCAACACAGCAAATGTTAAAAATATTTAAGGCTCCACATTTAATAGTTTTACAGAAGAGTGGATTTAGCAAGTGTAGCTGCTGTCTTGTGTAGGTAGAGGATTCCCATCCTCTGATCTGCATCTGACCTATTCTAAACACATGGAAGATAGTTGCCCCATCACTTTTGTTAGTTTAAAAGTGATTTCCTAATCATCAGCCTAAACCTGTATTTCGGAGTCCATGGAGGCTTAGAATGAATACAGGTAGTCCTCGACTTAGAACAGTTCATTTAGTGACCATTCAAAGTTAGAATGGGACTGAAAAAGTGACATGACCATTTTTCATACTTTACGACTGACGCATCATCCCCAGTCACATAATCAAGATTTGGATTCATACAATTAATTCATATTTATGACGGTTGCAATGTCCCAAGATCATGTGACCACCTTCTGTGACCATTTGAGAAGCAAATTCAGTAGGGAAGCCAGATTCAATTTACAACCATGATTCTAACTTGTAATAGCAATAGCATTTAAGACTTATATCTCGTCACAAGTGCTTTACAGCCCTCTCTAAGCGGTTTACAAAGTCAGCCTATTGCCCCCAACAATCTGACTCCTCATTTTACCCACCTAGGAAGGATGGAAGGCTGAGTCAACCTTGAGCCAGTGAGGATTGAACTGCCTAACCACATGATTCACTTAGCAACTGTGGCAAGAAAGATTGTAAAATGGGGAAAAGCTCACTTAATAAACGTCTCACGTAGCAACATAAATGTGAGTTGTAAATTGTAAGTCAAGGACTACCTGTAAGGAGGAAGATGGTAGAATGGACGACAACATCTGCCGGCAGGCAACAAAGGAGAATAGGAAGGGATGCGTGTCTCAGTTCTAATTTTAGAGTTTGTGGAAACTAATGGAGATACCACTTAGAACTAAGGAGAAATTTCCTGATAGTTACAACAAATTAATCAGTGGAACAACTTGCCTCCAGAAGCTCTGAATGCTCCAACACTGGAAGTTTTTAAGAAGATGTTGGATAACCATTTGTCTGAAGGATTTCCTGCCTAAGCAGGGGGTTGGACTAGAAGACCTCCACGGTCCCGTCCAATTCCGTTATTCTATTCTATTCTTTCTTCAAAACCTTTTTTCCAATCCAAACTCAAATCCAGATCTGATATGGGGATCAAGTCCTTTTGCATCCTCTTTCCTCCTAGTTTCCTCGGCTCCTCGCCGCTCCTTTTCTCTGCCGTTAACAGCGAGCGGGCAAAGATTAAACAGCAGCAACTGCAGCTGCAGCCGTGCCGAGCATCTCTTACAGGGCCGCCCTCACCTGTTGGATGTCTGCCTGCCCATTAGTTCTGCACGGCGCACGGGAACTCTATCCTCCACCCCAAGCGTCTTCCTTCGCTCCCTCCCTTTTACCTGGGCGCCGACCGCTCGCGCCGCTGCCGCGACTCCTCTGAGGAGAGCCCGGGGGCCCTGCATGGTCTGATCGGACGGCCCCCACAAAAGCAGCAGCGCGGCAACAGCAACAGCCAAGGCACGTAGCCCAGCTGAGGGCGGGGAACGGCCACTTCCTACTGCATCGAGGCAAAGCATTGGCCGAAGCGAACCTCGTGGCCGCCTCTTCCTCACCAAGCGCAGTGAAAGAGCGCTTGCCTCTTCCCAGCCCTTTCCCACTACGCTGCGTGAGGGATGAGGAAGATACAACCTCCCCGGATGGACGCGGAAGTTTTACTTCTGGATCTGAGATGTGGGTTAAATTACAACTCTGGGCATCCTTGATCCTTGGCCGGGATTGCTGGAGCCGATAGATTGCAATCCAGCCGCTCTTGGGGTTTCTTGAATTTAACTAGTCCAAACGTTTCCCCGCGAAATTCCAGGGGACGCTCCTGAGCGGAGGATTGTTTTGCAAAGGGAAAGAAATATTACACGTGGGGGAAAGTGGGAGTTCTCAGTGGGATTTCTGGCTTAAGAATTATTACTTAACAGCATTATTTACTCATTATACTATAGATCCTCAATTAAAATTTCTTCCTGGAGCTTCTGGGAGAACTACCACAGAGTGGTAGAAATGCCTATTTTGTGAATACCGTACTGTCTTAGGTGTTCTGATACTGAACTGAAAACTGGAATTTTACTATTGCGTGGGGGACGACGACAAGGGGGGGGATTATGCACTGTATGACTGAGACGTTACAGTATAAAGATAAAATCACGAAAAGGTGAATCCACATTTAAGTACTTATCTTTATTTTGGCTCACCTACACAGCAGCACATAGCAAATCACCCTGTGTTTATACATTCAGGCTAAGGCAAAATGAGACAAAGGGCTTCAAAGAGTGACATGCTTTATTGAGATCTGGCAGCCTTCTACTGGATGTCCTTCAGATGTGGTTGGACTTCAAATTTGGAGGAATTGGAATTGTACAACTCATCTGAACAGAACCAGGAGGAGCACAGATGCAGAATTAAAAGTCACGATTCTCGCATGCCTTTGCTTTATGTTTTCAAACTTATGGAACTGCAGAATCAAAGACTGATTGAATTAAAACATTAAGAGGAAGAGGAATGAAAATAAAATGGTTCAGTTGTAGCCCTTTTTCAGGTTTATGGATTATTATTTCTAATGTAAAGCAGGTGCATAGTCTAGACTGACATATCAATTTAGACAAAAGGGCCATTCATGTTTATTGTCACAAAAGTACACATGGTAGTAAAGATGACTGGAAGAATCAATTCAAGTTCAGTTTTCAACCAAAGATAAGAATTAGAATTAATTCTGGGTTGTAAAATATTTTATGTAATCCATTAAAAATTCTGCAATGTGCTCATGATTTTATTTAGATTGAAGAACATCATACCCTTTAGAATTTTAAAGGATAGAATATGGAATCTACAATCTGCCATTTAAAAAGTCTGCAGAGATATGTAATACAAACAGAATGAGTGGAATTGCCAAGTGGCAGGATAGGAAATGATAGAATTGCATACACACAATCCAGAAAATCTATTTAATTTCACATTTAACAGTCTCAAACCTAATGCAATGATAAATACCATAAAAAGTTCAGCTCCATCACCAAATATTCAAGAATAAATACGGTAAATATATTTCAGCTGTAATAAGTGAAATTTCATTCTCTTGCTCTCACTGCAATCTATACATTAATCATGAGACTTTCCTGATTAAATAATATAAATGACATCAACTTTTTATTTTTAGGTTATTATATTTAATAATTAGTTTTTAGTTTTATTTATAAGTTAAGATATTTAAATATGAGTAACACCATTATGAAATTATTATTTTAGACATATCCTCCATTTTTTAATTCTCCGGTCTAAACATTTCAGTACAAATATTCTGTACTAAGTCCTTATTTACTCATAATTTGAATCTATGTTTATGCAGATGATTAGAAAAATCTACAGTATTTGAGAAGGTAACATGACTTTCCACAAATAATGATTACTCAAAACTACCCCTCAACCTGCCTTTATGAATGAAAACTATAGATGAGGATTGCAGAAAATGATTTTTTATGTGATGTCGTTCAACTGGAATAAAACTACTTCAAAGGTGAAAACGATGCAGGAATCAGGAGCATGTTTTGCTGGGTTTCCAAGAACCGAATATTCTCCCGAACTGAAAATAAGAATTAAAATACACTCTCTCAAACTTATAAAAAAGCATTGATAGACATTACAAGATACACAGTAATATCTTACCAGCTGCTACAACTCTGGCATCTTCATGGGCCATATGCCTCCCAGCTGCCCGGATGTCTGGATTCTCAAACCACCAAAGCACATGAACTGTGAAAGTAAAAGCAAGAACACAGTACTAGCACAAGATGTGCATGCACATCAATAGAAAAAATTATGACATTCAAGTTCCAATGTCCACAAACAATTTCTTGCCCCCGAGACTGTGTCTGTACAATTCTATAAAAGACCAAGCTACTCACAGAGATATGGAAAACTAAGTATATCAGATATGATATAGAGCAGCGATGGCGAACCTTTTTTGGCTCGCGTGCCATAAGGGGGGGGAACGCAGGGGGGTAGTGTGCAGGCGTTCCGCACCCACAATGCAATGTGCGACCCCCCAGTGCGCATGTGTGCACTACAGGCGCTCCCCCCATTTTTGCCCTCCCCAGACTCCAGAGGCTTTATAGGAGCCTGGGGGGGGGGCAAAAACAGCCCCCCCTCCCCGGAAGCCCTCTGGAGGCTTCAGGGACCTTCAGGACGCTTCCCTGAAGCCTCCGGAGCAGTCAAAACGAACCTCTGAGCAAACCAGGAGTGACTTCCGGTTTGCTCGGAGGGTCGTTTTGAGCGCTCTGAAGGCTTGAGGGACCTTCAGGACACTTCCCTGAAGTCTCCGGAGCAGTCAAAATGACCCTCCGAGCAAACCGGAAGTCCGTTCCCGAACTTCTGGTTTGCCCGCAAGGCTGTTTTTTTGTGCTCCGGAGGCTTCATGGAAGCTCATGAAGCCTTCGGAGGGCCTCCGGGGAAGGCTCTTTTCACCCTCCCCAGGCTCCTATAAAGGCTCTGGAGCCTAGGGAGGGCAAAAAATGCCTTTAAAAAGGTGAACTTGGCTGGCCAGCGCTGACAGGGCAGTGCCTCATGTGCCCTGACAAATGGCTCCGTGTGCCACCTGTGGCACGCATGCCATAGGTTTGCCATCACTGATATAGAGGTACGGTGTTGTTCTAGAGCAGGGGTCATCAAACTGCGGCTATGGAGCTGCATATGGCTCTTTCCTCCCTCAGCTGCGGCTCCGTTACTGGTCGGCGCCACAATTTTGAGAGGAGCTTCCAGTGGGGGGGAGGGGGGAGAGAAGCCCAGTGCGCAAGGAGAAGACTATGGAAAGGGGAGGGTTTTCCAGTTGTCTCCACAATTGATAGGGCTTTCAGTTATGACAGGTAGAGGAAAAAGTACACCGCACTAGGAGGAGACACTATGGTGGGGGAACTTAACTTCTGGTCAGCTCCAGAATTCAACAGGGGGCTTCCGGTTAGGACCTTTGTGGCTCCTGATGTTTTCTGTGGGAAACAGGTCCAAATGGCTCTTTGAGTGTTTAAGTTTGCCGACCCCTGTTCTAGAGCAAGGATGTCCAACCTTGGCAACGTTTAAGACTTGAGGACTTCAACTCCCAAAATTCCCCTGTCAGCATTGCTGGGGAATTCTGGGAAATGAAGTTCACTAGTTGTAAAGTTGCAAAGATGGCCACCCCTGTTCTAGAGTTAAATAACTGTATCCCATGTTCTGTGTTCTAAAATTTCAGGTATAGTCCAGGCATTTACCCCCCAAAAGTGGGTAAACTTTTTCCAAAACTTCAGAAAGCCACTGCCAATTAGCGTAGACATGAAATAGATGAATCAACAGTCTGGCTCACTGTAAGGCAGTTGTACTCCTAGATTTTTTCCAAATACTTAGACAATATTCTTAGGATACTAGAAGTGGGGATTCTGCTTTCAATACTACAATGATATAACGGATGCATTGTCATTTGCTATGACCAGAACTTGTTTAAAGGGCAAAACAAAAATAATATTTCAAAAATTTTATCTTTTAAATATGACTAAATTTGGACCAAACTGATCCTTTTTTTCTCGTTCCTGTGCTATACTGGACAGATATCTGAGCATGTGTGAAGTTATTAATCATAGGAATGTAAAATATATATATTGGAGCATAATTTTGTATTTGAAATAAGAAAAATTTTGAGCCTGCACCTGTATTAAGAAATCCATATTCTGTGTGGAAAAAGCCAATCAGTTTTGCATAGCCTTTGCTAACATGTGCATCAATAGCTGCTTTGAATGAATTTCCCCATAAAGCTGGACCACCTGGTTTCAGCTGATAAGTCACCAACTCATAAACTCCTAGGAGAGAAGAAAAACATTTTCAGGTTATTATAGGCAGTGTGACAAAAACAAGCAACTCATTTCTTACAGTACATATATCTTCATCACTGATCTAAATTCAATTTCATTTCACTTTTTGCTTTAAATCTATGCATGTTTACTTTCAATTCAGAATTCAGAATTCTATTTGTGTAGGTATGCCCATCAGTCCACATATCCCATGCCTGTCTCAAACAGAAGAGATTGAAATATAATTAATTATATTCCACAATTAATCAGTGGAACAGCTTGCCTCCAGAAGTTGTGAATGCCCCAACACTGGAAGTCTTTAAGAAGATGTTGGATAGCTATTTGTCTGAAACGGTATAGGGTTTCCTGCCTAGGCAGGGGGTTGGACTAGAAGACCTCCAAGGTCCCTTCCAACTCTACTATTGTATTGTATAATTTGACCACTTTAAAAAAAACCATTTTACCAATGCATGAAATCATTTTAAGAGACAGCAATAGACACAGTAATTTCTCTCTCACACACACAAATATAAATAAGGACTTGGAAAATATGATACCTTTTAAAATGACATTAAAAGAATGAATATTTTGAAGTATTGTTTTGGTTTCAGTCCACAGCTGTGGAAAGTAGTGCAAATATCACAATGCCTAATTTGGTTTCCAACAGTAGCTTATGGGTTTTTTTTGAGCATATGTTACCATCCTTACAGGATGGTTAGAGGCAAGGATGGGGGGAAAACAGCTTGTGAAAAAGAAAAGGAGCTAAAGCTTATTACCTCAGTAAGATTTATGGGTTTCAGTAACATAACTAGGGATGGTTTGGGTTCTTTTTTTTGCCTGTGGGAGCCGTTTTGGGGGTATCAAGTTAAACCAGAAGTGGCAAGACCTGTTGCAAATGGTAAAGCAGCTTCTGAAATAAACTTCTACAAGCTTATTTCAGCAGCTGCTAATCTTGGCTCCTCCCCTTATTCCTCTATAAGAAACTAATGAATATTACTAATCAAGTGTGCGGCATAATTTTAGTGAACGTGTGTGATTCTGAACCATCTCCTCAAACAATTTCTGAGTTTTTGAGGAATTCCTTTCACTGCCTACAAAATCAGGGCAGCAGGTTGAGGAGCAACAGAATTGACCTTCTTTTGGTGGGGTTCCCAACTCACACCAGGGGACCATGTAAGCAATTTCCATATGCTGCTTATCCAGAAGTGGAAGAATTGCCGCTAGTTTTTCCTGCCATTCTTTATCATTGATTACAGCTTTCCGTACAGCTGCTCTGTGTGCAAAGTTATCTGTGAATGGAAAAAGAGAGATTGAACTTCTTACAGCCATGTCACATTTGCTTCCATGATAAGTGCACAAAACTATAGAGAAATAAATTAATATTTAATTTAAAAAAGTTTTAACTTAATATTACTATTAGAGAACAAAATGTTCTCCAATGCAGCCTCGGAATGTACAGTCTGGCCCATCCTATTTTCTCTTCAAGAAGCTCACATGCTGTATTGCTGGGCCATGCACTGTTGCATAATCCCAATACTTATGAAAATTGTGAATTAAACTCCAAATGGTTTCAGCAAATGTCAGGGACTCCAGCTGATGAAGAGAAAGACTGGGACCTCCTTTAGCAGTTATGTGAGCCTTGATGACTCAGAATTTTCCAGGCAGCAGTGAAAATGTCCATTACCAACTTTTCTATTGGCAGGCAATTTGATGTGCATTGGCAGGCAGTAGGATGAATACTTCTTTTTCTATTACTTAGTTAACAAAACAATGCATCTAAACTAGCTTCATTAATCCCAGAGGTCTTGAAACCTTTTTGGACCTTGTTATTTGTAACCCTGGGATAGTAACAGTGATGTGATTCACTTAACTTTACTACCAGTTTGCAAATGTGAGTGGGCTCAAGTGTGCAGAAGGTTGCGCATTATGTCGGGGTGGGTGGGCGGAGCCTCCAGCTACCACCGCTACCAGTTCACCCAAACTGGCAGAATACCACCACTGGATGGTAACCATATAACCTGGTGACAAACTTCATAGAAATAACTTTTAAAAAGGCACATTCAACCTCTTTGAAACACCACCATGCAATTCATACCGTATTTCCAAATATGAAATGCTTTATTCATTGCCCCAAATTCAGCTGTCCAGAATCCAATCATCGGTGAGTGAACCATACGAATCTTAATAGATTTATTGACCAATTCAAGAAACTCCTTTGTCTTTGCTGGCTTAATGTCATAAGTACGAAGTTCATAGACAGTGCCAACTTCCTGTCTGGGTCCCGTAGCAAAAGATGAACAAGCTTGAAACACATTTGGCTTTAGAGACAAAAGCATAAAAACAAATAGTGGAAATGATAGTTTCTAGGTTTGTAATCAGTGTATATATATTTTGATCAGTGAGATACTACCTGGGATTTTTAATAAATAAAATGCTAAAGCTTCATTCATGTTTAAGCTTTGCATTTTAACAATACAGGTAGTCCTCGACCTACGACCACAATTCAGCTCCCAAATTATGTTGCTACGGAAGACATTTGTTAAGGGAGTTTGGCCACATTTTATGACTTTTCTTTCCACAATTGTTAAGTGAATCACTGCAGTTCTTAAGTTAGTAATACAGTTGTTAAGTGAATCTGGATTCCACAATTGACTTTGCTTGTCAGATGGTCACAAAAGGTGATCCCATGACTCTGGGACACTAGAACCATCATAAATATCAGTTCCAAGCATCTGAATTTTGATCACATTACTGTGGGGATACTGCAATCCTTGTTGTATGAAAAACAGCCATAAGCCACTTTTTCCAGTGTAACTTTGAACTGTTGTACGTTGAGGACTACTTGTAATTTATCGGGGGCAAATACAAGTTTTACTGTAAAATAAGTTTCACTTATAATGCTATTCATCTTGAAGAGGTGTAGAGAGAGGAAGTAAGAAAAAACTGAGAAAGAGATAACTCAATGTAACGATCTGTATCTTTCTAGATTCCCAAAATCCATTATAAAGGAGGAGGTATTATGCATGGAAAAAATGCTCTGGAAGTTCACAAGGGGGGATTTCTGTAATTAAATATCTGGTTAAGCAACAGCTTCCTGAACCTGAATTGGAGATGGCATTACGGCAGAACATTTTCAGTAATACACAAGAGCTCATAAAAAGATACAGAAGTGATGGTGCCCTAAGGAAACTTTGGTCTACCACTGAGAGTTACAATAGTGCCCTCAATTGTTCCCAGAGAAGAAATTGTTAGTTCCAGATTTTCTTATATAAGTGTCATATTCACAAAGGATGCACTTCCAAAAGTAGATAGTGCTTCAGACTCTGTTCAATCTTTCATTAGAGCAACCTGATTTTTTTCAAGCTTATGCCTAAATCTGGAAAAAAAAAGATGCTGATGCTTTAAGGATTTTTTTTAAAGCTTGAAATCTCCAAAGCAGCTTTTAAAAACATATTAAGAATCTTCAAAGCAATTCTTAAAGCACTCGCATTTTTCTTCTTCTTTTTTTCAAGCTCTCAGGAAGACTTGAAAAAAAATCGGGCTGCTTTGACAAAGGGCAGAGAGGTGATGCTGCTGTCTAACATCTGAAGCTGTTGTGGCCCAGCAGGATCCGGGTGAGCTGCTGATGGACTCGGATAGCAAGGAACCATATGAGTCTGCCCTGGACGATGTGGAGGACCCTGGGCAGGGTTCAGACTCAGAGCAGGGACCAGAGAGGCTGGTTGACCACCAGGAGGCGCCTGAGGCATGGAGCAGTGGGGAGGATCAAAGGCAGTTTGTCCCTGATGCTAGATTGAGAAGGGCTGAGAAACAGAAGCAGCAACTTCATAGGCAGATTCACAGAAGATGATTAAGTACAGGTGGTTGTGGATTGGCCCCTCCCAAGAGAGATTATAGGTGAGGTGTTGGGCGGGGGCATTTGCAGGAAACAACCATTCAAATTAGTAGTGAAGAAAATCTATCTCTGTATTCTAGCCGGGTCTGTTCTTTGGACTATCTGCGTTGCTTCTTTTGAATTATCTGGGTTGCTCTATTGAACGTGAGTTGTCTGGGCCCTCAGCCAAAGGATTCGTTATCTTAGTAATTAAACAGTGGCAAACAGCCAAGCCTGTGTTCTGGTTTATTCACAGGCGTGGAGGGGGGGGGGGTCAGAACAGACTTTCCAAATACTTTTTTCAAGCCCTAAAATACATACAGAAAGTGGAAGAGGCACACATCAATGAGCTCAGAATCAGAAACAACAATATGCAGAGGTTTTCTATTTGTCAAGACCTAACATTTATGCTTTCAGAAGTAGCATGCATAACGTGACATTCAAAACAATCACAGTGAGAAAGGGCTATCCACGAAAATATACTGAATTGCTTCACATGATTAGCTCATGCATAGTTTATTGCACAGGTGACAAACTCGATCGTATCACGTGATGTCAGGTGACGTATCGCAACATTTTTTGCCTTTGCGGAGCCAGGGTGGGCGTGGCCTGCGGATGATGCATCTGATCTGCGGGCCGCCAGTTTGATACCCGTTTTATTGAATAAACCAATTGCCTGGGCTCATGCATTCTGTTGCCATATCAATGGCAAGCCAGGAGCTAATTAGGATCCAGAGACCATCGGCTAAAACCAGGGTGAAATGCTGAAAATGACTTTAAGAGTATTAAGAGTATTTGAAACAAAAACATATGCCAATCCATCTCTTCAACTTGCAGAAACCCTGGAAATGGCAGCAGAAGAATCCAGTGGGGGTCTAGGAGTTGCACAGTACTCTCTTAGGATTTTAGGTCTATGGTGAGGTTCAAACTGTTGGGGTGGGGGGCTTTTGCTACCTTTTTATACTAGAAATGACAGGGGGTATAAACAAAAGCACCTGGTGAAGCCTCGGCAGCACATTTTATCAGGGATTTGGTTCTAAATCAATTGCTCCTGGCCAGATATACTTTTTTAAGAAAGGGATCCTAGTAAATAACTTCTTGGGATGGTCTTATGACATATCTTGTCAATAACTTAATAATTGACTGTCTGTTAGTTATTTTAATGGGAAACATTTTTCCTAGTGTGCAGCTATTGCTTCCCCACCTGGAAGCAGGGCAGAGGTGATATTCAGCCAGTTCTGACCGGTTCTGGCGAACCAGTAGCGGAAATTTTGAGCAGTTTAGAGAACTGGCAACTACTCTGGCTGGCTCTGCTGCAGGGTCCCAGCTGATTGGAGGTCCCAGCTGATTAGCTGAGTCTTCTTCTGTTGCCCCGCAAAGGAGAACGGGGCTGGAAAGCAGGTTAATGGGGTGGGGAGGGAATGGGGATTTTACTGTATACTTGCCCTGGAGTGGGGTTGGAATGGGGATTTTGTAGTATCCTTCCCCCAGGAGTGGGGAGGGAATGAGGATTTTGCAGTATCCTTCCCCTACCACGCCCACCAACCACGCCATGCCCACAGAACTGGTAGTCAAAATTTTTGAATCCCACCACTGAATCAGGGATGAAATGTGAGAAACCATGCTGTCCTTTTTCTCCGCACTGTTACACTGGGGTGTACATATTAAAGGCTCAAGGGTAGTTATTTCTCAACTTCGGCAACTTGAAGATGTATAGACTTTAATTCCCAGAATTCCCCGGTCATCAAGCTGGTTGCAACACTGCACAAATGTGTCCTACAAAACCATGCTGCAATCCGCAAAGCTTGCTAAGTAACTTTTTTCGGAGCATGCATTGGAAGAAACTTACAACACAAATATACAGGAGTTGGCCAACACTGGGCCTCAGGGTTGAGCGACTGTGGTCTAGACAACAGTTTTCCTGAGGTTTCACTAGCAACTATAGTTGACATTTTCTTAAGAAATCTGTTGTCTAGACCAGGATCACTTTACTTTGAAGGTCAAGACTGCCTTACAACACAAAGCTTGCTAAGTAAAACACATTTTGTCTCAACTAACTTAAGTAACTGAACGACTGGCTGAAAATAACTCAGATACCTTATATCTGCACAGTGTTAAAGTGATTCACAGCACTATCTCCTTGTCATGATGTTCCATGATGTCATTATATACATTACAGTATCCATAAACTACCATATGGATTACAGACTGTACTAGTGTGGTATGCACAACATGATAAACCCAAATCAAACTGTATTGCAGTTTTAACATTTTGTGAAGTTAGACAATTATCGACAGTTAAAGAAATCAACACGTTTCACATACCCTATAAATAGGAGTTCTTTCTACATCAATTTACATGAGAATCTACAACTGCTTTATTTTATTTTATAAAATATGCATACATCTAATATTCTTTGGACTGGAGTGGCATAGAAGCCTGAATAAATAATATTCTGGGTGTACAGGGCCGAAAACATTGAGATTTGTGGCACTGTCTTTCAGGAACGTTTTCCTCCTTTACTAATTTTTCAACAGAAAAAGCACTGATATCTTCCAAGGAAGTGCAAGATTTCTAACACAGTTCAAAAATGTGTGTGCAAATCAATAACTAGAAGCACAGCAAAAGATGTGCATGCCTGCAGTCCATGGTAAAATATTATAATTTGTTTCATTTAGGAACCAACAGTGCATTTCTCATAGCTTCCCGCACCACTGCTCATCTCTGGCGTTAGTTCATAACATGTTTTCCAAGCCGTACACTTCAAGCCCCAGACAAAAGCGCTGCATTTTTCCTAGGTAACATTTCTTCAAAGTCACCTAGAAATTAATACACACATATATTTGAAATCTCAGTTCAATCAAAAATCATTCCATTTTCCCTCACACCTCTTTCGTATTATGAAACTCAAAATGTACTGCTAATGTTGCAGAGATTTGTTTTACAGATAGTCCTCAACTTGCAACAGTACACTTAGTGGCCAAAGTTACAATGGCACTGGAAAAAGTGACTTATGACTGTTTTTCAGTTACAACATTTTCAGCATGGGGAAGCCAGGTTACTAACTTATCAACTGATTCACTTAACTGAAGCAAGAAAGATCATAAAATAGGGCAAAATTCACTTAAATGTCTCACTTAACAACAAAAATGTTGGGCTCAATTGTGGTCATAAGTTGAGGACTACCTGTATTTTGAGCCTGGATGTCTTTTTAAAAAACATTGTCTAGTTGCACAGCTTAGTTTTAACTTCCGCCATGTCAATAAAAATGTTCAGTCAGTAAAAATGTTATGTGTAAGGAGAAATCACTAGAGATTAATAGTAAATTATAAAGTAAACAAATACTCATAATCCTAAGCAAAATTTAGACATTGGCATTAAGGTCTCTTGCAGCAAAAGTTAACAGTGATGCAGCTGGACATCCCTACACATACAGCATATAAGAGGTAATTTGTTTTTTCAACATAGCATAAGCATAAAACATACTGACATGTTACAGAAAAATGCATTGGCTATGCAAAGTTCCTGTGCCATAATTATACCAAACCGCCAATGCTTCTAATGACTTAAGGATACTTGATCTGAAATCGTCTAGGATTGGTAAAATCATCTGAAGAGAAGAAAATTATGTTAGAAATGTACTCCTAAAACCGTTTGTGGCAGAAAAAAAAGTTATCCAAGTGATGGTTTTTTAATAGCATGGGGAGAAACGATATCATATGCCACTCTCTTGAGAAAAACTGATTCAGTAAAAATGGGCCATCCAGAGAAGAAGTGAAAATGGTATCAGATTTATACTGGTAATTTATAGATGATAATTTACTTCTTCCAGAGTTTCCATATTTTGTTTTTCTCTATTATCAGACCCTCTTTGATTTGTTATACATCTCTATATACAGGAACCCTTCAGAAAAATGCATTCAAACTGCTACAATTCTTTTTATACACTGTAAATTTCTACTTATATGTTCTTAAGAGTTCGTTTCCCAATTATTTTTCAACGAGCAAGCAGTTTTTTCACCCCAATTTTTGCTAAATTGAGCTCGAGTTCTGATAATTTTGTAATATGCCCATTTTTTTTCTTAGCAACAATACAGAAATGTGATTTGGCTTTTTCCATAGGGCTAAACTCACACTGTTCTTAAAAAAAACATTATTTGAACTGTGATACATTCAAGTACATTTATTGATGCTCTAAAAAAATGAATATTACGGAAATATTCCTGATGAACTGAATAGTTCGGACTTGGGACAAATAAAATATCTAAGTTTCAGGACAGGAAACACATTGTAAAATTAAAATCTCCTTCCAAAAGGGCTTGACTCCTAGTGAAATCCAGGAAGCAGACAGATATAGAGGTAGGTAAAGAGACGAAGGCAGGAAGGAATCAAGAGAGTATTATCATACAGAATCATATTACAGGTAGACCTCGACTTACCAGTTTAGTGATTGTTGAAAGTTATAACAGCACTGAAAAAAGTGACAAGGCCGTTTTTCACACTTACAACCTTTGTAGGATGCCCATGATCAAAATCCAGACACTTCAGACGCTTGGCAACTGATTCATACTTGCAACCTTCTGGCAAGCAAAATCAATGGGGAAGCCGGGTTCACTTTAACAATTGTGTTATTAACTTATCAACTGCAGGGATTCACTTAACTGTGGCAAAAAAGGTCCTAAAATGGGGCAACGCTCCCTAACAAATATCTCACTTAAAGGCAGAAATGTTGGGCTCAATTGTGGTCATAAGTCGAGGATTATCTGTATACTAAATACTGGACTATATATACTAGGGAAGCTGTTTGCCCATTGCCCTCTTCCAGGCTGGACGTTTCTGAGGTCACCCCAGCTCCAGCTCCTTGGTGCTGCCACATGCTTGCTGGGCAATCTTTTTTTGGGAGCGAGAAGCTTCACATTTTGGGAGGAAGCCGGACCGGCAGGATTTGGAGCAATAGCCAAAAGGAGGCAAAGGCATCCCACCCATCTCGGAGAAAGCGAAACTCAAGAGTTGCAAGTTTATCTTCCTTCTAAAAGGATCTTAACTGAAATCATAACAAATCCCAGCCTATCTTAAAGGCTGCATATTATTGCTTTGTGTGCGGGCATCTTAGCAAAGGGGAGGGGTACGGGGTGGGGTGAGGAGGGGCTGAACCCTTCCCCACCAGTAGCCTCCTCTCCAGCCCAGCCCGGAATAGCAGGTCTCATATGGAAACATATAACTACGAGGAACAAGCACCTAATGATCCGCAGCCGGCGAAAAGGGGGCAGGTGGGTTTCCCAGGGGATTTACCTGGGCGCGGAAAGGGTCTGCCGCTGCTGCTCGTCTGAAGAGGCGGCCAAGGACGGAGCCCACGCGGAGACCCAACATGGTAAGGAAGCGCCTAGAGCCCAAGTTGAAGGACGAGAGGGCACCACACTATTCTCCTCTTTCACTTACGGAGGCCTTAGGAGACCAAAAACCACGCATTGACACTGGGGCGGGCGGGCGGCCGTATCCGGAGGCGACTCTTCCGAGCGGCGGAAAGGTAGGTGCGCCTTTGGGTCGCCGTTTCCCTTTGCTTTCATACATCCGAAATCTCTTTTAACACGCCCTGCTGTGTACTTGCCTACTGAGAGAAATGAGCTTTTCTCATTTCAATTCAGAGGTCCCCTCCCACCCCCGTTCTGTTTTTCCCGCTGCTAGTAAGAAATATGGGAACTTATACTGTTGTCCCAAAGGTGCTACTATTCAGGACCCAGATAAACCTCCAAGAGTCCAAGTGCTTCAACGACCCTCTAAAATTAAGGGTGCAAATGACCAGCTTCCTTCAAGGAATATAAAACCTTCCATTCCTCACTGTTCTGTCAGAGCTGAAGAAGCTTCCCGGATGAGAAGTGAAACTTCTACAAAAAAAAAAAAAAGAAAGTCCAGTTGGCTCCTGAAAAAGCACCTTTGGGACAACCATGACCTGGATGACTGAGAATCTCTACAGACGTTCATCTACTGCAGGGGTGTCCAAACTTGGGAACTTTAAGACTTGTGGACTTCAACTCCCAGAATTCCCCAGCCGGCTGGCTGGGGAATTCTGGGAGTTGAAGTCCACAAGTCTTAAAGTTCCCAAGTTTGGACACCCCTGATCTACTGTTGCTGTTTGAAAGCAGCAGATTTCTTTAGTAGCCCAATTGTTTTGGCGATGACACAGCTGGGTTCACAGACAGCTTTGGACAGGTGAGTTTCGGACAAGTGTACGGTGCCCAGTCTTTGATGGGGTCAATGCAATATTTCTCAACTTTGGCAACCCATCAGAGAATGTGGAGTTCAATTCCCAGAATCCAGAAGTCAGCATGCTGGCTGGGGAGTTCTGGGAGTTGAAGTCTGTACAACTTCAGAATTGCCAAAATGGAGAAACACTGAGTTTAAGGTATCCTCTGAACTAGTAATGTAGATCGATTGAGAAACTGTGATTAAAGTAATCACAGATAACTTTGCTGTGATTACTTGAATCACAGTCTCAACTGATATATATATTACTGAGTTACTGAGATAACTGTCATGATAACTATGTCAGTCAGTACCAAATGTCTGTTTGCATCTTCTGCTTACTTTGATGGAATGATATTGTACCCAATATAAGCTTTTCTTTGGCATGAACAACTGGGAAATTTTAGCTCATTTAACAACTTAAAGGAAGTTGGATTCTCACCTTGCATCAAGCCTTTATTTAATCCAGCCATTAGAAGTGTGTAAAGTGTCCAGCAGTGGTTGGATTCATACAACATACTAAGGTGACTCATAGCAGGCCACATGTAAGTGTGAAAAATGATGCTTACATTTTATCTTCAGCTCTAGCTGAAGGAAAGCTCACTAAGCAGCTTTAAATTTTATATTCAGTGAGGAGTAAACTAAGGCTCAAGAAAATTCAGTCTTAAACAGTTCCATTTCTTCAAAAGTGGCAAACTGCTGGTGTTGCTTAGCCAGTGGGAAATGAAATGGTTAAAAAAAATCAAAAATACATAATAGGACTACATTTCTTTTCCTCTGTTCATTGTGTATTTTGTCTGGAGGAAATCATATCTAATAGCTACACTGAAACAAAATTGAAAAATAAAACTTTTAATTAATCTGGTCACCCTCAGCAATGAATATTAAAAACTGCATAACTATATTCCTCTGCCTGTATTTCACTGTTTTGATTGGTAAGTCCTGGAGTTCTTTAAATGCTGTCATACTGCAGATTATTTTAGCCTGGAAAAGGCTGATAAGACAATCCTGTCTCCACAGAAGTTACATTATAAAATCCCTTATCTATAACCATGCTGAGTAAGCATAATGGAAATTGTAGTCCAGTGATATCTGGGCACTGGATTTTGGAAGAGACGGCTAGTATAAATATGACAAATACCTAATACTAAATCCTTAAATGGATCACAATTTTAACTATTTTGCTCATGTTCTACTGCTATTGCCTCTTTATTTTTTCTACATATATTTAGGACATTTTATAAAGGATTATACATTTATGCCAAGAAATTGGTTAATTAACTTGTTAGCATAATCTTCACTGTAATATTTCATTTGAATCACAATCATAAAGCATGGATTGCCATATGCCACTGTAACTTTTGCCATTTTTTTTAAATCAGAGTATTATTTAATTATATTTATATCTATCCATTGTGTTTTTAATCACATTTTTTAACTGAAATGAGGCATTGCTAATGCTTCGAAACGTAGCACAATGATTGCATCTTTGCTGCTGGCTTTTAAAATGTCTACTGTAAATATGCTTCTCAAATTGTAACTGGAAAAATCATAGGGGGCTATTTTTAGGTCTGTTCAGCAAAGATAATCCAGAAATAAACTCACTACTTCTGTTTTTAGTAGTATCAACTAAGTGGCGGTCTAATTGCAGAATATATCTGATTTCTTTCCAGAACCTGTGTCAAAATAAGAGTGGGCATCAGCCATTGGAATATAAGAGTTTGGTTCTGTGGATGGAGTTCCACCTAAGGTGAAGCTAGAATGGCCTAAGGGCATTTTGTTAAATTTAAAGGGAAAAATAGTAAGAAAGGGGTGGAGGTAGAGAAAACAAAGAATCCTGTAATGTTGTAACACTTTATTTATTTATGTAAATCAATAATTTATATGGCTGGCCACCTCATAGCAGTGACTCGGGGTACAAAGATTAGAACTGAAGAATTAAAACAATAATTGAGTTGCCCTGTGATGAGGGACGTCTAATAAATTTCATGAAATAAATAACCCATAACAACCAGGTAAGTAACACTTTCCAGTCATAGACACACAACAGTCACAACTGGGTTAGCCTAACATCCTGGCCCAAACATCTGGAGAAAATGCCAGGTCTTCAAAACTTTATAAAAGAACAGTAGGATTGGAACCGTATGGATTTTCATGAGAATGCTGATCTTTAGCAGTATTTACTATACAAATCTTAAATAGAATAAGAATCTGAAATATATTAAACTCATTAAACTCTCTATCGTGAACCTCACCCCATTCCTAAGAGGTCGGTAAAGGGGGTGTGCATTAAACATGTTCCAGTTTAAGATGTGAACATAAGAAAAGGCCATGTTCTTCCTCATTGTGAAGGTTGTGGGGATAATGTTCCAGCATTTATCCCCCCCCCCCCGCCCCATTTTGCATTTTATTTATTTTATTGTAAGCCACCTACCATAAGATGAGATGTGTGGCTATATAATACATTGAACAAATAATAGCTGCAAAGGCCAGTATAAAAGTAGACTATAATTGTTACTTATAGTTGTTCCTCATTTTGCATTATTACTGTGCAAAATTTCTCTTGCAGCAATTAGTATACAGCAATACAGATTTTTCAAAAATTTCAGGTTATATTAAATATTAATATTAAACAACTACTCTTTTTTTAAAAAAAATATCTTTTAGGAGCAACTGAATTTAACTTTGTATAGATTGGCTTCTACAAATAAAAGTAATTATAGGATCTGTATGGAGTTCCCTTATTAAAATGTTAGATAAAACTGTTGCTGCCTGCCTTGAAAAGAATAATATGAAGAATTGGCCCATCTACAAATAAATGCTTTCAGCTACGTTCACACGTAGGTGGTAACAATGGTGATGTTTTTATTTCATTGGCCATGCATTTAGAATAACAAAAGGAATCCAGAAAGATATGTTTTCGTGACAAGAAGTGCAGTAATTCTGTTTGAATGTAAATGTCCCAGTTTCCACAGTTATGAAACAAATTCACATCAATCTTCATTCAGTAATACAAATAATTATATAAATTTCTTTACAAGATTGGGGCCCATATATGTGAAGAATGACAGTCTACATCTAGAATATAAAACTATCTATGGTAAATAAGCAGCAAATATCCATGCTATTTTAATTTATGCCTGGGATTTGCAGCTGATGGTCAGCTTGTCACTGATTTTTTTTTTTAATCTTGAGGGAATTGCTCTCTTGCTGTTTAGACAAGAGATTGAAACTTCTGTAGGAATGGATATGTGATTTTAAAAAAAGGATGAGAGGGAAACTCTTGAATTTGCTTATTTTATTATAATTTCATCAAATTGTTCATAAAAGATAAAGACTCCATTGTGTGAAGCTCTATTCCTATATACAGGTGCTTCTGAACCTTAGTAACTCTTACGATGTGTGGACTTCAACTCCCAGAATTCCCTTTCATTTTCAAATAGCTGTGTCATTAACACAGCTATACAGGTAGTCCTCGACTTACAACAGTTCCTTTAGTGACCATTCAAAGTCCCAGCTGATCGGGAGGAAATGGAGATTTTAGATATCCTTCCCCTGCCACACCCACCACACCCACCAAGCCATGCCACACTCACCAAGCCATGCCCACAGAACCAATAGTAAAAAAAATTTGAATCCCCCCACTGCTTCATTCTCTCCTCACTCCAGGTTACTGCAAAATTGCAATTTCCTCCCAATCAGCTGGGACTTGGGGGGGGGGCAGAGAATAGATGGGAGTGGGGCCAGTCAGAGGTGGTATTTGCCAGTTCTCCGAACTACTCAAAATTTCCGCTACCAGTTCTCCAGAACTGGTCAGAACCTGCTGAATGCCACCTCTGGACTACATTCTGTTAATGTAGCTTTACTATAAATTAGAATTAGCTTCTCTGTTATCTTTTGTGTTTGGTCTGCCTGGTAAGGCTGACAACATGAGTACTCTGAGGCATGCCCATCACTGTCAGTACTGCTGTGTTTGGGACCATAATGGAAGATTTACAAAGCTGAATCAACAATGTGATGTTGACACAACTTAAAGTGTACGATTTTTGATTTCATATGCATGCAGAGAGGAACCCAGAAGGATACGGAGGAAGAAAACTATCGACGTGTGAGCTTTTTTGTTGTTACTGTTGTTATTCATGTCTATAAATAAATAATAATTTATTGAATTCATACGATGCCTGACTCTGGTGGTCTAGAAATAAAAAATTAAAAAGAAGAAAAACAGTAAGACAAAAGTAGGAGTAAACACACCAAGGATGAGAAAATCAGACCGGGAGGAAGGAAAACAATCCACAATACCTAAAGGGACATTCAGTTACTCTCTCTGAAGACCGGAGAAGAGCCAGGTTTTCAAAACCCTTTGAAACACCAGCAAGTTGGGTGGGGGGGTGTCATCCAGATTTTGGGGGGGACCTCTTTCCAGAGAGAGCAGGTGCTGCACCAGAGAAAGTGAGCTTCCTGGATCCTGACAGAAGGAACTCAGAGCACCAAGCCTAAAAGATCAAATCAGCTTGACAGATTTAAAGGGAAAGTGGCAGTCTTTCCAATAACAAGTAAATACCTGCATTTGGTTGTTATACAGGATTGTATTTTGTTAGGCATACAAAATTTAATAAATGTTTGTGCTAGTTCTTCTCTGTAGTTCATTAAATGTTGCTTCTATCTTGTTAGTTTTAGGATTCTCATCTCACTGGTAACTTGTTGCTTCTGAGTACAACTTCAGCTTTGCTTTAAGGCTGCTTCTTTGAATAGCAAAGATGGAAATCTTAACAAGATGACAAGATTTGGTGAACCGTGCAGGGAGCAGCTGGCAAATTAAATTATAACACGACAGAAAGCCTGGTTACTTGAGGGACCGCCTGTCTCCCGTAACATCTGCCTGGCCAATTTGATCCTGCAGGGTTGGCGTGCTCCAGGGTCCCCCAGGAATCTGGATGCCCCCTTCCCCTGCTCTTGTTTAGGAAAGCTCTGAAGGCCTGACTCGTCGCCCAGGCCTTCTGTGAGGGGAAATGAGACCTCTTGCTTCGCTGCACTTGTCATCATTTATCTTTATTTTTTACGTTTTATTGATTTTATTGTAATTTCTTTGTCTGATTTGTGAGCTGCCAGGAATTGCTGAGAGTCAGACATCTTTAATAAATTCTTTTTCTCTGTTCAGACAACTTTTTTTAATTTAATGGTAGGTTCACAAGTGTTCTCTCCCACATTTGTCACTATGAAAAAAAAGAAAGAACATCTAAAACAGTTTCCCTGCTTGTACCTTTCAGCATCGTGGTTTTCAAAAATAGGCAGGGGATAATGAGAATTATAGTACAGGCTTAAGTTTAATATAAAATGGAAGACTGGTCGAGTGAACCAGACTTTAAAATACCATAAAAGATCATAGTATAAAATAATAAAAAATATATAAAAGACATATCATAAAAAAACCAACTTGAACAATAAGAAAGGATTACTGATTGCAATGTCCTGATTGCTAAATGCTATTTCCAGGATCAGAGGCAGCATGCCTTTTAAATGCACAAGTTGGATGCAAAACTCTTGCTTGTATAATCAGCAGGACATCTGGTTGGAATTTCTGAAGAACAGGATCATAGATTAAGTCAGTCTTTGGCTTATATTAGCAGAAATAAATTGTTAAATTGTTTAAAATGGAATTTTCAAGCATATTGGAATGTCATGGGGCTTGGTGTAGCAATTTGAATTCTATCAAACAATGTGCTAAAAGACTTGAGAACTACACGTCAAATATACATGAAAAATTGAATAGGTGACTATAGACAATAAACTTATTTCTTTTGAAGCTGCTGGCACTGGGTGGTGGTGGTGGTGAAGTGTTCTTTAGGGTACTGGTAGCTCTTGTTTCTGCCATATCTACACTGTATCATATACTTAGATGGTTTTGCTATTTTTAATGTGACAATATTGCCAGGAGTTAAAAAGAGTTTTGCATCCACAGTCTAGCACAGGAAGGGAGATGTAAAAAAAAAAATCGCTGCTGTCCCCTTGTACAGAGAGCTTGCTTCAAACCACCTATGCTATCTCAAATGAGAATATCTACTCAATGCTGTCCTTTAAAAATATATATTGGCCTGGCATTCAGAGCAGTTGGAGCTAGACATCATGGGCATTTTATTCAATTTACTTGGCATACAAATGCTCAAGAGCCCTGGAAAATATTAAAATGCTGATTTAGATCTGGCAGCTCAGCTCTTTTTAGCTGCTTCTGTCTGTTAGAAGTAAGCATGCCAGAATACATTGATTGATTGATATGTGTGTGTGTGTGTGTGTGTATACACACATACATACACATCACCTTCTTTGTTAATGGGGTGTATGTTGCATTTAAAATACTGCCAGGAATCCTTGGAGGTTGGATGACGTACACATTTGCTAAGTAAACAAACAATCTATATGTTGGATTGAGGATGGGGAAGGATATTATGCGTAAGTTTTAAATTAAAGAAAGAAAATGACTTGATAAAAGCAAAGTTGTTAGAATGGTATCAGTTTTGATTCATTTCAGGCTGGTTTTATAAATTGTAGGCAGTGCTTTTACACAAGAAAGCATTCTAAAAGTATTTTGAGAAGTCAGAGGCAGGAGTCCTCACCATTCCTGGGCTGATCACAAAAAAATTAGTCCTTTAGGTGCTTTTTCAAGAGGCAGCTGGACTTTCTGGTTTTTCTTTGAAGACATTTTGCTTCTCATCCAAGAACCAGAAAGTACAGTTGCCTCTTGAAAAAGCACCTTTGGCACAACCATGACCTGAATGACTGAGAATCTCCACAGTTCTTTAGGGATGGTTAGGGATGGATTTAAGGATGATTAAAATTTCTTCTTAACCACTGTCCCTTATTTTTACTTAATATTTGCAGCCCATCTGTATGTACTATTTCCTTTGACTGATTTGCATTTTGTACCTCAACCCTGTTTCTGGGAGCAATGGTTTAACGTACCGGAATGAATGTGAGCTGTGCCTTTTCTGCAGAAATGACAAAAGTGGTTTCCCTGAGTGCTTCATCCCAAGTCTAATGTTCCTGACAAGAAATGAAAAGTGATGCACCATGGGAGAAGCTTGTGAATGTAACCCTGGAAAAAATAACCTAGGAACAGATTTACTACAGAGAGCTGGCGGAAGTTCTAACAAACTGACATGGGGCACAAATTTTTATATGGAAAATTATCTCATTGAAAAGCAGTTTAGCAGCTTAAAAATGATCTGGGATGGACATCAGTGTGATCCTTAGCATGTTTCTTCAGAAATCGATTCTATGATGTTTAGCACAATTCATTCTATATGTGTGTGCTTAGTTTGTAGATATATAGCCCCGCTACATCCATACTCACACCTCCTAAGGAATAAGTCCTATCGTAGTAAAGAATTTCTCCCAAATTGGCATCAGCCTTGAATTGAGTTATTTATGAGTGTGGATTCAGCACAGACAAAGATGTTGATTTGCAACCAGTTGTGGGTTGCAGACGGTATGCCCCGGTACCGGTGTACCGGAGCCTGCCCGGAGCACCAGATACCGTTCCGGTATGGTGCTTCGGAGGGCCCACTCCCCCGCCCGAGCTCCTTACCTGTCCTTTAAGCCTTTGGCGCTTCCGTGCACGTGCATGGTGCGTACGGCGCCTGCAAGATACTCTGTCGAACAGCTGGAGCATCATGGAGGCTTGCGGAGGCGTCGCAGGCAGGTATGGTGCATACCTGCCTGTGCGCGCGCGTCCATGTGGGTGACATAAGGCCCATTCCAACCGTACCTATTGGAACGGGATCCGGAACCCATCACTGTTTGCAACATAAATCCAACACTGACTTGTTAAACGAAAGAATTGGTTTATTTCAAAAGCTGCCTTTAATGTTTAGTTCTTTTGAAAAATATCATGATGGAAAAACTCCATCTTCAGATTACAGAATTAGAGTTGGAAAGGATTTTGGAGATATTCTAATCCAATCCCCTGTTCAAGCAAGAGGCCTTATACCATTCCAGGCAAATGGCTATCCAATCTTCTTAAAAACCTTCAGTGATGGAACACCCACAACTTCTGGAGGCAAGTCATTCCATTGATTACAGGTAGCCCCCATTTTATTAATCCAGGATCCAATCAGTGGTTCCAAGGTGGTCGTGGGGACAGCATGTAACTTTGCAGTGCTTTCAAATATACAAAAATACTATAGTACTATGGTACTCTTCTAACAGTGTTCTAAAGAATAGCACTCCCAGCTGAGAGAGGTACCCAGAAGAACATCCTAGTCATTTATGTCAATCATGAGAAATTACAAATAAAAACAAAATAGGAGAATTCTACCTCAAGTACTACATGGTGTAAATCCTCTATCGTGGCTGATATCCGGGTTAAAATTAAAAAGACCATAAAAGAAACTTTAATGGCAAATTAAAGATTAGGTGATTTTATCAAAAATATGGTATGTTGCTTGGAAACTGGTTTATTGAGGCCAGTAAACTTGTACTTACTATGTATACATAATCTGCCTCTGGAAACCACCATTTTGGCTTTATGTTTGGGAAAGCATTTGTGCATATTTGTTCATCACAGCAAGAATATAATCCAAGCAATGATGTTTAGTTTTTAATTATAAAAACTAAACTATAGTTTTTCATTATAACAGAAGGAGATTTATTTAAGAAGGTGCATTCTACCAGGGGAGATTCAAGTGTTCTGTGTGTCTGGACTTGGGGACGAAGACAGAAGGAACTAACCATGAGACTGGCAAGAGGAGTGACAGATAAAGTGAGAGCTAAATTAAATCCTTACCTCTTTTAGTCACCCCTCACTTTCTTTGCAGCCAGTAAATTTTAATTTAATTCCACCGAAGCCGCCAACAATTCCAGTAAAATTGTAGATGATTACCTAATGGTCTTTTGTCTTTACAAAATAGGCGCACACACACACACACACACACACACACACACACACACACTGCTTTGTATTGCTTTAAAATATAGAGATGTTTTATTCATTCTAAGTGTTATTAAGATCATTCTGCTTCAGTTCCAGTCTAAAATGGAACTTTGCCAGCTGGCATAGGGGCCTGACGGAGAAGCTGTTGCCTGGAAGTGGTTGATGCACTAACAGAGAAGGCAAAAACCCCTACCGCTCGCCTCCAAACCTATATGTTTTTTAGTTTGTTTTAATTTTTATAATTTTAATTTGTTTTTATATTTATAATATTTGGATAGTTGTATATTTTATTTTACTATAGCCTACTCAGAGTTGCCTTTAAGCATGAGATTGGTGACAAATACTACTACTACTACTACTATTACTACTACTACTAATAATAATAATAACACACCTGACATAACAATAATTGAAAAGAAAAAAAAGTATGGTTCATTGGCATTGCAATACCTGGTGATACACGAATTGAAGATAAACAGCAAGAAAAAATCACAAAATACCGGGACTTGCAAATTGAGGTTGAGCAACTGTGGAAAAAGAAATCATGTATTGTCCCAATTATAATTGGAGCTACCCTAAAGGGCTACCTCGCTATTTGAAAATTCTAAATTTATCGGACTTGAACATTCTGACTCTACAAAAAACCACCCTACTTGGAACAACTTATATCCCCCGACATTACCTTAACAGTTCCTAGGTCCTTGGTTAGGACTTGAGCTGTTGAGCTACCAACCAATCCCAAAGGCTGTAAATCTCACCAAAGATTAACAACAACAACAACAACAACAATTAAAAAGCCTGAAAAAGTCACCGAAATTCAGATGGTCAAGATCCTGTGGGATTTTCATATACAAACGGACAAAATACTGGCGCATAACACACCAGACATCACACTGGTTGAGAAAAATAAGGTTACAATCATAGACATCGCAATACCAGGTGATAGCAGGGTTGACGAGAAGGAACATGAAAAAATTGCGAAATACCAGGACTTAAAAATCGAAATCCAACGATTATGGCACAAACCAGCAGTGGTAATTCCAGTGGTAATCGGCACACTGGGTGCTATTCCAAAAGCACTGGAATTACATTTAAAACAGTTAAAAATTGACAAAATCACCATCAGTCAAATGCAAAAGGCCGCACTGCTTGGATCCGCACACATATTACGAAAATACGTTACGACATCCTAGGCCCCTGGGTGGGGCCCGACTAGTAATTAAAGCCAAATCCGGCAAAACAACTGGCCGCTGTGATACAATCGTATCGTATAATAATAATAATAATAATAATAATAATAATAATAATAATAATAATAATAATAATAATAACAACAACAACAACAACAACAACAACAACAACAATAATAATATATTCCTGCAATAACATCAGCGGAACTGCAAAAAATTGCGCTATTCGGAACATCGTATATTTTAAGAAGGTACATGGTTGATACCTGGGATGCTGGCAGCAACCAGTATCAACCATTAACACCAGTCAGTGGTATTTGTAATACATTTTTGAATGTTCATTTGACTGGGTTTAATGTTTAATGAATAAAGTATAATAATAATAAAGAAAAAATACTGTGCTTCCCCGAAAAGGTTTTGACCTCCAAAATAAGCACTTGGCCTTATTTTCGGAGAGGTATTATTTTTGAGGTGCAGGAGGTAGCGAGCGTGGTCACCTCATGGCTGCTGCTATTTTGCAATATTTTTTCGGGGACAGCTTATTTTCGGGGGTGGGCTTATTTTAGCGCATGTGCTCAAAAGCCTGATTGGGCTTATTATCCAGGGAGGTCTTATTTTTGGGAAAACAGGATACAATATCACCAAATAGTTGCTTCAACAAGATCACGTTCTTAATCTGTCTTTAATGAATTTCTTTTTAAAAGACTAGTTATCTGACCTTTTCCTCTTTTCCCTTACATGAGATACGACATCAGAATTGTTAAGGATCGATTATGTAGACTATGGAAGATACTTCCTTGCTTCAGTTCCATGAAACTTCCAAAACCAAGTTAAAATGTACAAAGCCACAACAAATTTAGGGTTCATCTTCTAGAGTAAAAATAGTTATTCATTGTTCTGAACTATTATAATCAATTTTGCTTCTAAACACAATGCATGCCAATGCTTTTTAAAATTCATACTGATTTTTAACAAACCCCTATGCCACCTCTCTTAGAAACCCTTTCATTTATGCAGTTTCACATTTTAAGATTCATCCCAATCACAATCATTTATGAAGCAGTTTTAAAAGGAAGTCTTAAGGGTCAAAATAATGAAGATGTTGGAAATTTATTACTGACTTTTCTAATTTTTCTGTTTTTTTGTTTTATAAAAAAGCAAATTTGTTTTATGAGTTCAGAAGAGAATTATATGCACGTATACATATTTTTTTAGGATTCAGAATAGAATAAGTGAACAGGTTGAAAAGAATTGTATGTCCAAATATATACTTTTAAGCAACTGCTAATATTGTTGGAATAAACTCACCATTTGGTTTTTCTGCAATACCCCTCAGACAGACCTCAGAAATAAAGGAACTAAAAATTGCCAAAAAATGCCCGTACTGAAGATATAATTATTGCAAGAACATTATGAAATAATAAGACTAAATGTTCTACTTTCTTGCAAGAGCAAATCAAGTGTTGGCTTACCTCAGCTTTTTCCTTTTCCCCACTTTTACGGAGAACAAAAATATGCTAATATTGTAGAGCAAGAAATGACTAAATTCACATACATCAAAAAGGTGTCACACTTCCTTAGATGGCCTTAACAAATCCATTACAATTGCTTATTGATGAGGGACTTGTATCGTGTCTCATACAAAAGCTGTATTTGCATAAACTACCCATCCTCATTTTCTCCTCATTTCCTTTTTGAATCCTTTATTACTTGATTATTTCTGTATCTGATGAAGTGAACTCCAACTCATGAGAGTTTGTGCCTTTAATACATTGTGTTAATTAGAAAAGGTGCAACCGGCTTCCTGATTTTTCTCCATCTGATTATTATTCATCTTATTAGTGACAACTTACTCCTAGGTTTCATCTAATAGGATGCAAAACATAAGAGAAAAGGATTCCCCCCCACAAAAAGAAAATAGCATGGGAAAACATAACCCTATCTCATAGTGTTGTGGTACTTATATACATTGTACATCCTCTCCAGTGGCTCTTGGAGATTTTAAGGGATTTTATTTTCCAACCTTTTGCATTAAATGGTGTCAAAATTTTCAAGGTTCATACTAAGAGCAATGGGTGGAGGTCATCTAATATCTGTGATCAAAACATCCTATAATCTTTAATGGATTGGGTGGGGAGTGGGAAATGATCAGAAGACATAGATTACAGATATAAAATAATATCTCTCCATCTGTAAGAGCTGGTGAATTTTGAGTTGCTGCAAATAAAACTCACAAATCAGTGATACTTTCTGGATTTTTTTTTCTGCTTGCAAGTCAATAGATCATTTAAGGAAAACTTAGAGATCAGTTCCTTACTCATTCTGGGAAAGGTGCTGCTTTCCCAGGACTTTATGACTGCAGGGTGGGAAAAGCTGTCAAACAATCCACTCCTTTTGTGATCTAGATCCCTCACCACATTTCTAAGGGATGTGAATGTGCCGCTGTATGTTTAGCTATGATTGTTCACATTGATTCCATTATCCGCCTGTGTTTGTTATATTTATTCCATTGCTGCAGAAAGAGGTTGGTGCCTTATTTGTACCTGAAGAGTTTAACGCAGTGGTTATAACAGTCAGCTACAGCTATCAACCCGTGGTCCAAGATGGTGATATCGTTTGGTCCTTGCAAGCCCTCACTCACCACAACATCACAAAGGGTTGAATCAGGATTAAACATCACAACACAGTTTTGACCTTGATCGGAAACTAAGAAGTTTCCATGACCATCCACGGTGACTCCAGAAGGGTTTTCAAAACTGAATTTTTTCCCATGATGGGGACCTATGGTCTTTCTCAGGCTTCGTTCCCTGTCAATAATTTTGATGCAGCAGCCTTGAAACCTTCCAAACAGTTGCCCTTCTGCAACCAGCATGTCTTCATTCTGAGTAGATGGTGAGAAATAAAAACAAAACAAAACTTGTTGGTTACGGTAACTACAGTAAGTTTACATGAGTCTTTAAAAAGCATATCCTTCTTCCTGAGGCTGATCCAAGTAAAGACAAGATACTACACAGGAAGTCCTCAACGTACAACCACAACTGAGCCCAAAATTTATTTTGCTAAGTAAGAAATTTGTTAAGTGAGTATTGCTTCATGTTATGACTTTTCTTGCAACATACGTTAAGTGAATCACTGCAGTTATTAAGTTAGTAACATAACGTTACTAACTTAACGTTGTTAAGTGAATCTGGATTCCCCATTGGCTTTGCTTGTCAGAAGATTGCAAAAGGTGATTACATGACCCTGGGACACTGGAACCGTCATAAATATGAACCAGTTGCCAAGCATCCAAATCTTAATCCCGTGATTTATAGGGATGCTGCAAGCATCTTAATTGTGAAAAATGGTCATAAGACACCTTTTTCAGTGCTGTTGTAACTTTGAACCATGACGAAATGAACTGTTGTATTTGAGGGCTACCTATAGTATCTGGCTGGAGATGACCAATATATATGGACTATTCCACAGAAAGTAAGACTGTTCTTTTCAGTAGCTTTGCCACTGAAATCCACTGACAGTCATCTAGTGGAGTGACACATTGGAAATTGCAAATAGTACTAGTTAGGAGCCAAACCAGCTGGGATGCTCTCACAACAGATTTAAATAAGGATGTCAGGAGAACACAAGCATATTAGATAGAAATACTGTCTCATTTTCTGAGCCTTCAAATGTGGTGGTTATTTGCATTGCTATCCTTATACTGCTATGCTAAAATGCTATACCTTCTCTGCTACCAATCCCTTTATGAATGTTGAGCAAACTTTTTACCTTTTTGGTCATCCAATCATACCTCATTGACAGCCATACGCACCGGCCTGTGGAATCCCTCTATTGACTGTGTCTTCAGAATGGCATTCATTCTCCAGTCCACTCCAATGATGTTGATTTTTCCTCCATTGGTCCAGTCGGACACTGCAATTTTATTGGACTTCAGGACTGTTATCCCATATGAATAAGGCCAGGTGATTTTGGGAGACTTCAGTTCATGGATCAGGTCCCCATCCTTAGAGAAGAGCTGGATGATCTTAGTCCCACTGGTCACAAGTAACACACCGTTTTTCATGCAGGTGATATCTCCCAACCCTTTTACTGGTTCGAATCCATATGAAAAGCGTTGTTTAGGACGACCATCAGTGCTGTAGATCTGGATATTCCCCGTACCGCTGTCTTTCACTACCAAATCGCCTTCAAGGTTTGTGGTCAGACTGGTTGGCCAGATCAACTTCCCTGAATTTGTACCAAATCCGCCCACAATTTTTATTAGGGAATTGTAATAAATCTTCTGGATTCCAGAAAGTTTCCATTTGTTATTAAAGCGGAGAGATTTTTCTATCTAGGAAACAGCAAAAGAAACAGGAAAATGGATTGCTTAGCTCAGGAATTAGTTCAAGTACTGGATAGCACGTGTTTCTTTGGCTATAGATCAACATTCTCAGAAGCATTAAATGGTTTCCTCCACTAGGTGAATCACTGACTCCATCTTTTCTATTTAAAAGATACCTCTCTTGGCCACTTTCATATGGGATCTTGGTGCTATTTCAAATGAAGTCTGGACCTGTCAGCTGTCTGGGAGATGAACCAATCTAACGTAGCTGTGGAGCATCTGAAATTACAGCAAAGCTATTCTTTACACTTAGGAGTACTTGGCTCTACATTGGTTGTAGCTGGCCTGTTCTCTCACTTATCAAGTGAACCATTCCTCCAACTTTCCCATTGCTTTCTCTCTGATTTTGCCCACACCTCAAAATTTTTGAGTTTGCAGAGCTGAAGACAATTATAGATCAAATTCAAGTTGATTTTAAAAAGTTAGGAATAGAAACTTTGACGACATGGAAATCTTCCAATATATTTCTTGAGCCATGGTGGTGCAGTGGTTAGAATCCAGTACTGCAAGCTACTGCTGGCTGACTGCAGATCAGCAGTTCGATTCTCACTGGCTTGAGGTTGAATCATCCTTCCAAGGTCGGTAAAATGAGGACTCAAGATTTTTTTGGGGGGGGGGAGCAATATGCTAACTCTGTAAACTACTTAGAGAGAGCTGTAAAGCACTATGAAACAGTATATAAGTCTAAGTACTATTGCTATTGCTATTTAACTAAGGCACAGGATGGTTAATACCCAGAAACTTGTTTACTGATGGAGATGTACAGCTACAGTAATTTACCTCTTTGAACATAGTTGGGAAGAAGTAAAGATGCCACGCTAACGGAGTGTTAATCTAAATATTAGCAGGTTATCCCTTGGCCTCCATTTCTTTCCCACGAGATCTCCCATCACCCTTCCTTCCCTCTGCCTTTTTTCTGTAACTCCTCTCTCTTGTCCATCAGCTGATTCAGCTCCCATTGTTACATCGATGCTGCAAAATATTGAAGGTGTATGAAGTGGGTAGGTGGAGAGTACAAACAAGGCACAAAGCAAATGAGAACAATCTTTGTACTTTTCATCACCAAGAGCCTTCAGGTAACATTTCTTTGGTCAGGAGTGGAAGTTCCTCCTATACTACTATAACAGGGAGTCAAGATGGACATCCTATTTCATTCCAAGATTACCAGGAAAGGTTAAACGAGGGCATACAAAGAAAAGGTCAAAGTCATTTATTTGCTTATTGAACTTATACTCCACTTTTCCCACCAGAGGATATCGCTGAAGATAATTAATAATAGAATGATAGAATAGAATAATAGAAAAATAAATACTTAATACAAACACAGTTTAAAACATAATTAAAACTGGGCTTGATTTCTGGGTGTTTCATGGACATATGAATGTGGTTTCTTGGCAGCAATCAGAAATGGTTCACTCCATCCTTCATCCTTGGTGGTTTTCAACATTCCAGGCTACAACCCTGGCAGCTCCTGGTGATCTCCTTCCTATCTAGGAAGTAAACAGTTTGTACACAACAACCACAACAACATAGCACCATATTCCTTTTTGTGGCAAAGGCTTCCTTCCACCCTCCCTTCCTTCCTGGTAGCAGCAGAAGAAGTGCTTTTCAAAGATCAGTGAGTGTTGAGAAGGAATGGCAAAATTGTTTGTAAATCATAATTTAAACGAGGCTTTGAACTGTGGGGTTCTTGGTGCTCTCTGAGCTTGGTGGTTTTCTTGCAGATGTTTCATTATCAGACTAGGTTGTGTAATATCATCAGTGTACCGTTTTAATTTATTCGTTTAGAGTGATTGCGGCTACTATTTCAAAGAACTTGGAAAAGTGAACTTCCCCTCTCCGTTATACCTCTTCATTACCTAATATGGTATGAAGTGGACGCCTATATAAGTGTGATAAATAAATAAACAGAATAGTAAAATGAGCCAAAATAATTATAGAAAAATCAAATTAAAAATTAAAAACCTAACAGCCTACTTATTATTGCAAGGCAAGCTCCTACTGTATTTTAAAACAGTCAGCTGCAGGGATTTGATGGGAAGTTTAATTCTGTATAATCCATGGGGAGGAAGACTGTATAAACAAGATTTCAATTTCTTAGATCATGTTTAACTATTCCAACATTCTGGGGTAAAACCTCACACTTTGTCCTCTGTTTCTGTGACATTAAGGCAATTGTAAGTGTTCCACAGTTTGAAATGGCTGTAAAAAATGGAGCCAGCAGAGTAGCAGTACCCAAGAAATCAATCCCAATTATGGCTCTGTCATGTAAACTGGCATCACTTTTTGCCTTGGGAACAACATATCTTCTAGTAGGCCATATCAGATTACATTCCCAAAATCATTCTGCAAATGAACTTGGCCTGAAAACATACAGATTTCCCCACCCACAATTATGTTGAAAATATAAAGTTCTATTTATCATAGCTAAAATTAATTTCCCCATACCTGGTCTTTTTCAGAGGTGTTGGACTTATAGCTCCAGTCTTCCTGGGACAGGATCCACAGAGACGTAGATGATGTGAGGTTGTGTTTTGTCTGAAGGTTGCAGGCTACACAAGTTGAGATAGAAGCTCAGGTTGATAGTGCAATAATCCGTACACATAACATACTATGTTTTTGTTGCTAATATTATGCCAAGGGGTACTATTCAAAGTAAGGAGTTGTATAAATACTGATCTGCTTGATTTTTTCAAAATATTTTGCATATTTCCAGCTGCAAATTCAAAAGGCAATTATCTTTATTTCCGCTGACTAACAAAATTGCATTTGAGTAGATTAAATCTTTTCAACCAAGAGGCCTTCTATCTCAATCTACATTCTTTGTCTACACAACATTGAAGGGCTCACTATAACTGCAGATCTTCAAAGCCTTTTAAATAATACAGGTACAGACTTGTAAATTATATATGTGATATTTCAGTAATGTAATAGCAAGCCAGTATTTTACTGAGATCAAAGGAAAAAGGATGTTCTTCTCAAGGGATAGTTGGTAAGAATTAATAAAGAAATTGCATACTCATAAAGAGGTGATTTATTAAAGGAATATTTACACTGCTACTTGGGTTATATATTTTTTTCACTGATCCTCTGCCAGTCTGTAAAATATAAAGAAACCTACATAATGTTCTTCATCTTCCATTTAATACCAACTCATTGTAGAACCATTTAATTTAATAAAGGAAGCTATACTGTACGCTTTAACTCCTTTGCTTTATAATTTAGCCAGGTTAAGTCTACAGAATCATATATTTAAAGATTCCACATTTTTTTATATGCTACAGTAGCTGGTTGGAAACCAAAAGAGAAAAGAAGATTGCCTAAATGTGCTAAGATTATTTTTACTACCTTCAGGCTGCTTCCCCCAACATAGACCTATTTGAAGAAATGCTAATCTCTTCAAAGCATACCAGTTTTGGCACATATGTTTATGATCTCCTTAATACATTATTTTTGATCCACATTGATAAAATTATTATCATAAATGTAGTCAGCACCTGGATGCAGTGCACTTGTCATTGAAATCCAACTCCAGCTGGTCTTCTCATCACAATTGTACCTGATAAATTGGTGTCTGGAATCAAGGATCAACTGTATATCTCATCTCTGCAAGAGAGCTCTTTGTCTGGCCTCTTCTCCCTCCCCTCCTCCTCAATGCATGATGCTGCTCAGCCGTGGCTTTCACATTTTGTTACTATTGGTTCACCCTGCGTGCACCTGCTTGCTTCCCAGTCTCAAACACAATTTCCGTGCATGCGCTTGGCCTTCCGTGCATGCTCTTTGCTCATGTGTGCCACTTCTGCCCATGCGCCTGGCCTCAAAAATGTGCCTAAATAGGACAGCATGGAACCGGGGTAGGTGGGCAGACCCACCCACGATTTCTGCTACCGGTTCAGGTGAACCGGTCCAAACCAGCTGAATACCACCTCTGATGCTACTAAAGGAAATACTCAAAAAAGATCTTCTTGCACTTCATCAAAGTAGTTGTCATCTTCTCTGATCTACTTGATGGGGATGTTGATCTGAGTTTATAACGTATAATGTTTGCTTTTAAGGAGGTCCAGTTTGAATTGTGTGTTATATGTGGATTTTTATCTCTGGGTATATTAACATTCATTCCTCTTGTTTTTAAATTGGCAAAAAGTTGATGTAAGTTGTGAGTAAGTAGTCACCCTAATTTTAGCTTAACAAATGCTATTTCCCCATAGTTTATTATTGTTATTATTATTGCTGACCAGTTTTAGGGCAGAAATTAATGGATCTTACAACTTCCTTTCCCTGCCCATCTACTCTTACCTTCAGGACAAACAATCACTCTCCATCACAATCTATCCTGGATTATCCTGTGCCCTCCAATAGTTCTAGACCCCCAATTGAGGGGAGGGGTTTCAGTTTTCTAAAGGAATATCAATGCTATGATATTTCTACAAATTTAAAATACCATGATTTATCAAGAGATCAAAAGAGCAATATTTAAAAACTTTTTTATTTTTAGCAATTCAAAATGTATCCTGGCGAATAATTAAAACATCACATTTCTGTATTCTTCAAAAGAAGCAGTGCTGCACAGTCAGCGTCCCTCTAATTCTCTCCACCCCGAAGCTCAAATAAAGTTGCATTTTTAAATAGGAATGTCAATCAGATTTCTGGACAAATAAGTGAGAGTAGAAGGGGAAAAAAAACAAGGATGTTGAAAGTCATGTGATTGGAACAATTCATAAATAATTGTAATAAATAGATTCCAATAAATAATTGTAGTGAATAAAACAAAGCAACCATGTGGTTTATAACACATTATAGGATGTTCTCTAAAGGTCTCCTTTTAAAAATATGCCTATATTTGGAGTTTTGGTTTTCCATGAAATTAATATATCCATGTAAATCAGGGGTGTCAAAGTCGCATTGTCATGTGATACATCGGGACTTTTTCTCCGTTTTCTAAACTGGGTGGGGGCGAGGCTGCACATGACTTATCTGGCCCATGGGCTGCAAGCTTGACACCCGTGATGTAAATGGTCGGGGAAGGGATTCCTTTTTTAGGTAAAGAGGGAATTTTCATTGTTTTTCGTTGCTTAGTTGCCCAAAGTTGTTTCGATAATGTTTTCCCAGTACTAAAATAGAATTAATTAATTAAATAATATTTCAGTCGTGGACCCCACTGTTGAAGAAAATGAGACAAATGTTACATAAGACTGTGAAATAAAGCTTTTTAGAGATACGTTGGCACTAGTATCACGTATCAATAGTCCTGTATGTTAGGAATATAATCTAACGGTTGGGTTGGCAATATATATATCATATAACAATGCTGTACCTGTTTCTTTAAATCATGCTGTAAATGTGATTGGCTGCTGTTTCCTCAATCGGCCATAAGATGGAGCCAGAATCACTGTTAGATTCTGATCTGCTCTGAGGGTTTTTGGAAGCTGGCTGTTAGAAGTGCCGTATAGTGATCAGCGTGAGCTATTGTAAGTTTTGCAACTGCTAACAAACTTTGTGTACCGGACTGTTTGCATGATTATGGACTGTGTTATTTGGATTATCCCTTAACTGAAAGACGTTGATGACTGACTGTCTTATCTGTGTATGACTTGGACTGTTTGATGGACTCTGATACATCTATTTCCACGAAAGTAAAAACCTATTTAAACTGCAGTGTCTCTGTATGCTGGTTTGTGTGTTCTCCAACACAACTCTCACAACGCTTCTCTGAACGCACTCGCTCTCCCAACGGGGAGCTTTCCTAACACTGCAGACTGATTTTGCTGTTAAATAAAAACAGAAAAAGAGGCTGTTGAAGCCAAGATTCAGTAAGAAGAGCCATTCTCACAGTATCCTTCCATGACTAATTGGAGCTAAGAAGCTTGTTAATCTTGATGTGTCATCCTCAAATATGTCATCCAGGTGTCCCGAATTGTCCAAATGACAAGTTTTTGGATCGGAAGAAAAAAGAAAAAACACATTCACACCAGAATAATTGAAGACCATTTTAGCTGCCTGAATAATAGGATGGGGATGAAGTGGAGGCATCATCGCACACGCTTGTCCCCCAAACTCAAATAGTGAGCTGTCTGAATCATGGAAGTGGGATTTGAGGGTGAGCACTATAAAAAAAATTAGCCTTGCTAGAATGAGGAGAGACGATAAAGAGCTATGGAATTAGCCATTTTCTGCAGCCATTTCCCTCTTTTCTGAAACAGAAAAACAATTTCCCCTTTCTTACCTTTTGCAGTTTTTTTGCAAGATGCAGAACAAGTACACTGAATAGTTAAAAAATAGACTATGTTTTTGTGGATCTCCAACAAATTGGGAAAGGTCGGTGTTATTGGAGGGCAGTTTGATCTGGGTGGCACTTAATTGGGGAAGATAATGAAATGTAAACTCTGGCACACAATTGTGCCTCCTGTAGTTTTAGGTGGCATTCTTGGATCTTGTAATAAAATCCTGAGGCAGAAGCTTAATTCCAAGGGAATGTGGTAAGAAATTTATTTTCTAGAATTCATAAAGCGTAATTGAATGGATGGATGGTTGGTTTGATGGGTCTCATGTAGAGATTGTTCTCCTTGCTAAGACAAAGCAGTTATAATGGCTTTATTCTCCTCTGTAACAGTTCTAGAAAATTAGCACTTGTTTTCTCTATATTTTCCTGCGTATATTTCCTATTTATAAGTATGTATATAAGTATGTATAAATACTTTCCTGTTCCTTTACACTGGGAAGCATTCAAAATGTTGTTCCCTTGATCTACTGCCAGGAACCTTGCGTTGGCAAGAGTTCACTCTATAAGATAGGTAGGTTTTTGGAAATGCTAGTAGCTCTTTAAAGCTTGTTTGTTGAGCGTTAGCTGCCACACTGGCTAATTCACTGTGATACCCATGTGCTTCTGGTAATCTGACACCCTTGCTTACAAAATCAGATTACATCTATGAGAAGCATAATTTCTGTGAATTAGTATCTCCATAGGTACTAAATGAAAAACCTCTTTGAGTTACAGAGGCTAAAGTTAACAACTGGCCATTTTTAATCTCCTGAACCAGCAATTAGTACTTGTCTCATACAATTATTTTCCCTTCATTTGATTGCACAAGTGGCCAGAGAGTCATACAACCCAGTGGCCATTGCTCTGTTTGCATGGCCTGTATTGCCTCTGCTGCTACTACATAGTTACATTTACTGGGATATGGAGGGGAGAAATTGAGGAAACAGCTGTATTTGATTTGGTTAGAGGAGACTGCTGCAACATTTGATTGCTGAGTAGAGTAGTTCTCACCCACAACTGAGCCCAAAATTTCTGTTGCTGAGCAAGACAGTTGTTAAGTGAGTTTTGCCCCATTTTATAACCTTTTTTTGCCACAACTGTTAAGTGAATCACTGCAGTTGTTAAATTAGTAACACAGTTGTTAAATGAATCTGGCTTTCCCATTGACCTTGCTTGTCAGAAGATCGCAAAAGGTCATCATATGACCCTGGGGCACTGCAACGGTCATAACTATGAACCAGTTGTCAAGCCTCTGGATTTTGATCACATGACCATGGGGATGCTACAACGGTTGTAAGTCTGAAAAACTACCTGGAATCTAATTCCATAATCTATAGAGGAGCAATGTTCACCCCTTTTGAGTCAAGAACTGTTTATTAACTTGATTGATGTGCTTGAGTCTACAGTCCCTCAAAGTACAGTTAGTCCTCAATTTACGGCCACAATTAAGCTCACAATGTCTGTTGCTAAGTGAGAAATTAATTAAGTGAATTTTGCCCCATTTTATGACTTTTCCTGCCACGTTTGTTAAGTGAATCACTATTGTTAAATTAATGTCAGGGTTGTTAAGTGAAGCTGGTTTCCCCATTACATTGCTTGTTAGAAGGTTGCAAAAGGCGATCACTGGGACACTGTAACCATCATGTGAGTCAGTTGTCAAGTATCAGAATGTAAATCAAGTGACCATAAGTCATAAGCGCGAAAAATGGTCATAAGTCACTTTTTTCAGTGCTGTTGTAATTTTGAATGGTCACTAAATGAATGATTGTAAGTCGAGGACTACCTGTATTAAAACCTGCTGGCAACCCTGCCCTAGATCCTCTTTTTGCAGATGATGACTCTCATATCACAATCGTCCAAAATCAGTCATGTGGTTTCCCAATATTGTCAGGCAACAATCTCACAAAATATGTAATGTAAACTTTAACATTAGTTTAGTATAGTTTCAGAAGCAAAGAAAACATCTCAACGTGCCTCCCATTCTAACACATGGGAGCAAATCCTTATCTTTGTGGCATCACCCTGGGCTGCTTTGCACAATCGCCCTACCCAGAGAGACTGACAGTCCTCCCCGTACTGTGTCATGTGCAGCTTCCAGCAACCAAAAAATTGTCCACCCCAATCTTATCTTTTGCTTAAAGTTGTAAACACCTTTCAGAGTCCATGACTGTGATTGTAGTAGCTTAAGATGTCAACTTTTGTTAAGAATGTCACCCTGGAAGCAGGTAAAACCAGAAGATAAGAAGCTGCATGACTTATGATGCAGAATTGCGCAACTTTACAACAACAACTTTACAACATCTCCTAAAGAGTTCATGATGGGGTAGTCCTTCTATTTTTCTCCTCAGCAACAATCCTTGAATTGGGAGGTTGACTCAAGAGATTGATTCAAAGTCACTCAGTGTGCTTCCATGGCTCAGAGTAGACTAAAGCAGGGGTCTCCCATCATGGCAACTTTAAGACTTGTGGACTTCAACTCCCAGAGTTCCTCAGTCAGCTTTGCAGGCTTTGTTGGCTGAGGAACTCTGGGAGTTGAAGTCCACAAGTCTTAAAGTTGCCAAGGTGGGAGACCCCTGGACTAGAGTGTGGTCTCTAGGCTCCTAATGTAGCATGTTACCCTTGTACCACTCTGTCTCCCAGAGTGCCAGGTAAATTAGAGGATGGTTAATTCTACACTCTTGGGTCATCCAAGCCAACGATGACAAATTTGCTTTTGTCAATAATGCACTGAATTAGATACTGAGAATCAGTGGAAAAGTTAAAAGAGAGTGATTGAGAAAAGAAGTTTATTGCACCTACTGCAATCATATCTGGGAACCGACTGGATTCATTCATCCTTTAAAAAAATAATTTTAATTATGGCACTTTTGATTTGGCACTTTTGGCAATTCACCACAATTATGGCCTGATGATTCATGGGAATACACTTGGGCTTAGTCAACGAACCATAGTTAAACAAATCATAGCCAGATTCATCAATCCTTTTAAGCAACATTGTAGTTTGCTTAATTCTCGCCTTCCATGTGCAAACCAAGTTAATTGTGGTTCACTCAGTACTAAAACAAATAATAGCTCCTAAACTTTTGAAAACATTTTTTAAATTATTGTTTAAATACCGCCGTTATTATTTTTACAAATAACTCAAGGCAGCAAACATATCCAACATACCTTCCTCCTCCTATTTTATCCACAACAACAACCTTGAGGAGTGAGTTAGGCTGAGAGAGAGTGACTGGTCCAACGTTGCCCAGCTGGTTTACAGAGTTAAGGAGGGACTAAAACTCAGTCTCCCTGTTTCTAGCTTAGTACCTTAACCACTACACCAAACTGTCTCCCAATGTTACTTTTATTTTTTTATTTTACTCATCTACGATATTGATTGCTGCATCAATTGTGCAAAATTGTAAGGTATTTCTTGGCTTCACTTGGAGCCATGTACAATAATTACATGGCCATTCTGAGTGAAAGCTTGGTGTACTAACTATATGTTTTGAGAACTTTCTTCCAGCTTACGTATACTGCATCAGCTTTTTCCAACACTGGCTTCTACTTCTGCTGGAGTATTCTGTGACAACATCATAGGAAAATATACGCCATCAAGAACTGCTTCTCTGAATCATGTCTCCCTGCTTCACTGCAGTTGACAAGGGCCAAATGCTGTAGAAGATTCATTTTCAAAGAAGCTGTATTTGTTCTTTTTTCCATGTATCCTAGAGAAGTGTATTTTAGACGCTTTGTCTGGTATTATGAAATTAAATTTTGAACTGAATTTTAATCACAAAGCACAATGCGATTTCCTCCTCAGTTCACCTCATACTTCTAGTACCTCATACTTCTGTCTTGAGAGATGGAAACTGAGTTTCCTCATTGCGTTAAGTTTTCCTTTATTTGGGTTGACTAGCTTTGTTTAGCACACTGTTTCCTGGTAAAGATTACCCAATGAGGGTCTCCTAATCTCATACCAGATAATATTATTTTTCTTTCCACAGCAATATTGCTCCAGGGCCCTTGCTCTTATTTTAACAGCATCTGATTGGCATAACCCCTCAAATAGATACCGGACAATCAAATGTTTTTGTGGTGATTGTATAGGTGCATTTGGCTGCCACTCCATAAGGCTATCTTAAACTTAATAACAACAACAACAACAACAAGAAAATATTACACCTACTTCTCCATAAAATGATTTTAATTACATTAACTTAAGATCAGGGCGCTCCTCCCTTCAGATAATCTCCCCTTTAAATCTGTCAGTACACACCCTCCCTTGGCATAGCTTTTTGATGATTTACGACTTGCCTAGCCATGTTGCAATTAAGTTAGTTTGACAAGTACTAAACAGTCATAAAATTCTACCAGTACTTCAGTGTTCCCCAGTCTGATGCTTTCCAGATCTTGGAGGACTAGTATTGTTAAAAAGTTTCACGGATGTGGTCCTGGTCCTGGTAGCTTTAGTCTCAACATACTTAGAAAACTCCAGATTAAGATCAACGAGCTTTCACACTCATACTGATTTTGCCCTTGGAAGCTGAAACAGACTGAAGGTGGTTTGGTGATTATGAAGGATGGCTTAATGAAAACCAGTGTGAGACTACTGTGAAGGAGACAACTAATATCAGTATGGTTCTCTCTCTCTCTCTCTCTCTCTCTCTCTCTCTCTCTCTCTCTCTCTCTCTCTCTCTCTCTCTCTCTATCTATCTATCTATCTATCTATCTATATTATTTGGAATGTTATGTATAGCTCTGATTGCCGTAACTCTTATTAATATTATTGTATAACTGGACGTAGTACAGAAAAATGATAGAAAACAGATACAGGGAAATAATTTGTATACATATACAGTACCTTTCAGCAATTTTGATTTTTTCTACTCAATCACTACAGTATGATAAAATGTTATTTCTCTATTAAAACATCCCCAACATTTATTATATGATTTATTTTTGCAATTATGGAGGGAGTTATGTACCATCTGTAAAACATTTGTTCCAATTGCCTCCTTGTCATATTTTAATAGCAATCTATATATACATCTTGATAGGTGATCTTGATTCTGTACATGTGTTTCAAATTCTATCATTTGTCTTAAAAACCTTTCTTTCTTGATGCAGCTTTTTTATTTTTCCAGCAGTCTGTAAACATACCAGTGATGGTAATTTTTGCCAGATTTTTAGTTTGTTTCTACAGTCTGGATGCACCATATCAACATACATAATTACACTTGTCTTACAGTAATTGTCTCCAGAACTACATCACTGAATGGGGAAGAAGGGTACCAATGAGTCTTAATTGGGATGGTTGTATAACACTTCATTATCAGGAGTGCAATGCCACAGGCTGCTGGGACAAGGAGTGTGAAGGAGCTATTGCTGTCATGCTACACCTGTGATGTTTCCACAGATACAGGAACAGAATGCTGGATTGACCGATTCAATATAGCCTTAAGTAATTAAATTATGTATCCTGAATATAATGTAAAATTTCTGTAGAATAGGTATTTCCCATGCATGCAAACCAAGAGCTTCCTTTCTTTGATTCCATCATAACCCTACTGGATCATTTCATATCAACTCTCACTTATCTCTACTTCCCATTTGTAACATTACACTAACACCAACCTCACCTGCAACATCAGACTAACATTAAAACCTGCTGTTGGGTTTGTTCACTTCGACTGAACCAAAGGAGAGTGCAGGGATCATGGGTTGCATCAGCGTACTTGGCAGAACTGCAAGAATTGTGAAAGTGGGTCAATACATGAGACTACATGTGACAAAAGCATCAGTAAACAGCCTCTAAAGAGTGAGCACATTCAGGACAGGTGGAATATACCATTACAGTTAGAAAAGGAAAGTGGCAGGGGAGAAAAGAATGGATTGCCCTGTTGGGAATGATTATTGGGAAGCCAGGAGTGGAATTTTCCTTTTAGGCAAAAAACATTCTTCTGCAGATTATATTTTTTGCAGTAACAGTTTGAATTTACAAAGTTGCAAAGAAAAAATACTTGTGTACTGTGAGACAAGTGGTCTAAATGCTGAATATTAGTATAATTTAAGTGATACAAAGCATGTATCCCACGCTGTTCTCCCCATCCCTCTCTCCTGCAATTTTCCGAGTGTTGTTCATTCATCTGGCACGCTAGCTGATCTGAGCTGTCATATGATATAGTACTCTACAACACTGTCGCCAACCAAATTGCAACCATATGTCCTGGTGTACAGTAAAGTTTCCAGATCAGCTTGCCACAGTTCTCTTCATGCGGGTGGCTAATTCACAGCTGGAGGCTAGCAGCAGGATTTGTAAACCAAGATAGAGGTAGACTCCACCCTAGGTTTGAAAACTTTGCCCTGCAGCCAGAGTACACAATACACACTGCTACATTCTTGCTCATATTCCATATAAAGAGTTCTGAAGGCTCCTTTACAGGAGTCATTAAAAAAAATCAAACACTGCAAGTATTGTAATGTATCAGGGAAAAAAAAGGAAAAGCTACTTCATACCCCCTTGTTATTTTTTGATAGTTCATCTGGTCCCTGTAACTGGCTGGAGAAATCATTCATAACCATGCCAGACTAGCCTGTTGGATCTTGATCTTATCCATCAGGTCACTCCTTATATTAACCAAAAGATCTCAAGTCACAATTAACTCCATGGCTTGTTGAATAAGACACAAGTAAGACACCCGTTAAATCAGTGATGGTGAACCTTTAAGGCACTGAGTACCCAAACTGGAAGGTGCATGGGTGCACATGCGCGAGCACACAAGTGCTTGCCGGAAATCAGAACACCAGCTGGCTGGCGGGAGGTAGGGCATCCCAACACTGACAGCTCTGCAAGGGGCACAATCTTTTTCTTCCGGAAGCTTCTATTTCGTCATTTGAGGGGAAACTTATTTCTCCACAAATGTTGATGAGAAACACCAGGGAGATACGCGGTGAACCTGAGTTGGGTTCCCAGAGATAGGGCTCTGCGTGCCACCTCTGGCATAGGTTCGCCATCATGGCATTAAATGTTATTTATTCACACATTACACTGAGGCATAAAACATGATGGACAATCCATAAAACCAAGGTTTGTGTGAGCTAGGGCAAAACCAAGCAAATTGGTTTGACTCAGCCTAATATCAACCCAAATCACAGATTTATTACATAACAATTCAGGAGTAGCTAAGATAGTAACTAAGATTAGTTCATGTATATAAAGTGCCTAATAGAGCCAGTTTGGTGTAGTGGTTAAGGCCCCAGAATCTGAGTGATTGTGAATTCTAGTCCTGCCTTAGGCACAAGGCCAACCGGGTGACTTTGGATCAGTGCCTCCCTCTGAGTCCTAGGAAGGAGGCAATGGCAAACTATTTCTGAAATCTTGCCAAGAGAATTCTAGGCAATAGCCAGGAATCAACATTTACTTGAAGGCACCTATTGTCAAGCAAGGGGAAAATCAAGAAATCTATGTAGTTTAAATTACTATAAAGGTTTATGCAACCTTAGGCTGTCTAGAAGAATCTGAACTACTAATGATCAAAGCAAATAGGTGATAGATAAGAGTCAATGGAATTCAAGGAGGGCTGGAGTTAGATCTCTTGTGGGCAGGAGGGAACTCGAGACTGATGACACATTTTGACCACGCCTTTGGGCTCAGCCTGGTTATTTCCTACACATATACACAAACATATTAAATACACACAAAACATGTTTAATGGCTGGTCATATACCATAATAAAAATGCATTTAGTCATGTAACTCAGTAGTAATAATTTTGCAATGGTTACAGATACTAGAAGACTTGTGTGCTATAGTATTGTGTGCTATAGTATTAGACTTGTGTGCTATAGTATTGTTTAAAATTTATAGGTATGAGCTTCAAATGTTTCTAAGTTTGCAGATTTACAACATAATGCATCCTACATTATGGGATGTTAACAGATACACAATTGTAAATTCTTAATATCTGGGTTATTGATAGCCAGGACAATAGCTTTAATATTTCACTTTTTAAAAAACCTCTGTAAATGAAATATCAAAATAACATTCACTTTATGACACTCATGTTGGATTTATATTCCTAAAGTTGTAGCTTATGGCATAAGCATGCTCTACAACAGGGGTGTCCAAACTTGGGAACTTTAAGACTTGTGGACTTCAACTCCCAGAATTCCCCAGCCAGCATGGCTGGCTGGGGAATTCTGGCAGTTGAAATCCACAAGTCTTAAAGTTCCCAAGTTTGGACACCCCTGCTCTACAACCTTATTAAATGTGATTTATACAATAAACAGTGGATAAACCATTTCTATATTTAACTTATCTGTTTCTATCTTTACCACCATTTCTTGGAATAATATGTCTGGCAAACAAATCCTGAAAGTCATTTTTATGAAAAAAGAAGGCCTCTTTGAAAAGACAGTATTTTCTTATGCCAGAATCTAGAAAATGATAAAGATCTGCCCATCTACTATTTAAAAGATTTCCAGTTCGTTGTCATGATTTTAAGGTCTTGATTTTCTCTTGATAGACTCCTTCAGCCACATAGGCTTTTCTCAGTAATTGCCTGCTCGCCCATTTGTCCCCCCCCCCTGTAAATCTGATTAGAAAATGTCAATTAACTTAAAAGAATCTTCCAAGGACAGCTGGAGAAAAATAAGAGTGTTTATATAGAGGGGGGGGGGAGGGAAGGAAGTCATACATATTCTTGCATCCTGTGCAAAAGCAGTGCAAAAGCAAGAATCTGATCAAGATTCTCTCCTTCAGCAGCTGGTATGCAGAGGGAGTAAGGGAAAGAGAAAGCACAACTAATGGGAAAAACTGGACATGCACATGTGGCCCAGATTAATCTGTTTTGTGCTCAGAGGCTGAATTCCTCTTAAGTGTGAGTCACACTTGAGTCAACAAATGGATGACTTTCTCTGCATGTCGTGTGCTGGACTTGCAAAATGCAGGAACACACATCTAAGACTGTCTTTTAAATCTTTGATAGATTTTTGAGAAAAAGCTAAACCAGGCATTATAGTCAAGGAAAAGTGAAGGATTGAACTTGCAATTCTTCCTGGACAAGGCTATTCTACATCTTTTATTGTCTGGGGCAGAAATGTCATGTGAAACCTGGCTTCATTATAATGATCCAAAAAGGACTTTATGCTTAAGGAAGGTGTTTTTTTTTTCCTTGCAGATGGTATACTATTTCCAAGCAAGCCTAAGAAAACCAGACACTTCCTTTGTTCCTTATTAAAAAAAAATAATACAATCAAATTCAAGCCTTGTCAAAAATATGCTAGAATAATTTCTAGTGAAACTTAACTCTTGGCTATTTGCATATATATCCCTATATAGTTATTTTCTGCTCTTTAATAGGCTTTGATACTGTGTGCCTCTGACAGTTCAGGGACCTTTGCTTGGTTCCATTCAAATGAGTGGGATATAAAAAGGATTAATGTATTTCTTTCCCACTTGTTGGTGGGATCCACCCACAATTCATGCTGATTCTCACAAATCACGTACTCTCAGGACAAGCACACTCACAGCTGCCTTCTCCAACGAGGTGCACTCCAGACAAGTGTAACGTGACTTCCATAATCCTACCTGGTGGAACATTTGGGGAACTCTGTCAAGGACCTTGAAGTACTCATATCAAATGATCTAAGTGCCAGAGCTCACTGTAACAACATTGCCAAAAAGGCATTAAGAGTTGTTAACCTAATCATGCAAAGCTTCTCCAGTAATATTTTACTGCAAACCAGGGCATACAAAACCTTTGCTAGACCAATCCTCGAATACAGCTCATCTGTCTGGAATCCACACTGTATATTGGACATTAACACAAGTGAGCGAGTCCAGAGGTATTTCACGAGAAGAATACTCCACTCCTCTACTCACAACAGAATACCTTATGCCACCAGGCTCGAAATTTTGGGCTTGGGCAACCTAGAACTACCGCCCCTACGGCCTGACCTAAGCATAGTACATAAAATTATCTGCTACATCTGCTACAATGACTACTTCAGCTTCAACTGCAACAATATAGGAGCACAAAATAAATACAAACTCAAGGTAAACCGCACCAAACACGATTGCAGAAAATATGACTTCATCAACAGAATGGTCAATGCTTGGAATGCTTTACCTGACTTTGTTGTTACATCCTCAAGCCCCCATAATTTTAACCTTAAACTGTCTGTTGACCTCACCCCATTCCTAAGAGGTCAGTAGGGGCGTGCATAAGTGCACCAGCGTGCCTAACGTCCCTGTCCTACTGTCCCCATTTATTTGCACCCATTTTCTGTGTTCTTATTCCTGTTTATTCTTATTCCTGTTATCTTGTACATGAGTGGCAAACTACATAAATAAACGTGACTGTATGTGTGTGTTTTGTAGTGTAGCCCTTCTACGAGGTTCCAGTCTGGGGAAGGAGGTTATACAGAATTGCAGCCATAGCGGGTAGTTAGTTGAATACACCTTGAGTGTATTCCTTTGAGTACGCTCCTGTCTAGGGGCCACTATCCCGAGAATTAGCTCCTTCACCCTGCATTTTGCTTCATGGCGGCGGCGTGGGGGGGGGGATTCCCTTTAAAAAGAAGGAAAAAGGAAAGTTTCCCTTTCTTTCCTTTTGTTAGTTTCCGCAGATGCTCAACCACGGACCCCAAAACTTCCTTGCCACGCGGGCGCCTCTTTGCTAAAACCGCAGAGATATCTGACTCTCGCCCTCACAGGCAACTCGTCCGATGGTCCTTTTCGTGGACAAAGCGAAGGGCACCATTGCTAAAGCAGCCCTTTCCCGAGAAAGCCAAACTCGGAGTCTCTAAGGTCGCGGCGGCAGCAAAGCAAAGACGAGAACTCGGCTCGGCTTCGGTTCCACGCAAGCCCTCGCTTCTTGGCTCCGGGCAGGAAACAGCTTCGCTGCTCCTCAGTGCTCATGTGCGGGCCCTCGAAGGGAAGGCGGCCGAGGGAAAGGCTTCGCACATGCTCAGAAAGGCTCGAGTTGCCGTCCCTCCGGGCTGGGGCGGCTGGCAGCGTCAGGCGAGGCGGCCGCCTCGGGAGCGGAGGATGCCCCCCTCGCGTTGTCATGCCGACTCCTCGCCGCTGCCATCCTTCAAGCCCGTGTGAGAGTGCTGGCGACGGCGGCGGCTGAAGCAAATGCCGGAGGAGCCCCCAGTCAAGTCCTCAGCCTCGGCTGCCGCCGCTCTGAGCGGCGCTCGGCGGCTTCAGCCTCTTTAACAAAAGGATTCGGCGGCAGAAAGGTGGGAGAACCAGGACGCCGCGCGCGGGGCGCCCAGAGGCAGCAGCAGCAGCAGCCCCTCCTCACTCCGGGCATCCCACCCTCCTCGGACTATTGTTGCAGCGGTCGAGAGGAAAGGCTTGTCCGGGAGATGGAAGATGGAAGAAAGCGACGATGGGGTAAGGAAAACAAAAACAAAAACCTCGCCGCCTCCGCCTCCTCCTCTTTCTCCCCCTGTGCCTTATGCTTTCTCCCCGCTTGGCTTTGTCACCCGAGATGCCCCCGTGCTTCTGCCCATCCACGCTGCCCAGGTGACAAGCCGCTTCGATGATGCCACGGACCCCACCCCAAGAATCGGTGTCGTCCCCGACCCTCCCCCGACCCGTGCCCGTGGGCAAATGAATGGGAGACAAAGACCGAGCCGGCTCTGCTCTTTGCCGGCTTTGCAAGAATTAGGTTTCTTCGCTGTCCTGGTGGCAGCCTCCCCCCTTCCCCTCCCCCGTTCATTTTAAGCAGATTTATGACTTTTGGATGGAGGGCGGCAGGGGGTGGATGCGTGGGGAAGGGATACCCAAGCCTGGCTGAAAGAGTGTGTCCGATCTAAGGTGGAGAAACCCGCTTTCGGTATTCAGATTTGGCTCAGATGAGCCCGAAGTTAACTCGCCTCCCCGTATAGACTTGTCTACCTGGTAGGGTTGTTGTGTAGTGAAGAACGGTGGGAGAAGGAGTCAGGATGGTTGCAGCTGAGTTTCCTCTTGGCAAAAGAATACCATTATAATCATGTAATGACATATCCTTCCAACTTTGTAGTTCAACCCTGGATTTAGAAACCTTGGATTATTATTATTATTTTCCTGTAGAACATGTTTATTCTACCTCTCTCCCCCTCCCCTCACCGACTTCCATCAAACGAATAATAGTGATGTATTTGGCAGGTTTATTGCAGGAGTGAAAAGGCAGGCATTCTTAACCGTGCATTTAAAAAACAAAACAGTGCCCTGAACTATTTTTGTTATGTTAATATGCTTTGCAATTTGGAGTGTTATAATGCTAACCTAAAGCATTTTGAGAAGACTTTAATAAGGCTAATTTCTACCTATCCCTTCAGAATCGTCCGTGGATTAAAAAGTGCACAGATATCTAAAATTTACAATGAAAGTGCTTCAGCAGCCAAAACAAACTTGCAAGTTGACATATTTTTGCATCTCATTTGCTGCGGTTGTCACTTTGATTTTCTTCACCTCGGTGTGTTCCCTGATCTTTCACCCTTTTATCTAATTCTAAGAGCAAATCCCATTGCACTTTGGAAGCTTTCTTGTGAGTGGAGAGATACACAGGATGGGATGGGCAATTAGGTTTTAAATCTTTTGGGGCAGGACCTGTCTGTCTTTATGTAGGACCTCAATTTTTTAATTACTCACACACACTGTAAAAATGGTTAATTTGTTGAGCGTATGCAAATACGCATTTCCGCTTCTCGCATTTGTGCACGCTGGCTGTACATCTTGTAATCGCTCGCAGGTCTTTGTACATATGGTCTCTTCTCTTTTTTTTGCTTGATTGTGAGCATCTGTCTGTCCCTGTTTGTTCTCCTTATATGCAAAGAAGTGTGCGAAAGAGCTTTTTTCCTCTCCCATCTGATTGTTTGGCTCCTATTTTTAATTTGAAAGATCAAACTCAGTTTAACAGATTGCAGCAATGAACTAAGGGAGTTCGACCAATCAAGGTGCTTTCAAATGTTCACCAGTAGTTTTCTCCTGAAAGAAAGGAAAACTTCTTGGGAACCAATGGTAGCGATGTTGATATTGGGCTCTGTTTTCACAGCTGCTTGGCGTTAAGGCACAATCGTTATTTTAAGGGGGAGTAAAGCATAGATTTCAGCTGATTTCTTGAAAGGGGGAGCTGAGGCTATGGGGCAGGGTTGGGGAGGACTACTGTGGGATTCTGCACTGCAGAAAGAAATGGAAGACCCCAGATTGTAAGACAGCAGGACTGTCACAAATCAGTGAGCTAATACTACATAGTGCCATCTAGATTAGACAACCCGATACTTGCTGGATGTTTTGGAGTTCATCAGGCCAAACGTTGTGAGAGACTTGACAGTAAGGGACAGACATTTATTTCTTTGTATAATGCAGGACTGTAATCAAATGTTCAAGGAATGTTTGATTTATCCCAGCAGGATTCCAGGCTCTCTTCAATATTAAAAGGCTAAATGGTTTGGTTCTTTCCTTTAGAGGATCATTTTACAGGTAGCAGTCCATCCATTTGCTGGAAAATGATTGTCAGCCCTGCGAGGTAGACCAGACCAGGAAATCAAGCCCACAGGAAGATCAGAACTATACTTTAGTGAGTTTGGCTATAATAATAGAATCTTGTAAGCCTGATTATCTGAATCAGAATCTGCCTGAACTGCTTCCAGATATTGTCTTATGTTCTGGGTCTTTAAATATGCATCAGCTCCTTTGTAGTCCTAAGTAATGCTTCTTGCATATTCAGGTAATCTTTATTGTCTACTATGCTTGTGTTCCCTATCATATAAGCAAAGGTGAGGTCGTCTTCCATTCAGAAGATTATCTCCTGGTACCTAGATAGAAACAGCTGTATTTCTTTTTGTATGCAGTATGCAGAGTGTGCAGCTTTCACGCCTTCACCACAGTGACTTCCTGATCGTACTTTTAGATAGCAATAGCATGAAAGTGAGTTGCCATTTATCTTTTCCAGAATCGTCTTTATTTCTCAGTCTGTCCTGCACATCTGGAATGATTATGTGGTCTTCTCTCTATGTCCTGACCAGGTCTGATTATGACTGGCATCTTTAGGATACTACACATTGCTTAGGTAGTAATCCAAGATAAAACCCAAAGAACAGAACATATCCCACCAGCCAAATCTTTGGCAATGATGCTAGATGCTGAGTGAGATGACTCCCTGTTGTAGATGTCTAATTATTTGAACATGTGTGCCTATAAGGCAGTGAATGCAAGCATGATGCATAAAAGCAATTGTGGCAAAAACCACGATGACTTTAAAAATATGAACCGTCTCTGTTTGCATCCATCTTGGCTGGATCCCACTGAAATCAGCTGATCCTTTGATAATTTGATGTGTGATGGCTTTATTTGGCTTTATTCCTATTGGTACATACTGTCTGAGTCAGCTGTTAAAAGTGATCTGGCAGAAGTGTTTTTAATTTCTGAAAAAGAGGTTGACTGAAGCCCATTTGTCAGTTTATAGCAGTACAGGTAATCGTCGACTTACAACCACAGTTGAGCCCAAAATTTATGTTGCCAAGTGAGAAATTTGATAATTGAGTTTTGCTCCATTTTATGACTTTTCTTGCCACATTTGTGAAGTGAATCACTGCAGTTGTTAAGTTAGTAATACGGTTGTTAAGTGGATCTGGTTTCCCCATTGACTTTGCTTGTCAGAATATTGCAAAAGGTAATGACATAACTATGGACATTGCAACCATCATAAATGTGAGGTGGTTGTCAAGCATTTGAATGTAAATGGGGGATGCTGCAACAGTCATAAGTGTGAAAAATGGTCACAAGTCACTTTTTAGTGCCATTGTAACTTCAAACAGCCACTAAACGAACTGTTGTAAGTCGAGGATTACTTGTAGTCTAGATTTATTGATTATATTTTTGTTCTGCCTTTATTACTTTATAAGTAACATGGCAGCAAAGCATAGCTAATACTCCTTTCCTCCATCTATTTTTCCCCCACAACAACAACCCTGTGAGATGGGTTGGGCTGAGAGATCGTGACTGGCCCAAAGTCACCCAGCCAGCTTTCATGGCAAAGGCAGGACTTGAACTCATGGTTTCCAATTTTCTAGCTGGTGCCTTAACCGCTACACCAGACCTAGACTCTGCTTTACAATCCTGTCTCAGGTAACCCAATTTTACGCAGATTTCTGAGAAATAAATTTGCTTGAATCTTGCTCTGAGGTTGAGTACGCAGTGTGCCGTTTTCATGCCTTCACCACAGTGATTTCCTGATTGTACTTTTGGATTCTGTTTTGCACATAACAGCCAGCTTTCCTCAGTCGGAATAATTTTAAGATGTGTACATTTCAGTTCCCATAATTCCCCAGCCAACTTGGCCATTGCTGAACAAAAGTGCACAAATAAGGGGTGGTGTACCTATCTATATAAAAATGGCTCTCTCTCTCTGTGTGTGTCTGTGTGTGTTTGTGTGTGTGTGTTCCAGCATAACTCTGGAACGCCTCGAGCAATTTCAACCAAACTTGGTACACAGATGACTTACTCTCTGGAAACAAATACTGTGGGGGTAAAAACACCCCTAACACCTCTTGGGGTGGGGTTTCTGTTACGATACAGCCTGTTGTGCCTTCAAATGGCTTTTACTGTACTGCTGTAAAATGGCTTCTGCTGTACAGCGCAGTTGAGTTGCCATAGTAATGGCTTCACAGTACTCCCCAGGGGGGCTCCCTCTGGTAAGGGAGAAAATCCAACATTAAAAATTACGTTTGATCTGGACATTTCCCCCCTATAAATAAATAGCCGGACAACGGCAGGTTATCAGCTAGTATGATATAAAAAGTGAAAAATGGAAAATGCTTAAGCACATTTAGTGGGGGAACAGAAAGGTAACCTTTGTTTACACCTTTTCCAGTGCATGTGATCAGGGAAACTGCTTTCCGTTGTGAAGATTATCCCTCCCCCCCTCCCCGATAGCTCTTCTGTTTTGTGAAAGATGTAAAGGTTTGTGTAACTGTGTGATTGAAAGTACTGTATATCTCCGGTGCATATTTGACTCAGATGCCATTTTTTACCCTCTACGAGTTCAAATCAGATCATTGGTAGAAGAAAAACCCGACAGCCAGAGACCCAAGTTGATGTCCATTCTTATCAAACTATGTTACTGTCTCTATTGCGCATATCAGTTTCAAACCAGAAGTTCTTCATAAAATGACAGAACAATACCGGAAGTCAAACAGCCAGGCTGCAAGAAGAAATCTTGTGATTCTCGAAGACTTAATGGAACTTCTAAGGGAAAAGCCAGATTCTGATAAAGTCCCAGCTCATTGCTGATTCTGCCAGTTCAGAGGCTGATACAAAGAAAGGAGGAGCAATATCAGGAGATCTTCCTAGTCCAATAAAAGCCTTACTGAAACAGCAGAATGGAATAAGATTGCATAAAATGGCCCACTTCAAACAAAACACGCTGGGAATCTTCAATAATGAAAAATTACTGTGGTTTGAAAATGCCACTGTGTTTTGTTAACTCGGAGCATTGCTTTGAAGCCTCTTGTTTACTTTGCATCTTATGGTTTTAGACCATAACTCAGGCAATTTTCAAACTTCAGATTCAGCAAAAATAATAATACCTGTCTTAGGCCTGAAGGAATCAAGGTAGCAGTCAGATAAGAAGAACATGGAGAGTGTAAACAATGATTCCTCCAGGATCTATTGTTCCCCTTTTAGAACACAAACAAAGAAGATGCGGAAAGAAGCTGAAACATTGTTTGGAAAGTTTATATTACATCTGTATTTACAGTGTCCACTCAAGCATGGCTGAAAAAGAGGACATGAATTACCTGTAGCAGGACCAAGATGCTACATAATTTTGCATAATATCTACCAGGGGTGGGTTCCGGCTTCTTCTACTGTCGGTTCGCTCAGGGATGCGCTTCACGCGTGTGCCCACTTGATGTGCGCTATGCACACATGCGCAGTAGGTAATGAAATACTTCTGTGCATGTGCAGAAGCAAAAAACGAGGGCGGTGCCTATGGTGCTGCCAAAAGAACCAATTCGGGGGCATGGCTGGCTGAGTTACTACCTACTCGGCTGAACTGGTCCGAACTGGTAGGAACCCACCTCTGGTATCCACTAACATGTATTGATGCAAATTTAGAAAACTGACTAAAAAGGGAAATCCAGTGTCCCTGAGAGAAGGAAACTGAGCACTCAATCTCTTGTCCAAGATCTAATAGGGGAACATTCAATTTTTTTTCAACTGACCGTGAACTATCTTTGTATGGGGTAGAGTACAAAGCGAAGACTGTTTTAAAAGAAGCCTGGTGCCATGCCATTATTACCCTGTGCTACAACCGGGAGGCAATTAAAAGAAATAAATTGTACTAAGTTCAGCAGAGCTTATTCTTAGACAAGCGGACCGGTCTTTGGAACATTTTCCCAGATAAAAAGAGGCTTTGATATAAATTTCATCCAATGCCACCCAGGCTGGGTTAGGGATGTTGAAGAACTTCAAGTCCTAGACTGCTATAGGGAGGCTGTAAGGACTAGAATAGATGTAAACAAGGTCAGATTAAATAACTGCATGATGGAATTTACTGTTTGTTAGGGTTTGATCTAGCTTGATCACAGCTCCATTCTTGTCTTAAACTAAAATCTTACTCTACCTAAGGGAGGTTTTTTTGATGTGTGGGTGCTACTTTGCTCCATAATAAACCTACTAGAGAAGATGCTGGAGGTTGTGGCTGAGTGGGAGAGGGGCTTTGCCCAACTTTGGCTGGTGTGCCAATTTAGGGATTGGAATATTTGGCAATAGTCAGTCATGCAGCGATCTTCTTGTTCGTTGATTGCTGTATTGTGCTCTACATAAAACTGCTTTTGAAAATCACTTGGAATTTTTAACCAGACTAAAAGGTGACTGTTGATTTGCTGCAATGAATAAGGAAGTTAACTTTGATATTGATAGGCCAGATCTGCTACCAAAGTGACAAAAGAAAAAAACATGTAATAAATCCCCAAGCAGTTATCCACTAGCAACTTGGCAGACACCTCCCTAAATCACATGAGTTATAAAGGGGGTAGAATGTAAAGCAATGATACTTGCAGGTTTCTGTTAACGGTAGCCAGTAAAACTACAATAAAAGTAGCTTTAGCTTTCTTGTAGAGCTGATTTCCTGGTTTGGAGCTGACATCAGCTAATGCAGGGGTGTCCAAACATGCTGGCTGGGGAATTCTGGGAGTTGAAGTCCACAAGTCTTAAAGTTCCCAAGTTTGGACACCCCTGAGCTAATGGGATGTAGCAGATTAAGCAGTGACAAAGCTATGCTGTGTTGCGGTCATTAGTTACCAGTGTGCTTCTAAGTCCAGCTCAAGATTTTGGTTTGTTACCTTGAAACCCTTCGACGGCTTGGGATTTGGGTGCCTACAGGACCATTTTTCTCGGCTCTTCCTGTGCAAACTTTTAGGGAAGGACTTATGGAGGATCCCAGCCAGAAAGCATGGTGTTCTAAAGGATGGAGACCAATGAAGATGACTTTGATAGAAATATGAAGGAACCATATCTTAGGGGCCGAAGCATCTTTAAGTCCAGAACAATGAGGTAATATTTGAAAATGGCTCATGCAGACTCCTCTCTGTTTTACTGGCTAGAAGAAGAAAGAGAAGGTACTGCACAGTTTACTACACAGTTATTGTAGTCAATCTCAATAAAAGTAGTTTGAGCTTCCTATGGAGTGGATTTCCTGGTCTGGTCAACCTAATGAGGCCGAAATCAATTTAGCAAGTCTGATTCTGTTATATTTTCTCCTCCTTATAGCTCAGTGAATTAGGAAAGTGTCTGCTTGAGCTACACATGGCTTGTTCAACACTCTAGTGCTTTTGGCTCGCGTGCCACAAGTTTTTACATGCTTTTTTCGCCCTCCCCAGGCGCCAGGGGCTTTATAGGAGCCTGGGGAGGGCGAAAGGAGCCTCCCCCGACCCCCCGGAGGCCCTCCGGAGGCTTCAGGGACCGTCCGGAGGCTTCCCTGAAGCCTTCGGAGCGCTTAAAACCACCCTCCGAGCAAACCGGAAGTGACTTCCGGGTTGCTCGGAGGATGGTTTTAAACGCTCCGAAGGCGTCAGGGAAGCCTCCGGACGGTCCCTGAAGCCTTCGGAACGCTTAAAACGACCCTCCGAGCAACCTGGAAGTCACTTCCGGTTTGCTCGGAAGCTGGTTTTAAGTGTTCCGAAGGCTTCAGGGACGGTCCCTGAAGCCTCCGGGGGGCGGGGGAGGCTCTTTTCGCCCTCCCCAGGCTCCTATAAAGCCTCTGGAGCATGGGGAAGGCGAAAAATAGCTTTTAAAAAGGTGAACTCAGTTGGCCAGCCCGCGCATGCGCGCTGGCCAGCTGACAGGGCAGCGCCTCGCGTGCCCTGACAAATGGCTCCGCGTGCCACTTGTGGCACGCGTGCCATAGGTTTGCCATCACTGCTCTAGTGCTATAGCAGATGAGAGTTGGTAAGGCAGAAAGGGCAGCAGCTTTGCCTCTAAACATTAACAACCTGCAGTTACCATTAAAAAATGAACTTTACAACTCAGGCCAGGGATGAAATGCTAATGGTTCGGACTGGTTTGCCCGAACCGGTAGTAAAAATGCTACTGGTTCGCCTGAACTGGTAGTAAAAAAAAATGAAACCGGTTAGTTTTTCCGACGATCAGCTGTGACACACGATTTATATTAGCTAGAAAGCGGATTCCCCCCTCCCCGCTCACTGCTCACTTACCTTTGCCAACTTACAATAGAAATCTTGGCATTCCCTATTGCAGTAGTTGACAGAGAGTCATTGGTTGTTACAGTGAGTAACTATCCCAGTCCAAGCTATTCTACTCTTAGTTACTCCCAATCATCATCCCCAATATGGTAAGAGACTGCCTCCAACTTCTCTCACTTGCCTGTCTCTCACCCATCTCTGCCCTTTGGGCATCTGTGGCCCTGGGACTGCTTGCCATGCCCTGGGAAGCCTCAGCCTCAGCTCAATGCTGCCTACCCTAGCAAGTGCCAGCTGGCATTCATTTTCCCAGCTACCTTCTCTTCCACTTCCTCATACTGACCTTTTGCATTTTGTGTCCAGCTGAAGCAGAAGCACCTTGCTGCCTATGCTGTCTCCTTTTCAGACCTGGTTTCAGTGGGGAAAATTTCCTACGTGCAACTTCCTGAACCTTTGGAAAAGCTGTGTTGTCTTCAGAAAAGCTGTGTTATCTTTGGAAAAATCCACTGTCTTCCCAAAGGCTTTCTGAAGACAAGGTACCTCGGTTCAAGCATTGCTGTCCCTTGGTGCACTCTTTCGCCCAGTTAAAGGTTGCAAACAGACTTTTAATGCTACATAGATGAAGACTTGCTAGAGAAATCCTTCTTCTCAAGACAGTGTGATTAAGATGTGTGTGTTAATTCTGTAGCAGTTTTAGTGAAAAGCAATAAACTGCAAAAAAAAAGGGAAAAAAGGTGTTGAATGCTGCTGGAAATAAACCTTCAAAATATTCTCTCTTTCTCTCTTAGATACTTTTAAAAGCCGGTTATATGTATTTTTGAAACTCCTATTTCTGTTGCTTTGAGATGGGGGATTGCTAGTGGGAGGTGCCATGGTGAAATGAACATGTTTTCATTCTATTTCTGTCTGCAGGGAGAAACATTTGTTTGGGTTAATGGTGCATCAGCTCACTCCCAGACTGTTGCCAAGGCCAAATATGACTTTTTATTTGGTGAATCAGAAAATGAAACTACTTCAGAATCTGGTAAGCACCAATGTTTCTACTCGGAGGCCACTTTCATCTCCTCACTCATTATACATATAGTATTATTTTAACTTAGAGCTCATGCTGATTCTGAATTTATGAGGTAAACATTTCCCAATCTGGGTGCCTTCTAGATGTGTGGATTTCAATTTCCAGAATTCCAAGCGTTGACCATGCAGTCGGATATCCTGGTTGCTGAAATCTGTGCATCTGGACAGCAACCAGCTGGATTAAAAATTCCACAAAGATATACTACCACCTTTCATCTGTACTACAGAAGCTCCTGTAGCAGAGCCCAGAATTCTGGCTGCAAATTGTTGCAGTTGTAAATTGAGTCACCATGTGACCCGACTTGATTTTATGACTCTCTTTGGTTTACAACAGTAACTAAGCAAGCCTCTGTGGTCATTAATTGAATTGTATAGTTTCTAAACAAATTGCATGGTCTAAAGTCCAAATCCAGCTTATCCAATGGTGTTTTGTGCTGAAAAGCAGCAAAAAACATTGCAAACATCATCGTATGGCTGCGGGATGCTGCAATCAATTGTAAAAGTGAAATGGTTGCCAGGTGCCCAAAATGTGATTATGCGACTGTAAGGGTATTGTGACTATTGTAATGTTGAGAATGAATTGTAATTAACTTTTTTTGAGTGTCATAACTTTAAGCGGTTGTTAAGTAATTGGCCATAAATTGAGGATTACCTATAAAGTTGTATATTTGGATTCAGCAGGAATCCTTATTAGAGGTGTACTCCTTAACTAACATAAGCAAAGCACTGAAAGAGTTCTGACTTGTTAGGTTACAGAATTTCCTATTAAAACATCATGTCCATTTTATTCTCTAAAATACATGACTCTTGCCTGGATAGTTAGAAACTACATCACTTCATCATATGCACACATACATACAGACAAATATGGATGGAGTCAGCAACTGAAGAACAAAAACTAGTTAATGTAGCCCATGTGCTATCAATGAATGTTAACAGACATTCAATCAATTTATTTATTTGGGGGAACTGAACTGGGCTCACAGACCAAAGGCATGTAGAAATTGCTATAACTATGTCCCCCCTTAATAACTTTAATAAAGGGCCCATTTGTTAAATAAACAGAAATAAAGCACTATGAAGAAAATACAGAGAGGAAAACTGCAATAGATCTGGAAGGAAGTATAGGAGGTAAATCTACTTACCTGAAGTACGGTAGTTTTTATTTAGTTTAAAACATGAAATTGGAACCTTTGAAATTTTGGAATTAACTGAGCTGTTAATTTCCTAGTATAGTAATAGCAGTAGCCTACTCTAGTGTTTCTCACTGTGGAATTCATACAATTCCCTAGCCAGCATAGGTGGGAGTTGGTCCATAAAAGTTCCCAAGATTGAGGAATATAGGTCTATTGTATCAATATTTATTCCGACACTGAACTTCACAGTGGATTTTCAGGAATTCTGGATTGCAAGGCATAGTTTTGTTTTTTATTTATCTCATAATACTGATCTTAAAAGAGAATTAGGAAAAGCTGGAATGAACTGTCATTATTCTACCATTCTTTTTCAATTAGCTAAAGAACTTCCGGTTTGCTTCTAGCCTTAAAACTAGGTACAGTAATCCTCAATTTGCAACCGTAATTGAGCCTAGAATTATGATCATAACTTGTTATTGTTAAGTGAGTCACCACATGACCGGAACTGATTTTTTGACACTTCACAGTAATTATTAAGTACATGAAGCAGTCATTAAGTGAACAAGGCAGTTATTAAGTGAATTCAATATATCCAATACTCTAGTGTTTCTCACTGTGGAATTCATACAATTCCCTAGCCAGCATAGGTGGGAGTTGGTCCATAAAAGTTCCCTGGAAATAAACACCAGGAAACATGGAAAATCATGGCCACAGGACACTGCAAACAGCTCTAAAAGTGAGCTGGTTACCAAGGACATATACGACATGTCCATGGGAGGGAGGTGCAGCCATTGCAACTTTGAAATCAGGTCATCACACACACACACACACACACACACACACACAGAGACACACACACAGACCCCTTTTGGGGAATGTCTGTCATTACTTCAAACAGTTGCTAAGTGACTGGCTGTAAATCAAAGATTAATTGTAGATGATTGAGAGATGTTGATGATGGATGAAAAGATCTGGGGACTTCTATCTAGAGGACCATTGCAGTAACAATTGTTGTGGTCTTTTGTTCTGTCTATAGCTGCCTTTTGTAAGCTATGGAGTGATTCTCAAAATAATTGCAACTGTTAGTTTCTGTGTTTGAGCATTGGCAAAGTTTGTCAGTCTTGTGGAATGAACTTCCTAATACCACCTCCCACAGGCACACAGAGCCACTCATTCTTTAAAAAAAATTGAAGAAAGAAATTTAGCTCATGAAAACTAAAAGAGCATTTATTCTAAACGAGTGGAGAAGAAAGACGCCATTGATTCTTTGGGGAGATTGTAAAAACATTGATTTTTCAAGTGAAAAAAACCTCCGAAGTGCCTCATAAGAAATATTTGCCTACTTTCAGAGCTTGGCTGGTGCCAGGCAGAGTTTTTAATGTGATATTTGTTTATGGAACACTTTTGACTTAAATTATTCTACTAAGTCAACCTTTCTTCGGAAATCATAGCACTCTAAATGCTATGGATAGGATACAAATCAGTGTAGATGGGAAGAGAAGGACAGCTGTGATTAGACAACTTAATAGTAGGGATTTTAAAGTAACTAAGTAAAGTAGCTGGTCAGTCATTTGTCTTTTAACTGGTTGCTTAAGCAAATATTCATAGTCCCAACACCGTGGACATTTCTTGGAGACATAGAAGGAAATGCAAGAAAACTTACGTAATAAACCAACTTTGTCAGTGAAGAAAATCTTATGGATTGGCCTGCTTAAAGTTTTTTAGCAGCAGCAAGCCATCATTAACCAAAATATCACTTGTGATAAAAATTAGCTTTCATTGATCACCTGACCAGTAATTTTTCTTCAAGGATTTTTCTTCTGTCAAAATGTCATTAACTTATCAGAGCTAGTTTCATGTACCCAAACTACTGCTTCGATTTTTCCCCATTTTTTTAAATTTGGGAATTGCACAAATGAAGAAATTCATTTCAGTTCTGCTCTTGAAATTTCTGTTTTCTAAATATAATTTATTTTGAATTAGGTCTGATCTCCTCACTTTGTAAACATACTTGCTTGACATACATTATACATAATGTATCATTATGTATAATGTATGTCATACATAAAATCATACATTAAAATCATACATAAAAGATATCCCTTTTAGTGTGAGGTGGTTAAATACGCATGCCTTAGCCAGGTAGTTTTCTAATCCTTTATGCAGACTATTACATCATCAAGAAAAACTATTGAAAAGTAAATATGTATTTATTAATTTTAAAAGGCAACTCCCAAGTGATACGAGGCGGCTTACATAATTAAAAGCGAGAAAACAAATACAGTAAAAAAGAAAATTTACACACGTGACTGGAGCAAACGTGCATTCACCAAAGGTTCAACAACTGAACCATGGTTTAAAGACTTCCCCTTACATGAACCCTTGTAAAAAGGGAGCCATATGTATTTCTTGGAGGGGGGCGTTCCTATTCCAGAGGGCAGGCACTGCAACAGAGAAGGTACATTTCCAGGGCCCTTGACAGGTGACAGTGTTGAATAGAAGGGACCTGGACTGTCTGCCCACTACCTGATTATCATTGGATGTGCAGAAACCGCTGGCCTCTCAGATAACCAAGATCTATGTCATGAAGGATGTTATACGTGATGGGCAGCCCCTTGAATTGCACACGGAAGCAAACTGGCAACCTGCAGCTGTCTGCATTTCCATTATCATGGGAACCAGCAGCTAAAGACGATCTCAAGGTTTAATGAATTAAAAAGACTAATTACATTATAATTCAATTAATAGTTTTAATAGACCAACTCTTATTATTAAAGAATGATGTGTTTGTGTATGTGTGTATATATCTGGCAGAATTCATTACATAAAGACAGACAGGTAAAGGTAAAGGTTCCCCTCAAACATATGTGCTAGTCATTCCTGACTCTAGGGGGCAGTGCTCATCTCTGTTTCAAAGCCGAAGAGCCAGCACTGTCCAAAGACGTCTCCATGGTTATCTGGCCGGCATGACTAAATGCTAAAAGCACATGGAACGCTGTTACCTTCCCACCAAAGGTGGTTCCTATTTTTCTACTTGCATTTTTACATGCTTTCGAACTGCTAGGCTGGCAGATGCAGGGACAAGTAACAGGAGCTCACTCCGTTACGCGGCGCTAGGGATTCGAACCGCCAAACTGCCGACCTTTCTGATCAACAAGCTCAGCATCTTAGCCACTGAGCCACCGTGTCCCAAAGACAGATACTAGAGCCTAAAACAGGGTTTCTCAGTCATGGCAACTGTAAAATATGTGGACTTCAACTCCCAGAATGCTGGCTGGGAAATTCTAGGAGCTGAAGTCCACACATCTTAATGTTACTGATGTTGAGAAACACTGGTCTAAAGTATACAAGAAAACTTTTCAAAGTATTGGTCCTTTCTAAATGATACAGACATTACAATCATCCACCTATCAATTTATACCAATATTTTATTAAACTTGACAACTTTTAAAATGTATGGACCTGACTTAGGAACCCTGAGAGTAAAAGTCCACTCACATTAAGATTGCCAAGATCAAAAAAACATTGATTTATACTTACAGCCCCAATTTGTCCATCTGTCCCAACTCCTCTTTATCCCCCGGTTCTGAGACGCTCCCATTGTAATAAGCTTTTATTATGATTATCTTAAATATGAGTTAGAGTTTGAAATGGAGAATATTTATAAGTAGAGGACTTTCTCCTATATAATACCAGTGGCCACCTTAGTAGGATAGGCAGAAATAGTGACCTTCGAAAACTGTTAACGGTTAGCAGAAAAGTAATAGTAATTTTCCTCAGAAAATCAAAATGTTTTGGAAAGAAAATTGATCCTTTATTTTCTTTATACCAAGAGGTTCTGCTAAGACCTTTCGCTTTGTTGTTCTAATATTTGTGGTAGGCTTTTAGTGCAATTCAATTGTTCAGATTATTAGTGACACTGATTATTTGATTAAAGCTGGAAACCTTGTTTATTAAAATTTAACAGTGAACACATTTGTTTGGATTGTGCCCAAAAAGTATAAAGTAAGCTGCATTAAAGTGGAGTAAGATTTTAAGCTACCCCCCCCCCCCCCGGTCCCCTTAGTTATTAATATATAAAAGTTATTTCTTTAATGCTTGAAGAATTAAATAAAATTCCACCTGAAGTCATATGAGTCACTTAAAACTTATTTTTCCTGGTGCTTTGGAATCTGTCTTTGTTGGTGGTGACTACAGTACATAGGCAAGTCCCTATAGGTATTTTGGTAAGATTTTTGGAAACAGACTAATGTTTGGTTTAGAGTGACCAGCTGGACTTGTTCCTATAGCAGAACTACCGTATTTTTCGGAGTATGAGATGCACTTTCCCCCCAAAAAGAGGCTGAAAATTTGGGTGCATCTTATACTCCGAATGTAGCCCTGTCCACCTGCTGCCCTGCCCCTTCGGCCTCCGCACATCCTCTTACTGGCTGCAGAGATTGCCACAGACAATGGCTTGCATTTTTGGGCTCTGCCCCTCACATTTTCAGCCTCCAAATGCTCCGTTTGAGACCTGTTCAAGTCTGCAGGGATTGCAAGAGCACATTGCCGCCAATCGCTGCCTCCCTGCATTGCTTTTTTGACCTCTGCGCATTGTATTTTAGGCCTCCGCATTCCCCATTTTTAGCCTCTGTGCATTGCGTTTTGGGATGGCGATTGGCATCCATGTGCTTTGGCGATCCCTGCAGCCTTGAATGGAGCGTTTGGAGACTGAAAATGTGAGGGGCAGAGCCCAAAATGGCAACCCAGAACAGCTGCTTCTGCGCTTCGCCTGCTTTATTCCCCGGAGCTCCCTGCAACAATCAGCTGTGCTTCTGAAGCTGCTTATCAGCCCCAATGAGCGCTCAACGCATGTACTCACAGCTAGTGAACTAATGTGCTGAAGCTGACCAGGCTAAGGACGCTAGCCAGATGAATACCTGGTAGGCAGAGGCAGATTTCCCCCCCTATTTTCCTCCCCCAAAACTAAGGTGTATCGTATACTGCGGAGCGTCCTATACTCCGAAAAAGACAGTATATAATTCACAGAGATAATAACTGACGAACACTTTGGGGAATGTATCTCTGCAGATTTCTTTCCAAAGCATATTCTTCCGCTGGCAGTAGGAATCATACTTAATTGAGGAAACATCTACAGTAAAATAGATAAGAGTTAATTGCATTTCCTTTCCCACCTCCTTTATGAGGTAAACAACCAGATTGACAAGAGAACTGTGAACCAAATGTGTAGCATAGTGCCAAAGGCTTGGTTTACTGTACATGCTGAGCCATCATCCAGGTGTTTGGAATTACAGTGGTAGATTCATACAATATGAGGAGCTATTGGCAGACTAACTTCCTTTTGTCTTAGTGTAATGTGTAATTTCACCCAGAGAACCCAAACCTATAGATTACCTGCATTTCATTAGGCTCTATTCTTCTACCATCCTTGACAGGGTAGAGGGATACAAAATGGAAAGGAAGGAAAACACATTATAAGTTTAACGATGTACAGGGAGCCCTCAATTTATATTCGTTTAGTGGCCATTCAAAGTTACAACGGCACTGAAAAAAGTGACTTCTGACTGGTTCTCACACTTACGGCTGTTGCAAGATCCCCAGAGTCATAGGATCAAAATGCAGGCGCTTGTCAGCAGACATGTATTTATGACGGTTGCTGTGTCCCCGGGATCACTTGATCACCCTTTGCCACTTTCTGATAAGCAAAATCAATGCAGGAAGCCAGATTAGCTCAATGACTGCAGCGATTCCCTTAACAGTTGTGGCAAAAAGATCGTAAAATGGGGCACAACTCGCTTAACTGTGTTGCTTAGCAAAAGAAATGTATCCGGTTTGGGGATAGCAGGGGGAAAAGGATGGGGCGGGCATAGAAACAGAAAGCAAAGAGTAGTGGGAAGCTTGGTTGGGTGGAAGTAGGGCAACTCCCTTAGATGCTTGGTGACCATCAGAAATTCACCTTGGTTTTTCCAGAATATGCCGGTGTTCACAACCTGGAATATCCTAGATGGGAGTAAATCTGGGGATGCGGTGGCTTAGTGGCTAAGAGTTGCCATGACTGAGAAACCCTGTTTTAGGCTCAGTCTTTGGGACACGGTGGCTCAGTGGCTAAGACAGTGAGCTTGTCGATCAGAAGGTTGACAGTTCAGCGGCTCGAATCCCTAGTGCCGCGTAATGGAATGAGCTCCTTTTACTTGTCCCAGCTTCTGCCAACCTAGCACTGTAAAAATACAAGTAGAAAAATAGGCACCACCTTGGTGGGAAGATAGCAGTGCTCCATGTGCCTTCTGTGTTTAGTTATGCCAGCCACATGACCACAGAGACGTCTTTGGACAGCGCTGGCTCTTCGGCTTTGAAACGGAGATGAGCACCGCCCTCTAGAATTGGGAACGACTAGCACATATGTGCAAGGAGAACCTTTACCTTTTGCTATGGGAGTAAAACCAGCCCCCTTCCCCACCTCATTCTTCCTTTTTTTCACCTTACCTTTCCTTTTATCCTAGAAGTTTGTCAAACTAGTGTGATCAGCTTCAAATGCCACCATTATACCACAGCCTTGTGTCCACGTACCCCCTTCCACTTCTTTCCATCTCTGGTTTAAAAAGAATAAAAAGAAACCACCTGTTTCTCAATGTTTATCAAACACGCACATTTCATTTGGCCTTCAGTTTCCTTCTCCTCTATGTTTTTGTGACGGCTGGAACTGACAAGGCAGAAAAGGAGAACCCTGAGACCACACCAGACTGTTATATAAACACAGTGCGGGACCATCAACAGTCTAGCCTGCCAAAAGAGCTTCAGGAAGTTTGTTACAAGAAAGAGAAGTTTGCGGGGGTGGGGGGGGAGAGAGAGAGAGAGAGAGAGAGAGAGAGAGAGAGAGGAAGAGAGAGAGAGAGAGAGGAAGAGAGAGAGAGAGGGGGGGGGGGAGAGAGAGGATTTAGACCTCGGGCTCCCACACATGTGTACGAGTACGTTCTGTAGAAGCCGATTGTAGTTGTTGTGGCTATTTAGTTTCTGCAATCAAAGTATTTTATCTACTAGAGCTGAGTCCTTGACTTTCCTATGAGAACGGCTGAGTGCAGCTTGAACTCTTAGAGAATTAGAATTATTGCACTGCCCACATCCAATCCTTGATGGTTGTAACTATATTATTACGCCTGCTTTGTTTTAAAGAAACATTTTTTCTTAGGCCTTTTGCGCAAGCTGTCCTATGAGAACCCAGGTACAATTGGAAGCAGCCAAAGCTAAAACAATTTGTATGTCCTGTCTGCTACAAATAATACTAATATGCTTAAATTTATCTGCAGCCACTCCTTCTTCAGTTGCATCCTGCAATCCATCTGCCTTTGCTTGTCTTAATTTATGTGTTCTACAGACTTTCTCATGTGTAGCATACAAACCATGCTGCTCATTTTCTGAGAAGCATTAGTGGCAATATTTTTATTGGCTCTGTAGGCTCTCTGATAGCGCTGTATACATTGTATGCTAAGGGGACTGTAATTTCTTAGGATAATATAAACACGGGCAGTCCTCGACTTACGACCACAGTTGAACCCAAAATGTCTGTTGTTAAGCGAGACACTTGTTAAGTGAGTTTTGACCCATTTTATGACTTTTCTTGCCATAGCTATTAAGTGAATCACTGCAGTTGATAAGTTAGTAACCTGGTTGTTAAGTAAATCTGGCTTCCCCATGGACTTTGCTTGTCAGAAGGTCGCAAAAGGGGATCGATCGCATGACCCTGGGACACAGCAACGGTCATAAATATGAACAAGTTGCCAAGCATCTGAATTTTGATCACATCACAGGGATTCTGCAAAGGTCGTAACTGTGAAAAATGGTCATAAGTCACATTTTTCAGTGCTGTCGTAACTTTGAGCGGTCACTAAAGGAACTGTTGTAGGTCGAGGACTACCTGTATCAGCAGTATTGTACATTCATTACCAAGCTGGCCATGGAGAGGAAAATCGGTAATGCACTGGACTAAAGCCCAACTACTGAAGTTCTGATATTATTGAAAAAAACCATGAGATCTAGAAATCTTCCCTTTTCTTTTTATCCAACGCCTGAATGATCTCCCCAGAACAATCTTGTGCTTTGCATGCAGTTTCTCAAAGCCCAAATACACATAAACTCATACATTTCTATCGTTCACCTTGAATTTGGTGTGCACAACTAGGCTCCCAATCACAAAAAACCCACAATTATTTAGCACAAATCTTTATAAATTTCTTTCTTTCTTTCTTTCTTTCTTTCTTTCTTTCTTTCTTTCTTTCTTTCTTTCTTTCTTTCTTTCTTTCTTTCTTTCTTTCCCTCCTTCCTTCCTTCCATCTTCCTCCCTCCCTCCCTCCCTTCTTTCCTTCCTTCCTTCCTTCCTTCCCTCCCTCCCTCCCTTTCTCCCTCCCTCCCTCCCTCCCCCCCTCTCTCTTTCTTTCTTTCTTTCTTGAAACAGGGGAGAGCTGTGAGGTGACAAACTGTCCCCTAATCATTTGTACGCTCCTCAAAGAAAAGGCTCAGTTCTGATAAAGTACCTACGCTGTCACAGAGCCTCTGCTGCTGAGTAAGACCAAATTTCCAATGTCATTCCATTTTTCTCCTTCTGCCGCTCTTGCTGCTTGGTGCCGCCGCTGCTGCAGATATGGAATACAGTTCCCTCTCTTTTCACTGAAAGTCATCTCTGCCAGATTAAAAGGAAGAAGAAGAAAAAGAAGAAGAAGAAAGAAAGAAGCTTACGGTAGCTCTGCTGCCTTAAGGTAGCCTAGGTGGGCTCGTTTTCAGCTGTAGCAGGAATGCGACTGCGGTCCTTTCTCTCTATCTCTCCCCCCCCCCCCGCTTCATAATGCTCAGAAGGCTCCCATTTACATCACCCTGTGTGCATTGCAGAGAGCCCGTGCGGTTCTGCTGGCGCTGCCTCAGCCAGGAAATTTGAAACTGTGCTGATTCCAGTTGATTTAGAAGGGGCAGCGTTTACCATAAGCTGGAATCCTTGTTAGATACACTGATGATTTCACTGACCAATGGGTAACTGCTGGAGCTACAGTAACCTTTGTGAGTAGTCAGCCTCTGTTCAGCCAAATTATATCTTGTTTCTTGTTCTTGTTGAGCGGGGTAGGACTTTCTACGGCCCATGTGCACCCTCAACAACACGGATGTCAGACCATTTTGTTCCATCTCTTTAGCTTTATCAGATGTTTTGCTTCCTCGGGTTGATGACTCTGTCAGTTAAGTGGCCTGCGGCAATTTCTGAACATTTCAATTAGGGGAGGAATTGTTGCAGGCACCACGGATCATGTATACATCTGTATGTATGTATATATATATATACACCTTCCAGTGCTCTGTCAAGTTACGAATTCTTAAGGAGATCTATCGATCATTAGGAAGGCTGGGGCTACTTCCAAGTTGTGTTTGCTTTATGGCTGCAGACCTCTGGGCTATCAATAAGATCAAATGTAGAGGTGGGGGGGGGAGGATGTGTGCAAAGGGAGGGGGGAGACAAGGGGGTGGAATCATAACAAAATGGTTACCTGGAGTGGGTTGTGAAGTGGGTTGTCAGTTTTACTATCTGGCTGCCTCTCTGCTTCTCTGCGGTGAATTAGCATCTGAATCCTTTTCTTGGGAGATGCCTATGTTGCGTGGGTTGGGGGGGGTGAGAAAGGAAGGATTGACGTGATGCGCTTGCTGCTTTAACCAGACATGATGCTCTGTGGCTTGATGGAGAGAGGGAGGGGCATCCCTTAAAGAGCTGGTGGCTTTTTCGAAACTTTGCTGCCCGAGTCCCACATTAGGACTCTTCTCTGGTGATTGCAGAGAGCCTTTCAGGCAGTTGTTATTATTATTATTATCATCATCATCATCACCATCGGTGGGTGGTGAAAAGACTAGTGGTGGTGTGAGGCTGGCACCCTCAGGCCACAGAATAGTACTGTTGTGGATTTCGTTTTTTGTGAGTGCACAATCAAGTGGGATGACCTCATGCATTTGTTTCCAGCTGATAAATAGCCCTTGAATTCTTCTTTAGAGAAGCAAAGTCTTTGCCACAGTGCCTGGCATGAAATAATAATACTGCTTAATGCCTACATAGTGCTTCTGAGTGTAAAGCTTTGCGCTTGCATTAATTTAGTTGTTAGACCTTCTGCCTTAATGTTTCTCAAGGAGCTCCAATGGTGTTTCCTCTAGGTTTAGATCTTCCCGTTTCATTCTGACCACAACCTTGGAGGTAGATTGGGCTGAGAGGAAGCAATTAGCCCAAAGAAGTTGGTGAGTTTGAACCTGTCCCCCCAAATCCTTATTCCCCTGACCGCTGCTGCCCCACACTGTTTTTAGTAATGAAGGGATGCAGCGGGATGAAGATCTACTAGGATTCCGGTACCCTGTTTCCCTGAAAATAAGACTTCTCCGGATAATAAGCCCAATCAGGCTTTTGAGCGCATGTGCTAAAATACGCCCTCCCGCCAAAAATAAGCCCTCCCTGAAAATATTGCAACACAGCAGCAGCCATGAGGTGACCTCACTCGCCACCTCCTGCACCTCAAAAATAATAAGATCTCCCTGAAAATAAGGCCAAGCGCTTATTTTAGGGGTCAAAAGAAAATAAGACCCTGTCTTATTTTGAGGGAAACACAGTCATCCCCAACTTACAACCACACCCTTAGTGACCATTGACACAATGGCCCTGAAAAAAGTAACATGACCATTTTTCATACTTGTGAATATTACTACATCCCCATGGTCATGTGACCCAAATTCAGATTCTTGGCAACTGACGAAGGTTGCAACGTCCCAGGGTCATTTGATCACTCTTGGCAACCTTCTGACAAGCAATGTGAATGGTGACTCACTCAACAACTGCGTTACTAACTTAACAACTGCAGTTATTAGCTGTCTTGCTTAGCAACAGATATTTTGTGCTCAGTTGTGCTCATAAGTCAAGGACTACCTGTATTGGCTTGTCTGTAAGGACTGTGTGAAAGATGCTTCACTTAACTTTGGGTTTTTCAATTTATAACTGACACGCCATTATAATATATAGAAAAACACTTCTTGATATCTAATAGCTATTGTGCATACTAAGCTATGTGTATAGAAACCAAAACTTCTTTCAAGCTTAAGGGTTTATTAGCCAGAGATCCTATGCTGGTTCCTTCTGTTTCACAAAGCCTTGCTTAGGGCACAGTAAGTTGCTTTTCTGCATAACAGTTGCAGGACCAACTTGAACTTAAGATCCTGCTTTTAAGGCAACCTTGTTTATTACTTCAGTCGTTAAGCACACAATTAACATTCCACACACCCCTCCGTCTCACTGTCATTCCACATTTTTCAATTGCTTCTACATTCCTGATTGCGTCCAACTAGCTAAAATTTGCAAGTTATGACAAACTCCAAGCCTGCACAATTATACATTTCAGCGTCTTAATTTCTAGCAGCTTCACCAGTGTAGAGGTTTATGCAAAACAAAGAACAAAACAAAGCCAAACAAAAAGAAGAAGAAGTTCATAACACCTTTGTCTCGCCAAGGCACCATTTCACCGCAGAAATGAATGACATATATTCAAAGTAGAAATAATAAAATGACCTCCTGTAACGAGAAGCTGACACTCGGCATATGTGGAAAAGATGCTACAACGGGTAGCACTAGGCCAGTCTGACCCTGAAGCTCCCATACAGATAATCCTCAATTTGCAACCACAATTTGAGGCTTGAATTTCTGTCATAAGTCAGTTTGTAAGTTGAATCGGTTGTAAGCTGATTTTGCAACAATTTTTACAGTGATCATTAGGTGAATCACACAATCGTTAAGCAAATCGTGTGATTTGGTGAATGAATTGAGCTTCCCCAATGAGTGTTTTTTTTTTGCTGGAAATTGGCAAGAAAGGTTGCAAATTGGATCATACAGTTGCAGGACATAAAAAAACAGCTGTAAATGCGAGTTGGTTGTTAAGCGCCCAAATTGCAATCCCATGACTATGAGGGTGGTACAATGGTTGTAAGAGCAAGTAAGTCACATTTTTGAGGCCATCATAACTCTGAATTATTATTATTAAAATGGTTATAAGTCAAGGGTCACCTGTACTGATTTCTAATCTCATTGCCATCCCTTACCCACCCCATTCCATCCCTGTCTGGATGCCTTGCTCTTCTTCCCTTTAGGAAGGACACAGTGGTGGGTTCCAGATCCCATTGCAACTGGTATGGTGCAAAGGGGCCGGGCGTCCACCACATGCATGCACACAGCAGGCGCACAGTGCATGCATGCGTACTTACTGCCTGCGATGCTCCAGCTGTTCGGCGGAGCGTCGCACAGGCGCCATACGCTCCATGCACGTGCTTATAAGCCCCGATTGGCTCAAATTCAGGTAAGGTGGGAGGGTGGGTGGGTAAGCCCTCTGGAGCATCGTACCAGAACCATTTATCTCCCCCACAAGAGTCCCAGCATAGATGGGTGTTATAGACCAGCGGTCATTAAGTGGTGGTCTGTGAGAAAATTGTGGTGGTCTGCAGAAAAATTATTTGCATTTTTTATATTGTACTAAATCAGGGGTCCTCAAACTACAGCCCCTGGGCCGGATACATGCAATGAAAATTTGTGTTGCTGCAGAGGGTCTCCCTCTTTGGAGTCTTTTTGTGCGGGTCGGAGATGGGGGAGAAATTCCGACTTGGGTTCTGCTTTAGCCTCCTGGTGCAGGGCTTTGTGTGAAGGCTGGAGGGAAGTGCCACTGATGGCGAAGAACTGGAGGGCCTTGTTCCAGTGGGACTGCATCATGGCCTAGAACTGGCTGAACATCTCAGCCTGCTGAACCTCCAGGCGCTGGCACCTGGCCTTGCATTCCTGCAGGTCTTCCCTCAGCTTGGAAAGCCTATGCTTGTAGTCCTCAGTGAGGTGCTTCTGCTGAGCTTCCTTCTTGGTCAGATCCAATTTGAACTGAGCCAGCTGTTTTGCCAACTCTTTGTCATGGTAGCTACTTAGCTCCAACAACTGCTTCCTATTGGGGCCCTAAGGAACCCGGGCGGGGAGGGAGGAGTGGCTGGGAGGGGCGAGTAGAGGCTGACAAGGCGCCCCTTGACGTGAGTGACATTGAGTTGGCCATGCCTACTCAGCTACATGACCACCTAGCCACGCCCACCCAGCCTGTCACTAGACAGATCATATTAGTGATCTGCCGGATTTAAAATTATGAATTTAGTGGTCCCTGAGATCCGAAAGATTGGTGACCCCTGTTATAGATGACTTCCTCCCATCCCAAATACTGCAGGAGGACAGGCCTGTTTAACCATAAAAAAGATAAGTTTCCTACTCTGGATTTAGTGGGAGCCCTTTTGCTGGCCTTTAACCATGACTTCCTATGGGATTTCCTCAAGGAAAAGATGGGATGGGAGGCCTGATTTTGAAGTGACCAGGTAGCGATGCTTGTCTGCATTTTGAAACCACACTTCCTTGCTCTTTGGCATTCAGCCATTCTCTGTATTTTGCTGCTCCCTGCAGCTTGATTGTAGTTTTGGCTTAAGCCAGGGGTGTCCAAACTTGGGAACTTTAAGACTTGTGGACTTCAACTCCCAGAACTCCCCAGCCAGCCATGCTGGCTGGGGAATTCTGGGAGTTGAAGTCCACAAGTCTTAAAGTTCCCAAGTTTGGACACCCCTGGCTTAAGCGAAGCCACAAAAAGGTGTTTCAAAACAGCAGGCTGGAGTCTTCAGCACCTGTTTTCCCATGTGGACTATTCTTTAAAGAACCACCCTCTCCCCCAAACCTAGCAGGTGAATGCAGATGGGATGGAGTGGATTTATGAATGAAGACAAAGAAAAGTAACAAAGATGGAAAATGGACCGATCCGTTCACTTGTATGGATGACCTGCAGTGACTGGAAAGGTTTGCATGTGGGAATCTGCCGAGCACTGCTCCTCTTTTTCTGATTGCTTTAGCTTTTCACCTGCTTCAGATTCCGGTTGGATAAAATCAATTGCAAAATATGTCCTTTGATGTGAATTGGATTCTAATTGTTTTCTTCTTGAGAGGTTTTATTAAAAAAAAAAGGCAAAGACACAACGTAATTAGCAATCATAATATTCCTGTTAACAGCAGCATAATGGAAATGAGAAATAATAGATTTTGTCAGCCTTGCAAATAGTGTAAATGAATGCACCCATGAACCTTCACCTGTTATTAGAGGAGAATCGTTTTAGTTTATGGTAGCTCCAAAAAAATCAAGAGGACATTTTTTTCCAACTAATAATTCATACTCAAACACATACTGTACTTTTCCATTAGCTTCAGCTTGCTTTTTATGAAGGAAACTGCAGCTCACCAAAGAGCTTATGCTTTTAATAAAATGTTAGTTGAAAAGGAGCTACTAGATTTCTTTTCTATTTTTTAGGCTGTCCAAGGCAAATGGGGAAGATTACTGACTGAAGAATAAGAGGTTGTGGGAAACAAATCTAGACAAAAAGGAACAAAAAAATAAACTGTAAAAGTCCCTGTTCTAAAATTTGATTGTATTGTTAAGAATAATTCTCTGAATTCAACTATACTTTTGTCTTTTGGGTTTTGCAATTTTATATTTTGGTTTTTCTTCTTTATGATTTGGAAGGGAACTTAATTCTTCTCTGATGAGACCTGTCTCTACCAGTATTAGCATCTTCGCTGATGTGCATGAAGAAGCAGCCATTGATGTATTTCCCCCCCTAAACTTTGTTCTGCTTGGCAAAGGTGCTGTCTTCATTACAAGCACAATTTGGTATAGTCATTAAGGTGCGGTCCTAGAAACCAGGAGACTATGAGTTCTAGTCCTACCTTAGGCATGAAAGTTGGCCAGGTGACTTTGGGTCAGTCACTCTCTTTCAGCCTTTCCACAGGGGGAAAGAGGATTGTGTTTGCTGCCTTGAGTTACATACAAAGTAATAAAGGAGGTGTAAAAAAACTAATAAATAAATAAAATAGAAAGAAAGCACTACATCTTTTCTCTCAGTATTCAAGTGGCTCCCAATAAAAGAATGATAATCTCTGACACTTAAAGAAGAATTGAAATATAAGTTATTTCTAATATAATAGCTGATGGAGCTCTAGGAATGGTAAGATATGTGTAGACCTGTGTTGGCGAATCTTTTCAGCACTGAGTGCCGAAACAGGAGTGAGTGTATGTGGGGGAATGCCAGAAACTGAAAGAGTAGCTTCTAGGTGCACATGTGCGGGAGCGCTGGAAACTGGAAGAGAAGTTCCCTGGTGCGCATGCGTGCACCGGTAAGCTGAGCTTCCAGTTTCTGGCATGCGCAAGCACGTCAAACAACTGGTCTTCTGGTTTTGCACCTGCATGCACATGCAAAAACCAGTTGCCCGGCGTGCAAGTGTGCCCTGGAAACTGGAAGGTCAGCTTCCCAGTGCGCGCATGCATACCAGGGATCTGCTCTTCCAGTTTCTGGCACTCCCGCACGTACAAAGACCATCTGGCCAGCGCACATATGCACCCTGAAACCCGGAAGAGGAATGGGTGACAGCTGGGGTGCCCAGAGAGATAACTCTGCATTTCACATCCAGCACACGTACCATACGTTCACCATCACGGGTCTAGGCTATACATGGTGAAGGAATAAGTATTGATTCTTAATAATATTATGAGAAACATTTGGATGTAGTAGTTAAGGTACCATGCTAAAGATCCAGACACTATGAGTCTTGCCTTAGGCACAAAACAAGCTGGGTGACCTCATTCTCTTAGCCCTAGATAGGAAGCATTGGCAAACCACTTCCCCAAAAAAACTTTTCCAAGAAACTGCAGGATAATTTTCACCAGTCCCAAAAACAAAGTAGAACAAAGCTACCTACAGTCTAAGTCACACTTAGGGACAATTTTGTCCTGAAATGTTTTCTTCATAAAATCTCAAGCATATATAGAAGCACATAAAATCATACGTTGTAAATGAGCATTTGCAGTTTAAATACAATGATTGTGTACTGATAGAAACGAATGGATAGTACGGTTGGCTTTGATCGATATAGCTTTGTGGTTACATGGATGTGATTAAATAACTTTCATAAATTAGGTAATGTGTTGGCAACCTGAGGGCTGCGTGCAGTTTCCAGCACTCCATTTGCTACCCCAAGAATCCCAAAATAGGCACTTCAAAAATGCAGTGGTGAGTGTGTAATATTTTCAGTAATATTCAGTGATCAAAACTCTAAAACAGTGGTAGTCAACCAGGTCCCTACCGCCCATTAGTGGGCGTTCCAGCTTTCATGGTGGGCAGTAGGGGATTGCTGTAACTCTGCTTTATAAATTTTATGAAGTAAAGTTACTTCCCTACTTTATAAATCACCATTACTGTGGAACCGGTGGGCGGTTAGAAAATTTTACTACTAACAGAGATACAAAAGTGGGCGGTAGGTATAAAAAGGTTGACTACACCTGCTCTAAAATAAGGATAGGCCTGAAGATGAAGACCTTGGTGATGGAGAAAAGCAACCTAACCCACTCTTAACTTCCCTCAAATGCCCAGAATCGTAAAATAACTCTTTTCTTTAGAAATAACATTTCCATGTTTTTGGAAGACTTACACTGAACTACTGACTTGTTGAAGTATTAAGCTTCAGTCTCCGACTTGGAAAAGATTTCCTGCCTCTGCCTTAGGATAAAGGCATTCAATAATTATAGTGTGATGACACTCAGCATGTTCCATTGGCTTCTTCATACATGCAGCTTATAAATTGCTTTCCAGTTATGAAATTACCCATTTCTGCTGTGAAATTCTCTTTCATAGTACTGACTGTGTGAGCTTTATAGGGCAAAGGATCTTTTTTTCTTGCCATCAAGTGGGTGATTTATGAAATTAGTTAATGAATTAGATTTTCTTTTAAAAGAGTTCGTCATTTTGGTCTACTGAGAATCTTCTGTTAAGAGTCCCAAAGCTCCCTATGAGCAGGATTTAACATTAAATGAATATATTTCAATATGTGCTTTAGCTACCTTGACTTGGAAAGTTTGCTATCCAAAATATGCCGTGCCTTAAAGGCAAGCCTGGAAAGAAAGATTAAATTAAAAATGACATAATGCCAAAGAGGCCAAAACACATCACTGTTTCCATTTACTGTAGGAAAGCACAATATTGCTAATGGAATTAAGTGGTTGCCTTTTTCTTTTGCTCTCTATTTATTTTTGCAGGTAGCCATGGAGGTAGCACTCTTCTCCCACAAAACATCAATGAATTCCCGGAATACGGGTCTGTAGAAGCCCAGACGCTGGAGAAATCATCTGAGATTCATGGGCAAGACATAAGTGCTTTGGATGGACATCTGAGTGATCAGATGCTCTGCGAACCTTATGAAAATGGCAGTTCTGGTGATGGAATGGAAACAGCTTCTGAAACGTTGCAAAGCCTGTCCAAAGAGGAAGAACACGCCCAGCTTCTTGACAGACAGAGTGAGGTTTCTCAAGAATTAGAATCAGAAAAGGCCAAGAATGAAGACAGTAAAGTTCCTGGTTCAGAGATGCAAATGGAAAGCGAGAGAAGGTCTGGGACAGCAGTTGAAGAGGCAGCCAGGGAAAAGATTCTTGCAGGCCAGGAAAAGCCTTCAGAAATGCCTCTTCCATCTGAGATAATGGCAGACAGGAAATTGTACTGGATCACGGAGGAAGACTCTATGATCTTAACCATGGAAGTTCAGCCTGCGACCTTGCCAACTTCTGGTGGTGGAACTGAGGAAGCCCAGAAAATATGTGAACGGAGTAGTTACACGCCTTTGGCTGGTCCGAAGGATGAAAACCTGGGCATTGATGGTGGTGTCGGAGATGCCTGGGCAGAATTTGAGAGGGAGTTTGCCATGGGTGATGCAGAAAAAGCAGAACCGCTCCCCGAGAGGAGGATATCAAAAGAGACAGCAACGAACAAACATGTGGAATTTCAAGGGGTGGAAATTCTTTGGATACAAAAAGCCGAGGAACAGAGAGAAAAGGGGCACTCTGAAATAGAGAGTGGAGAAAGGAGAACTTTCTCCAGCTTGTCAAACCATCACACATCATTCATTCCTCCAACAGGATTAATTGGATTGCCTGATCGCCCTTGGAATGTATCCTGGAAAAACCTCAAATCACTGACAACCTCGACAAAAGGTGAAGAAGGTGAAGCCACTGGAACTAAAGAAAAGGATTGGGCTCAGGAAGGACAGCCTGGGCCAGACAAGGACAGGTAACAACATTTACCAATGTACCAATGTTTAATGCAAGAGGAAGCAGAGAACATATTGATAACATTCATTTCTTTAATCATTTAGGAATTTGCTGATATGTGATCCCATCATTGTTTTGGGGTGGGGAGGATATGATATTTCAAATTTTGTAGTGCTGCTTCACACAAAGTACGCAAAGTGGAGCAAAGTACTATTTATAGCAATTGTACATAAACAACAGTAATCAGAAAATCACATCATACAAAGCTTTTTCACAACTGTAGACAGATCAGAAACCTAGTTTACCCTGGTTGGAAACCGGAGATATAGTTGTGTAAAACAAATGCAATGGCTGAGCCTCTGGCCGTGGAGGGCATTGCACAATTTCTCTGGGGTCCTTGAAAGTAACTTTCAAGTGAAGAACCTTCCATAAAGTCACATGCTGTAGGAGAATTTACTATTGAACCTTAGTTGACTAGATTCTTAAGCAATAAATCTTCCTAACTGCAACTGAACCTATGGTGCAGATTCCTTGCGCCTGACAATAATGTAGTCAACAAACGGTCAGTATTAAATTGGCGTCAGATAAGGGTCAGCAAAATTTTAAAAAAGGTTGGACTTAAACTGTTCGTGGGAATGTAACGGCTCTAGGCTGATGACTCGCCTAACTCCTCCTCCCGTTCTCCTTCACGTGCATGGGGATGGATGCATGGAGGAGGGGATATATTTTGCAATGTGAAGGTCCTGCAGCTGAATCAGGGTAAATGCAAGTTCTTCTGACTGAGAAAGATGGGAAATTTCCAGAAACTTCTATAAGCCTTTTTTTTAAAAGATAGAAGCAGTTAAAGTATTTTACTGGTCTATTCCCAGTAGTGTTCTTAAAAGGATTGGGGAGTTGGCAGTTGCTCATCACAGCAGCCCCTTAAACCAACCATTAGAGAATCAATATTTGTAGCTATTTTGACTAGGTGGATGAATATGTAACACATCACCTTCATATTTAACCATCGCAGTAATTTTCAAATTATTTTGTGAAATGGCCTCACCGATTCTTCCAAATCTTGTTTTTTTTAAAAAAAACCATGTTTGTACCATGTGCTGATGTATTAAGCGTTAAGATGCTTTGTGCATTTAAAAACAAGTACCGCTTCTCCTCAATTTACAACAGTTCATTTTGTGACCGTTCTGAAAAAAGGGACTTATGACCATTTTTCACTTATGACCATTGTAGCATCTCTCGGTCACATGATCAAAAATCAGATGGTTGACAAGTGGTTCATATTTATGATGATTGCAGTGTTGCAGTGTCCTGGGATCATGTGATCAATTTTTGCGACCTTCTGACAATCTGGGGAATCCAGATTGACTTAATAACCATGTTACTAACTTTACAAATGCAATGATTCACTTAACAACTGTGGCAAGAAAACTGTAACATGGGACAAGCACACTTAAATGTTTCACTTAGCAACATAAATTTTGAGTTCAATTGTGGTCGTAACTCAAGGACTATTTGTACTGTAATTTCTTTTGCATGTTCCGAACACTGGTTTGGCTTTTTTTCTTTTTAATTAATAATTTGATCAAAACATTTAAAGAATAGAGTAAATTGCTACATAAGAGAAAAAAGGAGGAGAGAAGACAGAGAAGTATAAAATATAAATAAAGGAAGGATTTGCATTTATCTTAAAGTTTAAATTAATTAAATGCATAGAACTAGGTTCATTATATCACTTTAACTAAAAAAATCTCTGTAAAACTCTAAACATTAATGTTAACATTGAGATCACCATTATTTGTTAATTTTTCCAAAAAATACTGTAAACGCATATAATCATGTAAAAAAAAAAGAGAGGAAAAGGAAAATAAATAAAATACTTTTAACAAAGAGAAAGTTGAGTAGAAACAATAGAAAACTGTTTCAAATTCTCTCCCAATGTATCCAACTAACAATTGGGTCATCATATGGAAATTGCTTTTAATTGTTTTTATGTCAATTATTTCCCCCTCAAAAACTCATACTCCATGAGTTTATCTTGTGGATTGACATCTAGAGCCATTCTTGCTTAAATGTAGACAAACTTCTGTTTTGTGCTTTTGCTTTGAAAATCCTTGGATTCTTCTATCTCAGCAACAGTAAAGCTTGAATGTACAGCAACAGATTTTGATCCCATGCCAGCCACAGGACGCTGTTTGAAATGCTAAATGCAACTACTGTTGCTCCTTTTCAATTATTTTGGCTGTTCTGGCAGTTTGGCACAGGCCAACATGTTCATTCGTGGGATTACTGTCAGCAGAATGGGAAATTGAGAAGTCAAAGAGAAAACTAGAATGATCATCCATGAATATGTGAACAAGGGAAGAGGTTTTTCTGCATGGCTTTTGAGACAACTCCGAGAATCTATGTGCAGAAGCATCTCTATATTAGAAGCATTTTAGTTTAACTTTGGCCAACTTAGAGCTCTTTCAGTATATCGGACAACCAAGTATAACCGGCAGTATTGGCTGGGGATCTTAAATAATTTTAACGGATCAGGCAAAATCCCAGTTGAGACAAGTCTTGATTTGCTAGCTTGGTTTTCATTTAAAAACCACCACCTTCACTTAACGACAGCCACAAAATGTCATAAAATCAGGACTGTAACATGATAATCTGCTTAATGACATGGTTTAACGACCGTAATCCTGAGCTCAATTATACTGTAAACCATGGGTCGTCAACCTGGTCCCTACCGCCCACTAGTGGGTGTTTTGGGATTCCAGGTGAGCGGTGGGGATTTCGGAGGTTAAAACCTCATTTTGAACTAACGCGCGCGAGAATGCGTGCGTTAGGGATTTCGGAGGTTAAAACCTCCTTTTGTGCGAGTGGGCAGGCGAGCGCAAGCGCGTGCACAAGCAAACACGTGGGAAGAGGAAGGGGAGGAGTAGAAACTGTTAGCAGGGACAGGCAGAAGCGGAGCAGAGCAGTTGCAAACACGTGGGAAGGGGAAGGGGAAGAGTAGAAACTGTTAGCAGGGACAGGCAGAAGCGGAGCAGAGCAGTTGCAAACACGTGGGAAGGGGAAGGGGAGGAGTAGAAACTGTTAGCAGGGACAGGCAGAAGCGGAGCAGAGCAGTTGCAAAATAGGAGAAAGAAAAGGCAGGAGAGAATTGTTGTTGGCTAATAATAAGTGGGCTAACTAGCTCAGCCTTACTTTTGTACATAGCCCTAAGGAAGATTAAAAAAAAGGAGATAAAAAGGAAAAGCACTGTGTGGAGTGAGGATCAAAACGTGAGAGTAAAAGTAGTTGTTAAATTGTGAAACAAATTTAGAACCCATGTCTGAAAAAAAGAAATATGCTCGTGGTTATTTAGAAATAAAAAGATAAATGTATGTACATTTCTTTTTTTAAAAAAACACCCTCCTTTCTAAAAAAATATTCCGCACTTGCGCAAAAACTGGTGGGCGGTAAGGAAATTTTTCCATCAAGAAAGATCCATTAGTGGGCGGTAGGTAGAAAAAGGTTGACTACCACTGCTGTAAACCAAAGACTACGTGTAACCACTACAAATCCACAATATTCTGCATCACCTCAGCCAATTTGTGACACATTAGGAATGTTAGAAGGATATTATGGGCTTTCTCCTAAAATGATTGCTGGGTGGAAAGGCTGGTCCATTCACAAAAGGGCTGCCAAAAATTGCAAAGCACTGACTTCCCAGAATATTACTTACAACCTGTTTTTTGCTCTCTTCCACACAGGATTCCCTCTGCTCTTCATATTTTATGTTTGGTTTAAGTGCACTTCCAAACCCTGAGCTGTAGCTGCGCGTCACTTTTATTTCTTAAGAATATTTCATGTTTGGGACTTAATAAAGTTTTATAAATGAAGATGATGCTGAAGGCATCATGCCAGCCTGACAGCATGCCATTTTGTGATTTTTGAAAAAAAGAATTTTTTAAGATATCTAAAAAGATAACTGGATAGATAACTTAGTTGGTGCCAAGAGAGGCGTTTATGGTCACTTAGAATAAGACTTCGTCTCCATTTGCCTTTAATTTCAGAATTAGATAATCTATAGTCCCGATAGTTTTTTCCTCCTATAACTCCCACAATTGTTTTCTTTGTCTATGCTTATGGTAACCAGATTTGATGGAAATTGCTTTAGAGAGCTGAATAATATCAAGCTGCCCGTAGAAACACAAAAACCATTATTCCGGAACTAAGAAGATAAATCTCCATTATATCCTTAGTCCATGTGCCTATTAAGGGGTTCCCTTAATGAAGTGTTCCTACTTTTTACTCAGCTCAAACTCTCTTCTTTCCTAAGATAAACTGTTTTGCTGTTCTAACAAGGTCAGATATACTATGAATGATTTATTAGTATGTTCTTTAATCACAGTTTGCATAAATAGGTTTTAATTTACATGGTAAGTAAACATTTAATGGTATAAACAAAATGTAGAAATGAGTAATGTAATAAATTTAATTGTAAACACAACAGCAGGCGTCTTGACTGTAACGTACCTTAGTTAAATTGTTCTAATAACTAGCTTTCTGGATGCCATAGCAACTGCTTTATCAGTATTAAGTGGGCTCTGCTATGACTAAGCATGGGTTGGCTTTTCTTTACAAAATGAGGGATGTGGATTATACTGCTTACCATCATGGAATATCTCATGAGAATAATTTTTATTTGATCTAATAATTAAATGGATGAAAGGATTTTCCAAGTCACTTACCCCAATAACCATTTATAGTTGGTGTAAGGATAATAATTTGATACACATATAAAAAGAGCAGTGATTTACTTAACATAATGGTCAGCGACAGGAAATTGGGAGCCAGAGTTAGGTTAAACATGAATACAAGTTTATTTCATGCTGCCTCTAAACCAGGGGTGTCCAAACTTGGGAACTTTAAGACTTGTGGACTTCAACTCCCAGAATTCCCCAGCCAGCCATGCTGGCTGGGGAATTCTGGAAATTGAAGTCCACAAGTCTTAAAGTTCTCAAGTTTGGACACCCCTGCTCTAAACAAAAACCTGAACTATTAGCGGTCAAGGCAAATTGGCGATAGATAAGAGTCAACAGAATTCAGGGAAGAAGACTTTGTAGCCAATCAACACACTGTGTGAAATTGAAGAGAATTATATGTTATATGTGTTGTGTGTTTGTGTTTGTCTGAAAATAAAAAAAATTGTTAAAAAAAGAATTCAGGGAAGAATGAACAGATCTCAGGGGCTGTGAAGAGTTTCTAAACTGATGATGCACTTGACTTGGCTCAACCTGGTCATCTCCTACAATAACTGAACAATGGTTAGCTTTTTTGATAAGTGGTAAATCATGAACCAAAGCCTATTCAATTATGGCATAGTATGACTTCTGAACTTAATTTGAGTTCATACATATTATGTCAGGGTATTTTTTTAAATAAACCATAAGAAGTCAAGCTAAACCTGTTCGTTTTAGCTTCATGAATGAATCAGGCCAATGATTAAGCTCTGCTTAAGAGATTAGAGGAAAACCATAAGGTATCTCCAGTGGTCTTAGTTGTGATGCAATTTAATATTGGCACTTGTGATGTTTTTATTTAAAACATCTAAGATCCTCTTGAATACCATTAGTGAACTAGTTCTGAATCATATTTAAAAGGAAATCCTATTTTCTATTAAGTACTATAAATAACTGAACAGTCCAAGGCCAATTTAAGATTTAGGCCAATCACCAGAGTAGAGGAATGAAAGAATGAGGGCACATTCTTGTGTCTTTTTTCAAAGTCCCTCTTTTTGATTTTTTTAAAAGAACGATTAAGAAATTGAAAGTGTTATGTCACGTACAGGGCAGTGGTGGGTTCTGGATCCCGTTGTAACTGATATGGTGCAACGGGGCCCGGTGTCAACCTCTGTTTCGCTATTTGCTTTCGGATGCCATTGAAACGGGGAGGGGGGGCAGGTATTTGGGAGGGGAAGTTTTAGTACAGGAGAGATTGTAAAAAGGGAGTTTTGGTCTCACCATCTATTGTGCATGCTGGAGATTAGTGCTTGGTGTCGGTCAAGACCAACTGTCCTGCATACCAGCCTGATGATGCTCCTTGAAGATGGAACTCACATGATACCTAAGGGATTTACAGATTGGACAGTGGGATGAGGATTACCAGGGGGAGGGGGTTTGGTCACATATTGATATGTATGATTTCGCACGCTTTTGCCTCAGATCTTGCTTTGCTTAGCTGCTATCTTTTCATAACCAGTAAAAGTACTCTTAATTCTGCAAAATGGAGTTAAGTGGTTTCTTTCTTGGTTGCTGAGGGAGGCCGGTTGGATACCCGGCATCCACCACATGAATGCGTGCAGCGCGCGCATGCATCCTTACCTCCTGCAACGCCTCCGTGACGCTCTAGCTCCTCGGCGGAGTGTTGCGTACATGCCATGCTGCGTACATGCAGAAGCGCTGAAGACCTCAAATACAGGTAAGGAGGGTGGGCAGGCAGGCCCTCCGGAGCACTGTACTGGAGCGGTGCCTCGTGCTCCCGGCAGGCACCGATATGCCCATACCAGGGCGTACCGCCTACAACCCACCACTGGTGCAGGGGCTTAATGCTTTTAGAGATTTTTAAGATTGAGGCAGATTGCAGCTTGGGGAAGACACGTGGAAGGATTAAAAGATATTAACTTTACATTTCCACACTCTCTTATTCCTTGGCTTGGTTGCTGATGGGGCTAATTTGGAAAGGACAAAATAGTTTGATTAGCCAAGATTTAGGTCTCCCACAAACAGAACAAGCGTTCTTCTCTGTGATGTCCATTGTAAAAATCAATCTATTCAGAAGCAGAGTAGATCTTGTGTTAGTTTTTTAATGCTCCAATTCCTGTTTTTTAAAATTAGTTTATAAAATAAAATACAGAAATACAAAAGAAAGTAGTAGGGAAATAAGGGAGGGAGAAGGGAAAGGAAAAATGTAGGGAAAAGGGGGGAAAGAAAGAAAAGGTGATGATTTCCGACTAGACTTTGGTAGAGTAAAATAAGATAATAACATCAAACCTCAGCTTTTTACTTTTTACATAATAGTCAGAGGTGGTATTCAGCAGGTTTTGACCAGTTCTAGAGAGCTGGTAGCGGAAATTTTGAGTAGTTCGGAGAACCCATAAATGCCACCTCTGACTGGCCTCGCCCCTATCTATTCTCTGCCTCCCAAGTCCCAGCTGATCGGGAGGAAATGGGGGTTTTGCACTAACCTTCCCCTGGAGTGGGGAGGGAATGGAGGTTTTACAGTATCCTTCCCCTGCCAGCCCACTAAGCCATGCCACACCCACCAAGCTATGCTCACAGAACCAGTAGTATTTTTAAAAAAATTCCACCACTGATAATAATGGAAGTGTCCTTCCATTTTTGTGCATAAAGTAATCCTGCTGCCGTCAACATATACAGGTAGCCCTCGACTTATGACCACAATTGAACCCAAACGTTTTGTTTGTTAAGTGAGTTTTCTCCCATGTTATGACATTTCCTGCCCAAGTTGTTAAGTGAATCACTGCAGTTGATAAGTTAGTAACCTAGTTGTTAAGTGAGTCTGGTTTCCCCATTGACTTTGCTTGTCAGAAGGTTGCAAAAGGGGATCACATGACCCTGGGATATTGCAACGGTCATAAGTATGAGCCAGTTGGCAAGAATCTGAATTTTGATCACATGATCATGGGAATGCTGCAAAAGTAACTGTGAAGATGGTCATAAGTCGTTTTTTTTCAGTGCCGCTGTAACTTTGAAAGGTGTCACTAAATGAACTGTTGTAACTCGAGCACTATCTGTATAACATCAAAGTTCCCATCCCCGTCCCAAATCTTTTTCCATTAAACTCAAAAAGAAAAGTGTTGGGTTTCATCATCATATTCAGTTTGAGAATCTTCTGTATTAAGATGAACCCTCATCCAGTATTTCTTTGCTTTGTTAATGCCTACCATAAACGATAAAAGGTCCTGGAATAGTCCCAGTCTATTCAGAAGCAGAACAGATCTTGTGTCCGTTTTTAAATACTCCAATCTTGTTTCAATCCTACCAAAGGAATGGTGTTGTGACAGAGCGTTGTGGAGCAAACCAGGAAGTATTGAAATCTTGCAGATATGCATATGTGTATATATGTTACTGTGAAAGACAGAAATTGGTGAATGTCGACATTCACCGGTGAATGTCAACATTCACATAGTCGCTTGGTGTATGTCCGAAATATTTGCTAAATACCCTTATTTATGACTTACACTAAATACCTAACCCTAACCCTAACCCTAACCCTAACCCTACGTATTTGGTATGTGTTGACATTCACCGGTGAATGTCGACATTCACCAATTTCTGTCTTTCACATTCACCGGTGAATGTCGACATTCACCAATTTCTGTCTTTCACAATAACATATATAACATTAATAGCGATAATGGAAAAACTATTCAGCACAGAAACACCATTATGCTTTCTTGAGTTTTTTTGAGCTTAAAACCTTGACAATGCATTAATTGTAGAATATAAGAAAAAGAAGGAAAGAAGACTCTAACATTTATCTTCCAGGCTTCCAAATACACATTCTCTCTCTAGTTCTAATCTTTCCTGTTGTTGCTTTTAAAAAAATAATAATTGTCTGAGCTGTTGGAAGAGAGGATTTAATAGTTCCAGAATCTCTGAAAAGTAATCTAAAATAAAGACACACAATGCGCCTTTTTCCCTCCTCGTTGAACACAATGAGCTGATGTTTCTTAGCACACATCATCCCACCGCGGGGACTTTTGTTTCTACTCCATCCTGGGTTTGAATGTGGGAGGATGGGAAGTCACAGGGAGAAAGACAAAAGTGTCTGTTTTCCATCAAGACAATTGTAAACAGACGTTGAACGCTGGTACATAACGATCAAAAGGAATGGCTGTTTGTATGTGTCTGCATGAAACCACTGTTATGAGAAAATGTGAACATGCCCACATGTAAGCTTACAAAGTAAACTAAATCACTTTTTTTAAAAAAGAAACCAATTTTGATTCCTAGGTTAATGGAAGAGGAAGAAGGGCTCAGCGGGAGAATGGAAGATGCCCTTGGGCAACTCTCTGAAATCTCAACAGATGTGTACAGCTCCCAGTTTGAAAGCATTCTGGACAATGCATCTTTATATTACAGTGCCGAGTCACTAGAAACGTTATATTCTGAGGCTGACAGCTACTTCAGCTTTGAAATGCCACTCACTCCAATGATCCAGCAACGTATCAAAGAAGATGCTCAGTTTTTAGAAAGGACTCCTGGAGGGGTAATGAGAAAGGACTCTTGCAATGGAGTCGCCAATGGACTCGGAGACGTTAAAGAGTCAGACCTTGCTGCAGCTTGTCCTTCGGAAAGGTAACAAGAGACGTTTGTCTTCACAATATTTGTGCCTTTGGTTGCATCTTGCTGATGATAATGAGTTGAACATCTCCCTCCCTCCCTGTTCCAATGAATCTCTTTTTAGGGTTGCAACTTTTAAAAACATGAAGAGAATGTTTGATACGGGGTCCGCCAGTTTTTGATTTTGCTGATTTTGTTCCCATTTGTGACCTTCTGTTTGCAGTGTGAAATAGTGTTTACAAACCCTGTACAGAGTGCTTAGTCCAAGGGGCCAAATATGACACTTCAACGTGAGTGGTGTTCTTTTGTATGTTACTTTTTCTAAAAAAAAGAATGGCAGTGGGGTGAAATGGAAAGGATTAACCTTTATGTGCCTTGATAATACCAATTTCACAAATTTGCAGTGACTTATCTTGAGTAATTCTTGGAGTTTGTAGTAGTTGTTAGTTTCCTGCTGTGAAATAGTATTGTGCTTTTACAATAATTTCTCCGCTGTGTCTTGGTTTTGTTTGAGGAATTGCCATGCTATTTAGTGAGGATATGCAGCTAACAGGTATGGTCCTGTCATACTAGGTACCTAAATAGTGTAGTGCTAGGAAGAGAATAACACTATATTGCCAGTAAATATATTTAGATCAACCTTTATAGCGTCCACATAACAGCAATAAAGAAACTGAAAGTTTGGATCACATGGCATACCAGAAGTGTATATTTTAAGATCAAAATGTGCTGCCTCTGCTCTCTTAAGCTCACAGCAATTTCCCATGCTACAACATGTGATTATGCCAGCATGTGACCAGCTGTAGGCTGGAAATGTATAGTATCATTGGGTTGGAGGGCATTATGAAGACCATCTAGTCCAACCTCCTGCCCAGTTCAGGTATCCTGATACCATCCTGAACAAATGGTTGTGCTGGGTTTTGTTTTGCTTTTTGGCTTTTTGTTTGAAAACTTCCAGTGATGGAGCTCTTGTGATTTCAGGAAAGGGGCTATTCAGCTTTTTAATAGACCTCATGGGAAATTCTTCCTTATTTCAAGTTTGAATTTATTAAGCTTTGATTAATTGGTTCTTGTCCAAAGAATATATTCCCCCCTCCACTGAAATATCCCTTCATGTATTAGAAGACTGCTATCATGTCTCCCTTCAGACTTCTTTTCTTCAGGCTGAATATAACCACGTTCCTTTGATCTCTTTTTGTATGTTTTTGCCTCCAAGCATCTTATCATCCTTAATACTCCTCTCTGCACTTTTTCCCAATTTCTCAGTGTCCTTCTTGTATTGTGGTAATGTCAACCTTGTGAGGTAATCCAGACAGGAAGCATTCCCAGATGAACTAGTACTGCTACACTATATTGCCAAAAGTATTCGCTCACCCATCCAAATAATCAGAATCAGGTGTTCCAATCACTTCCATGGCCACAGGTGTATAAAATCAAGTACCTAGGCATTCAGACTGTTTTTACAAACATTTGTGAAAGAATGGGTCGCTCTCAGGAGCTCAGTGAATTCCAGCGTAGAACTGTGATAGGATGCCACCTGTGCAACAAATCCAGTCGGGAAATTTCCTCACTCCTAAATATTCCACAGTCAACTGTCAGCTGTATTATAAGAACAATATAAGTGTTTGGGAACGATAGCAACTCAGCCACGAAGTGGTAGGCCAGGTAAACTCGTTCCAACATCAGTGTGTGACCTCACAAAGGCGCTTCTGGAAGAATGGTCCAAAATCCCCATCAACACACTCCTAAACCTTGTGGACAGCCTTCCCAGAAGAGTTGAAGCTATACCTGCAAAGGGTGGACTGACGTCATATTAAACCCTATGGATTAGGAATGGGATGTCACTTACAGTAAATTCATATGCGAGTAAAGGCAGGTGAGTGAATACTTTTGGCAATATAGTGTATATTGTAAGGTTACATTAACAGTATCTTACAAGTATGAAAGCACATTCCCCCCCGCCTTTACTGCCCAAGCAACTAGGGAGGGTCCCTTGTCAGACCTTTGCCATGTCCACATTCCTTCTATGGCTAAGTTACCTCTTATCTGACTGCTTTCTTGGCTGAGGCCCTTCCTTGTTTCCCAAGGTCATTCTCGTATCCCATTAGAGTTTATCAATAAACACAGGGTGAATTTTGATCAGTGCAGCATAGAGCAGTACTATCACTTCCCATGATTTTGACATTATAGGTGATCCTCAGTTTACAACAGTTCATTTAGTGATCACTCGAAGTTACAACAATACTGGAAAAAGTGACTTATGGCTGTTTTTCCCGCTTACAACCCTTGCAGCTTTCCCATGGTCACATGATCAAAATTGAGACACTTGGCAACTGGTTTCTATGTATGATAGTTGCAGTGTCCCGGGGTCATGTGATCAACTTTTGTGACCTTCTTACAAGGAAAGTTAAGGGGGAACACAGAATCGCTTAACAACCATATTACTTCCTTAACAGTTGCAGTGATTCCCTTAACAACTGTGGCAAGAAAGGTCATCAAATGGGGCACAATTCACTTAACAACTATCTCATTTAGCAACAGGAATTTTGGGCTCAATTGTGGTTGTAAGTCAACAACAACTTGTATTGATGAAGCTTAAACTGCATTAGCTTTCTTGGCAGCTGTGGCACATTGCTACCTCATCTTAATCCTGTGATTTATCAATACTTCCAGATCCTTTTATCTATTGCTAAGCCAGGTATCACCTGGGACCTATTCCACTCTCTCTCTCTCTCCTCCCCCCCCTGCGCATATTTTTTCCATGAAGCCTTTTTCTTGAACATCTACAGAAAACAGAAATTGAATGTGTGCAATTTTGTTCCTTGCTTTGTCCTTTTCCATCTCTTTTAATGCTATCTTTTACATTGACGTTCTTAAAAAGAAACCAGGCTTCCATTTCTGGTACATATTTTACATGGCAAAATGCAAATCATTTTCAATATAAACATCTTGGCAAGTATTCATAACTGATGTGTCAGCTATGGGTGCCTCCCAGTAAATTATTGGTACTGTATATGAAACAAGGCCCAGGCTTGGGATTTTCTCTTTCGGATTGACTTTAAGTCTGAAGAGGAGATATTGCTGTGGTAAGAGACAACCTTCCTAAAAACCTATTCATTATATGAATAAACCTTAACCTTAGTTAAAGAAATCCCAAAATCTGCCTTGAGTTAATAAAGTTTGGAACTTTTAGAATATGTTGCCTTTTATAATCTGTTTTTGCTTCATTTCCCCCCCCCCCACTTCTTTCAACATTTATCATTGCTGTTAGAATGTCTTTTCAGCCATGTTTAGCCCTCAAACTGATGTTGTCTGTGCCTAGAAGTTAAGCAAAGTTGGGCCTGATTGGTAGTTGAATGGGAGACCATGAGGAATGTCAAGATTGTAGGCTGGGCTGGGAAAAACATCTAGAAGAAGGCAGTGGTAGGTCACTTTGGTGCTGTTGGAAGAAAAGAGTATGTTGATATAAATGTTGATGCCCAGCAGGAATTGAATTTAACTCAAATGAGATTTAATGTGATAAGATTGCAAAAGATGGTAGTTACCTAGTTGAGTGTCAAAAACTAAGCAGTATTTCATGTAATTATGGCTGGATGAGAGAATTTAAGAAATCTCAGGGTTGTAAACTAGTCTGGTAGTTTGAAAAAAAAAATCCCACCTTTCGGAATGAAGTATTGTAGTGGCAATCTTCTTTGGTATTCTTGCAAGAAAATACTGATGTGTCATTGACGTAATCAGCCAATTTCAACTCTCAGGAGACTAAATATTGCTAAGATGAAGCTTGTACCCCTTCAGTCTCTCTTCAATATACTTCAAAATACGAGGCTTTTAAGAACAAGTTATTATTTAGGTCCTAAATAAAATATGAGCAAGAATCCAAAGTGTTTAACTCAAGCATGTTAAGTGTCAGCAATGGTGCATTTCATGACAGATGGAAAGCGACGGCTGAACTAATCTCTAAGGAAAATGGCAAACAGATTTGGTTATAAACTGGAGCATAAAGCTAAATCCTGCTTTTCTCATTTAATGTGAACGTGCTTTTCAACTTAGCTGTGGTCAATATTTGGTAATGTGCTTTCGCTGAGATTTTGTTTTTAAAGTACACATAAACATATCTGCTATTACAGCTTTTGTTTTGTTTTGGAAGGGTTTAGGATTTTGTGGTCTTTGGTTTTAGGAATAAACATCCATAGCAATATTTATTTATTTTTTGTTAAAAGCCTGCCGTTATGATAAGGCAGATTAGGGGTGGAAGAGGGATTTGAAAGATTCCTAATGTGAAATTATTTAAATTCAGCGGGTAGGACCCCTAATGTTGAGCTCTGGATTTCAAGAGGATCAGGAGCTGTGGATAGGTCCAACAACAATTGTATACCTCTAAAGAGATGCTTTATGTTTTCTTGTGAACAGCAAAACCTTTGTCTATGACTATGTGTTATAATTGCCTCACGCAAGAAATCTTTAAAATATTACCTGCAGACTGGGACATGTTTACAAAGGACATAAAGATTGCCACAAAATAAAAATAAAAATTGAGGAACATTTTTTAAAAAACTTTCCTTTGAATCAGATAGCAGAGGCTGAATTAAATTTGGCTAGTATAACCATTCTTCCCATAGTTTTCTTTCTCTGGAGATGTATAATGCAACTGCATTGCAGTGCTAAATTCAGAAACTTTTCAACCAGCCTCTCATACAGCTGATCCCAATTACGGATCGGAAAATAAAAGAGAAAAAAAGTTGGATTGTGCAACTATAGATGAATAATTCCTTGGTCTAGCCTGCTTTGAGTCCCAGAAATGCTACCATGACAGCAAAATGTAAAATCTGGAAATGCATTATTTTGGAAATGCATTTAGCAGCCAACAGAGGTCCCCTACGAGCTGTGAGTCCACTGTATAATTCAGAGTAGAATCACTTGTGGTTTCCTGTTCAGGGAACAAAAAGTTTCCAAGTAATGATGCTAATTCTAAGCAATCCCATTTAGATGTGCAGAAAGGCAGAGGAAGGGTCTTGGAAGTGCTAGGAATTCTTGGGCTTATTTCACTGATAGAAAATAGGCAGCAAGTAGGGGACATAGCTTTCTTTGCTCCACCATGTCAGTGCTCCGGGTCGAGCAAAAATCACAGTGTTTCAATACTAAGTAGGAATTACTGGACTTCTAAGTCAGCACAACCACACCCTCAGTTCTGCTTTTGCTTTGACACACAAAGATCCTAGTAACTAAATGTATTTTTTTTTAAAAAGGCCTGTGACTGAGCAACTGGGATAGGATCAGCGAAGCCATCTCAAGCCTGTATTCTGAGTGGAACAAATCGGTAGTCACATTGGCTGAGACTGAAAACTTTGCCCAGGATGGCTGAAGATTGAGAAGTGGCCAGGGGAGGGAGAGAAATGCTCAGAAAGAAGGAGGCGTAAGTGCAAATATTGGAAGAAAATAGTGGAGTATATGGTGGAGTGAAACAAGATCCTGAGGGGGTGGAGAAGTTGGGAGGCTGAAGACAAGGAATTAGGGCAGTTGGGCAAGGACTCCTGGCTTAGGTCTTCCTGCCAGACTGGATTTTACTTTCTTTTATGAATGTGGATGATGGAAGTTGTAATCCAACATGTTTTATGTGTGTTGAGTTGGAAATGGCTACTTAATGCTGATGGGTGGGGATGGTTCTGAATAAATGTAGCCTGCCTGCCTGTCTGCCTCCTTGCCTGCCTGCCTGCCGGCCTCCCTCCCTCCCTCTCATCCCATCCCATCTGACCCCTTCCCATTCCACCCCACCCCACCCAATCCCAGCTATCAAATGACTGGAAAAAGATGAGCTGGAGATGGGGTGGTAAAAAGAAGTAGAGCAGAGTAGACAGTGATCTTGTGAGCAGAAGCCTAAGGAAGCAATGGCTGACGGAGGCATGAAGGCGGACAAATGGTGGAGAACGGCCGTGCAGCTTAGAAACAAAGATGCACATTTCTGGTTAGAATGGGGAGGCGAGGGAAGGAAGTTAGATGCAAAGAAGATTCCTGAGACTAGATCATTCCCCGCCCTCCATATCTTCCTCCCCAGTGATATTCTCCAGAAGAGGACTTCCTGAATTCCTAGCCAAAATGCTAATGGCATTTCTCTGTAGCAGAGTGGATAGGAAGTCCCAAGGCTATACACTCAACGTTGCCTCCCAGATATTTTAATCTGTCAAGAGATTAAAATGCTCTGCTATATTGAAGTATGGACTTCAACTTCTACGGTAATGCCACTGAAGTGATCTCATAACTGTAAAAAAAAGAGAAGGAACAAGGAGTCAGCATAAGGGCTGAATGTCACAATTAGGCTTGAATGGTCTCTTTTTTCAGCCGAAGTTGTAACACGTATGCTGTTTTCCAAGTGATGACTCCAGATGAGTAAATTCACATTCATTGACATTCTGTCCACGTTAGGAGGTGTGATACAACACATTTAAAATGCTAAAGCTGGACTAGGATATACACTCACTGACAAAATATTAATTGGTACCTAGGCAGGTCTGCCTAGAAATAAAGTGGTTTGTTTGTTGCAGCTGTTTTGGATTAATAGCATCTGTCCTTATATGCCCTGCAACGAGAGACATATTGCATTTATTTATAATATTCATCTTTGGTGAAGCCTGACCCATTTATATTCAAAGATGAATAGGAGGCAATTTTGTCTTCCTATTTGTCTAAGATAGGGTGAAAATGAATGGGTAGAAAGTGATAAGGTGCATGTGGACTACTATTATTAAGGGACTGTACCAATTTCCTATTTCATCAAGAATATATTTAGCTCTGACTTTTTTCTTGCTCATCCCATTCTGTCTGTCCCCAGTCAGAAAGAGTAATGTTCTTAGGGGGTAGATCAGTGATGGCGAATCTTCTTTGACTCGCGTGCCATAAGAGGGGGAGCGCAGGGGGGTTGTGTGCGAGTATGCCGCACCCATAAACAATGCACGACCCTCCCAGTGCACATGCGCACATGAGAGGCACTCCCCCAATTTTTTGCATGCTTTTTTCACCCTCCCCAGGCTCTAGAGGCTTTATAGGATCCTGGGGAGGGCGAAAACAGCCTCTCCTGCCCCCCCCCGGAGACCCTCAGGAGGCTTCAGGGACCTTCAGGATGCTTCCCTGAAGCCTCCAGAGGACTAAAAATGACCCTACCAGTTTGCTTGTAGGGTTGTTTTTAGTCTTCTGGAGTCTTCAGGGAAGCCTCCTGAAGGTTCCTGAAGCCTCCAGAGGACTTAAACCGACCCTACGAGCAAACCAGAAGTCCGTTCCTGAACTTCCGGTTTGCCCATAGGACCATTTTTTTGCACTCCGGAGGCTTCAGGGAAGTTCCTGAAGCCTCCGTATGGCTTCCAGGGGGGGGGGAGGCTCTTTTCACCCTCCCCAGGCTCCTATAAAGCCTCTGGAACCTGGGGAGGGCGAAAAATGGCTTTAAAAAGGCTGAACTCAGCTGGCGCGTGCTGACCAGCTGACAGGGCAACGCCTCGCGTGCCCTGACAAATGTCTCCGCATGCCACCTGTGGCATACGTGCCATAGGTTCACCATCCTGGGGGTAGATGATGTAGTCCAATAATATATGGAAGCCATAAGTGACTCACTCTGGAGTTAGAAATACTTGCTCATGAGAATAGGTGGGCTTGTGAATGTGAGAGGATTTCAAGATTCATTTAGCCAAGATGGGAGCTCCAGAAGTAAACATAAGGAATGTTGAATTCCTAGGAGCAAGAGAGATGTCTATTGAATCAGTGGTTGTAGCTCCAAGGGATTTTAGCTGAAGACTACTCGGTATCCAATTCTGTGATCTATAGAGGAACAATGTTCATGCCTTTTTGAGCCAAGAACTGTTTGTTATCTTGACTGGTGTGCTTGAGTTTACAGTCGCTCAAAGTAGATGAGGCTAGGACCAAAGCTAAAATTAATTTAAATTACACATAGTTAATATGATTACTCTCCATGAATTTTTCTCTTCTGTCATATGAAAAGTTGATCATGGAGGAGCTTTGAGGAGTCTTACTCATTTCTTGGAGAATAGTAAAATCCTTGCTCCCAGTGGTGGATTTCAAATTTTTTTAGAACCTATTCTGTAGGTGTGGGCATGGCTTGGCGGTTATGTGACTGGGTGGGAGTGGCCAACTTCTAAAATGTGGTGAAAGTCATTTAACAACGCTCTTGCTTAGCAACCAAACTTTTGAACTCAATTGTGATCATACGTTCTCTTTCTTTTTCTTTCTTTCTTTTCATTCTTTCTTCCTTCCTTCTTTCTTTCTTATGTGTGTGTCTCTCTCTCCCTCTTTCTTTCTTTCCTTCCTTTTTTCTTCCTTCCTTTTTTTCTTTCTTGTGTCTCTCTCTCCCTCCCTCTTTCTTTCTTTCTTTCCTTCTTTCCTTCCTTCCTTTCTCTTCCTCTTCTTTCTTTCTTTCTTTCTTTCTTTCTTTCTTTCTTCCTTTCTTATGTCTCTCTCCTCTCCTTCCTTCCTTCCTTCCTTCCTTCCTTCCTTCCTTCCTTCCTTCCTTCTTTTTTGTGTCTCCTTGTCCAACTTTCTTTCATTCTCTTTCCTTCTTTCTCTTTCTCTTTCTATCTTTGTCTCTCTCTTTTCTCTCTCTCTCTCTCCTTCCCTCCATTCCATTCTTTCTCTCTTACTCTTTCTCTTTCTTTCTCTCTCTCTCTCTCCCCCCCCCTCTCTCTCACACTTTCCAGTTGGCTAAAATTTCTCTTTTGCCAGCTGGGAGGCTGGCAAAGAAGCCTCGTTTTCCCTGCCGCCCGCAGCTCTCGTAGGAAAGAGGCAGGGAAGCGAGCCTCAGGCCTCATCTCTGCCTCCTTCCTCAAGAGCTGGCTTTGGGGAGAGCCAGCCTCTCCCGCTACTGTGCCCTTCACTTGCCTTCCACCCAGAGGCTCTGCTGATGGTTGCCTCCCGAGAGAAGCTTGGGAAAGATGCGCAAACGCCCGTGAGCCTCCTGAAGAGGATGCTAGACACTGGGGTGGTGGTGGTGGTGGTGCACGCTGCTGCTGCTCCCAGTAACGCAGGCTTCTTGGAGAGCATTAAGTTGCAGGTGCACTGATTCCAGCAGCTGCGTTTTGCCTTGAAACTTGCTGTCCTGGCAACCCGAAGGGGACATTCTTCCAGTGGCGTCTCAGGCAACTTTCTCTCTTGCTGCAGAAGGAAGCGAAGCCAACTTTATTTATTTATTTGGTTGATTGGTTCCCGGACCATGGGAGGCGATCTGACGGCGCTTTTTATGCCTGCAGTGATTCATTTCGTCGCTTACGTCTTGCCCCACAGCTGTCACTCGAGATTCCAGCTGATTTTCTCCCAAGCAGTGGCTATGGCTGCGAGCACCGGGGAACCTCCTACTCCAGCCTCCCCCGCTCTACTATATTAAGATCGCTGTGCTTCCCATTCCCACTAGAAGCACGCAGGCCACGCGAGCGAGCAGGCGCAAGACCCCGATGATCTGAGGGGAGCCAGGAGGCGCCAAACTGTGCCCAACCATCCTTACTCCCTCCCAGTTAAGGGTGGGGTGCCTAAGACGCCACTGGGAGAATGTCTCCTTTGGGTTGCTGGGACAGAAAGTTTCAAGGCAAAACACAATTGCTGGAATCAGTGCGCCTGCAACTTAATGCTCTCCAAGAAGCCTGTGTTACTGGGAGCAGCAGCAGCAGCAGTAATGGACGCCACCACCATTCCCCAGTGTCCAGCGTCCTCCTCAGGAGGCTTGCAGGCGTTTGTGTGTCTCTCCTGAGCTTCTCTTGGGAGGCGACCACTGGTAGAGCCTCCAGGTGGAAGGCGAGTGAAGGGCGCAGTGACGGGAGAGGCTGGCTGTCCCTGAAGCCAGCTGTCGAGGAAGGAGGCTCACTTCCCTGCCTCCTTCCTCGGAGAGCTGTGGGTGGCAAGTTGCTGCCCATTGCAGGTGCCCAGGGCAGCCTCGACCCCCACCTCCCCACCACCCTCAGGCCCGCACAACCTCCCCACCAACCTGGGGATGCTCCCAGTTCTGCTGTGCAACTGCTCCTTCATGTGGCCCCTCCCTTTCTTGCCGGACTTTTGGACCTTCCCACCCACATGCCTTGGCCGCCTAAGGTCGGCAGAACATGCCTGAGGGCGCTTCAGCTCACTGTGATCTGAGAGATGTTATTGCCTTGTTAGGACATCTTCCCCTCAAGGTCGTGCCTGCAGTGTGGGAAGGAGAGCAGGAGAGGCAAAGCGGCCTTTCTGGGCTCGTCTGAAGACATCCGTCCCCCTCCCCCCCCTTCCTTCTCTTTGAGAAGCGGTTTGCAAAGTCCCGGTTTTGCAAGGTGCTTGTCAAAGAGAAGGAAGCATGGGCTTCTTCAAACAGCTGAGTCTGGCAAAGGAAGTGGGTGGGCGGGGCAAGCATGGTGCGGACAGGCGGAGTGAGAGAGAGAGAGAGCAGCGACCGGGCGGGCAGGGGGAGCGAGCGGGTGGGGGGGAGAAGGCCAGGGGAGGGATCGTTCCATTATGGGGCCTCTGGAGGACCTGGTACGCAAATGCATGCTGGATTTCTGGCACCGGTACGTGTGCACCGGAGTGGACTGGCTGAAACCCACCTCTGCTTGCTCCACATCCAAAGATGGGAGAAGCCCAAATTCTTTGTCTTCTACTGTCTCCTGGTATTTCCACGTCAATTATTCACATTTCCTTTTCAACCACAGTTAAATCTCGTGTGTAAGCCCGTCAGTTGTTTCACCCCAAAAATGATGCAGTTCTTCAACTAGTACTGGCCATGCTTGATTTCCTTGCTCTTTTCTCCACGATCCCTGCAAGTTTTTTCTTTAAATTCTTCCCTCCCTTTATCTAAGTGCGTTCTTGTTTTATTTCTTTGGCTTGTCCTGTGTCTGTATCCAGAATTCCACTTTTTTTTCTTTGTTTACTGATTCATCACAGCCTCTCCATTGATGAATTGGCAGAAAAATTTCTGATTCAACTGAAATTGGAGATTCTGCCTATGGTGTGCAGTTCAAGCTTCGTATCGATTTATCTTCTTGTCTACAGCTGTTATTTGCTGCTTTATTATTTCCTGGGCTTTCTTTCTTGTTTCTGGGGGATGTTACTTGTTGAAGTATTCTTTGATCTTCTTGTTCTTCAGCTTCTTTGTTTTCATCTGTTCTGGTTTGCTTGCATTAGATCTTTGCATGCTGATCTTATTTTCCAACCTGATCTTCCATTTTTATGGTGCACTGTTTGTGGTTTGTTTTTTCTTGTTTGTTAATTTTGCACCCCAGATATTTATAACTGCAGCCATGTTGTACATTAGTTGATTTGTTTCTTGCACTGAGCTGGTACTTATATTTGATGGTACAGTATTGCATTTTTAATACTTATGCTAGCTGTTTATTTGGAACAGACTTCAATGCAGGAAACCTTATTTGTTGTTTTTGTGCTGTTATAGATGCTCAGTTATTGTTTGTTTTGATTCTTTTTTAGTTAGAGAGCTTTGGTCTTTCTGAGAGGAAGGCAGAGGGAAGCGTGCTGGTTTGAGAAGGAAAATGATTTAGTAGTTATACTAGCTTCTTCCAACCAATTCTCCCTGGTTTGCGTCTACAGTCTGAACTAACTCTGTGGCAAAACTTTGATTTCTTTCCCTGGATCGACCTGTGCAGTTCTACTTCTGCTTCTCGGAATAATTTATTTCTCATTCTAAATCCACATAGACCTGCTAGCCTCTGTTCTGTTATTTCTGATTCTGGGTGTTCTTTTTAGATATTCTCTTCTCTTTGGATTTGATTTATAATAATAGATCATTATTTCTTTCTTTTCAACCTTTGTATATTTGTGACAGATAATCCACCTTTCCTTTTAGTAATCCTGCAGCTACTGGCCCTGGTTGCTCAGCCAACAGATCTGAGTCCTGTAGCCCAGAGTTCCTCAATCTTTACAGATTTGCACAGTGAGGGTGGGTGGGTGGGAGGAGACGGAATGGTTCTGTGTGAGTGGACAATAACTGCACACGTGCGTGCAGCTCCATTTGTGCAAATGGTGGGCATGCACACCCGCCTCTTGCGCAAATGGAGCAGAATGCGCACAGATGCATTTGCCAGCTGCTTCCAGTTCCAAACGGCTGACGGCTCAGTAGTGGGACGCAGCCTGGGGATTGGGAACCCCTGCTGTAGCCTATTTATCCCCAGATGTCCAGGAACTCCAACACCTAGTGCAGTCCTAGTTGACCCCAGCAATAACGGATCCAGCATGAGTTTCTCTAAATTATGTTTCACCATAGGCATATGGCTGAGACATTCTTTGTCTGGCTCTTCTAATGAGAACTGTTCATTTGAACCTCTGGAATAGCTGTCATTGTCTTCAGAGCCAACAAGCCCGCAACCACATCAAGGTCATGCTTCACTGAGGGTTATTATTTTTATGGCTGGTTGCCAGATTGTTAGACTGAATTTGGCATTTTTATCCATCTATCACCGTGATGGCACATGGAGCCCTCTCTGCGGGCACATGAGCCGTCGTCCAGCTCAACTCTACCACACATGCGTGCGCGTCTTCCACCGGCCAGCTGATTTTTGAGTCTCTACTGTGCATGCAAGAGACACGTGCACATATGGGTGGGTAGGGGTGGGTGTGATGCTCTCCCCCCCATGGCCCGTTTTTGGTCCCAGGAGGCTTCAGGGAGGCCTGCTAGACCCAAAACAGGGCATGCATGGGGGAGAGGTCACACGCATGCATTAGGGGAGTGCAGGGGGTCATGCGCATGCATGGGGGGAAGGGAGGAGCACGGGAGGGTCGCACATGCTTGCACAGGGGGGGGGACACATCACATTATGGGTGTGGGCACACACGCGCACGCTGTTGCGTATGCGTGCACAATTTCAGCATGTGCGGAGAAAAAGGTTAGCCATCACTGATCTATCATGTAGTGAAGTTGTCCACAGTTCCACCAAATCCAAAGCATTTTGTCCCTTTCAGGTTTGAACGCTGTGGTTTAGCTATGTCTAAGGCTACTGAATGAGATTACCGACAAAGTAATGATTAAAATGTCTGAATATTCCTGATTCCTGAACGATTTTGGTTAGCTGCTCTCTACTTGTCAACAGTGGTGAGCAAATATTTGTGATTTTTTTTAATTTCCTGAGATATTTCATTCTATCCACCTTTCAGGTAAAATATACCTATTAAAAAGAAAGTCAGCTTTGAAAAATCTGATTTACTCTCTTAGATGGTTGTTTTTTAAAAAAACCTGAGGAATCACCGAGGTCCTGGAGTCTGTCTTTAATATACAGTAACATTCATGATGCAAGTGCAGGATTGTCTCTGCTGCTCTTAAGTGTCCTGAGCATTAATATGTGTTGCTCAGAATTGCCTTCAATAGAGAAGTTGCTAAGGATGGTTTCAGATAGAGGTTTCCCTCAGTCTAATATGGGTGCACTGTGTTGGGGTTTAACAATGGAATGGAATGGAGTAGAGTAGAGTAGAATAGAACAGAATAGAATATAATTCTTTATTGGCCAGTGTAGCTGGACACACAAGGAGTTTGTCTTTGGTGCATATGCTCTCAGTGTACATAAAGAAAAATAACCAAGATAAAGAAATTACCACCAAGATAAAGAAATTACCATTCTAAAGCAAATTCCAAAAAAGATAAGAGAAAAAAGGAGGAAATATTCTTCCTTATCAAAGAAACTATATAATAGTGGAACTTGGTTTAGATGGTTATTGCCAGAAGGAATGTTGATTTTCTGGGAGGGAGGCCGTATCAGAATTAAGACAGTGGACGAGGCAGAGGCCTTTATTAAAAAACATTTTTATCTCCCAGAGGATGAAGATAGCGGAGGTGGGGAAAAAGGCAGTAATGTAGAAGACATGGGGAAGTGAGGGGCTGTGGCTCCACCTGGGGACAGGGAGGAGGGAGCAATATCGAAAAGGCTCAGGTCACAAAAATAAATATATTTGAAATATTATTGTAATTGTTGATATACTAGAGTGACAAAGAAAGAGAGGATTGAACATATGGCTGATATAAAGTAAGAACTCTGTATATGCTTATCCTTTATATGTTATTTTTAAAATTGTAGAAGCGTGAGAATTGGGGGGATTTCTACTACTAACATGGGAGCTACCAAAATTTTCTATGTACCCTATTATCTTTTCCCCATAAAAGCTTTAAAACCAATAAAAAATTTTCCAAAATAAAAGAAAAGAAAAATAAAGTACATTCATAAAGAATCATAAGATACAACGCTTCGTGATAGTCATAGGTTACTAATAAGCAATCAAATCGTACTAGGAACAAATAAAACAATATCAATTGTAAAGATACAAGCAACATAGTTATCGTCATAAGCGGGAAGAGATGGGTACTAGGAAGGAAGAGAACAATAATAGTCATATAGTCTTAGTGAATAATTTGACAGTGTTGTGAGAATTAGTTGTTTAGCAGAGTGATAAATTGAGCAGATGAAGTCTAAATTATTTTTTCTTTTCTGCAAAATCTGGACTCTGCAAGCTAACTAGGGTGGGAAGCATGTCAGCACTGACTGTTAGTCCTGACGTAGAGAGGAACAGTATGGCAAAACCAGCTGGTCCTTTGAAATCTAAGTGAGCAAAGCAACCAGAGCTTTGCAGGGAAGAGTTAAACTGTCTTTTTCCATCACAGAAGTCTGTCACAATCCTGTTTTATTTTTTCTTCTTCTTCTTTTGCCAGGGGCTGATGAACTAAATAGTTTTAAGTTGTAGGCAAGGTGCCAGCTTCCCACTTTCCTCCTGGGAATTTATCGCAAAGCTGTAGAGGTTCTGGTGCAAACAAGAGCCAGGCTCTAGCTGTGCGGGGAAGGTCAGCTGATCCAGGAGGGAATGATGCCTGCCAGTAATGTGATCCAATCCTTCTAATGAATGAGCAGAAGGGGGCCAACATTGCTCTGCCTAGTACAGCTGCTACGGGCTGAATTCGGGGAGTGGGGGCTCAAGACCACGTTATGACTCACATGGCTTTGAAATTAAAACAGGCAATAAGTTATGTCCAGGAGTTCATATGGGCTCCTCTATGTCTGGGTGTTTCTTTTCAGCCAGCCGATCAGCTATTGACCTTGGCAGCATTCAGTAAGTCTAAAACCAGACTGCATGGCTTCGGTGTATTTGCTGTGACATTAGAAAAGCAGTTATTCTCCCACTGGATTGGTGGAGAGGGACAAGTTGGATGGGGCCTCGTCTGTTTTTGAAATCAGCATGTGAGCTTTCTGTACTCTCAGCTGCGTTTTCGGTGAAAGGAGGGCTATTTTTGAAAAGAAGAACTTCCCTAAACATAGCTCAGTTCTTATGTGATCTCACTTCCAAATATGCAGCATCACCATCCAACAAAAGCATTGGGTGGAGCTAGAGAATTGAAAACCTGCTATTTCTGGAAGGTTTCTACTCTGCTTGCAATGAGGATCATTAGAGAGACCTTGAAAAGGAAGAGCGCAGCTCTGGATTTTGATTGCAGAATTCTGGGAATTGTAAGCAAGCTGGATGGGTACATTTTACAGCTCAGCAAATCGGCACTGTAGAATAAAATGATCACTTTGGAGTGTTTTTAGAGATTAGAAACATAGTGGAAATATCTATGGCATTAGGATTTATGGGGACCATACTTAAACCAAACCCAAAATATTTACTAGTTTGTCTAGTGGTTAAGGCACCAGGCTAGAAAGCAAGGGACCGTGAGTTCAAGTCCCACCTTAGCCATGAAAGCCAGCTGGGTAAATTGAGCCATTCTCTCTCTTTTAGCTCAACCCACCTCACAGGGTGGTTGTTGCGGGGAAAATAGGAGGAGGAAGCTGTGTTGGATATTTATATGCTCAATATATATTTATTTATATGCCACCTTTATTATTTTTACAGGGCGCTGTCTTTGGCACCCTGCAAAAATAATAAAGGTGGGATGAATGAATGAATGAAAATAAATAAGCAAGTAAACAAGCAAGCGACTAAGGTTAAAAACATACCAAATGATAACTCTGTTAGAATAATCTTAATGTGACTATAACAGCATGCATTTTCAATGAATTTGCTTAATTTCTGGAATACATTTTAGAATCAGAGATTGAAAAAAACCTCAGAGAATTCTGGGGCTTAATTTCCTACTAATGTGGGAAATCTCCCATTGCAGCTTCCCTGATAGATGGTAACATATAACCTTTGATGAAAAGCACATAACATCCATTGTCTTCTCACATCTTTTCTTTTGTGGAATAGTTCAGATAATCTGATGAAACCAATGAATACAGATATCACACTTGATCTTGGCCAGGATTTGGAGTGAGGTCATATAAACCAATTTCATTGTATTTATTTTGTACAATGGCAATAAAGGCTATGTTACAGTGAAAGACGGAAATCTGTAGAATGTCGACATTCACCGGTGAATATCAACATTCACATAGTCGCTTGGTGTATGTCCGAAATATTTGCTAAATACCCTTATTTATGACTTACACTAAATACCTAACCCTAACCCTAACCCTACCCTAACCCTAACCCTAACCCTAACCCTACGTATTTGGTATGTGTTGACATTCACCGGTGAATGTCGACATTCACCAATTTCTGTCTTTCACAGTAACAGCTATACTCTAAACAGAAAGTTTACATTATTTGAATCTCTGATATTCTCTTTTAAATCTATCCTACAGGATGAATATAGATGTACATAATTGGGTATTTGTAGATATTTGACTTTAGGATTGCTTATATTTATTTATTTGTTAGATTTAAATCTCAGCTTCCCTCCAGAGTCATATGGTGGATATGCTTGCTTAGGTAATGCTGTACGCCGCTGTGTGAATTGGATGCCAGGGGACTGATGGTATTCGGTACAGATAGAGAGTTTAAGAAATCAGAGAATCAGGGAAGTAAACCCCAAACTGAGTCTGAATGAAAGTTGGTAAACATATTAGTTAGTTCTTCTTTTACATCCTGGTTCAGACCCAATGGAAAAATACTGTGCGCGCACACAGTTAAATAAATACACTGAAGTAATTGTTTCCCACTGAAACAGGATAGAAAAGCATGCAGAGCACGGATGCTGGAAATATCTCCAACTTTGTACTAGTACTAGTATGTATATATGCTAGGGGGGAAAATTGATGGCTACCCATGCTTTGCTGTGGATAATGTGAGTAGATGGGCAGAGGGAGATGACTTAGAAAGAGAAGTCAAAAACATTCCCAAATATTACCCCATGGTTATTTCCATAGGGAGACACTGTAGGAATACTTTTCTACACAGCCTTCAGTGTGATTTAGCCTCCCTCCACACTGAATTTGGCCCGATTACCTTCAGTTTTCAGAGAGTTATTGTATTGATGGATAGGCGTCCTGGACTCCCTTTACATAATTCCTTTCCAACATTCCTTTGGATAAGAAACGATAAAGAGCAACCAATGTTGACATTGTGTAGCACATAGGACTAATTCCAGCATGAACAGAAATATCTATAAGTCCTCTTTGCTAGAGCTATGCAAACTCATTAAAAGTTGCTTTGGAACAAATGAAGAATGCACATGAAGCTCTTCTTTTTTGAATTGCTAATGTAGCAAAGTCTTTTTACCGGTTTCACAAGTTTCCCCTCCTAAATAGGGAAAGACTATCAGATCCGGAGACCAGAAAGATACTTTATGTTAAATCCAGCTACCAATCTTAGTCCCTGTAGATAGAGCTGACAGGAAAAGTATATAATATTTCCAGGGAAGGTCAGTGTAATAGTTTATTAAATCTATGTGATCTAGTGTAGCCAGTGTCAGTGTTTGAGGAGGTAAACTCATCAATTTTGTAATGTTTTATAATAGTAGGCAGCTGGGCCTTGAAACCATCCTAAAATGTCTATTAATAGCACTCCTGTCATTAAGCCAATTCACAGCTGTGAAACTGGAAGGGGACAGCAGCTTTGTTGACTGGGAGACTAAGGCAGTACATTCAATCTGTCAATTATAGACTCATCTCCCCTGATCTCCTGCTGGTAGAAGATAAACTAAAGTATCTGACTTTCATCCTCAAATATATGTTTGAGGTATCTCCCCAGAGCCTTCTACATATCTATTTAGTTGCAGAAAACAAAATAATGATGCCTGTACAGTCTTATTGCTTCTAGCAAGACTCTGACCATAGTTAGAGAGAGCTTAATAGTTCAGGTTCCCTGTTGCCTTCGTTGCAAATTTCTGACATTTGCACCGCCATTCGAAGGAGTGCCAAGACAAACAGAACAATCTTGATGGTGACCGACTGCCTTGGAAACTGAAAGGCCTCAACAGGTGAACCTGGTAGATCCAGTTTGAAGTTTTGCTCTATTTCATTTCTAGGTGAATTGGTGTAATTTATTATGGGTCTGAGTAAAACTGTTGAACCCTGAATCTTGAACTAGGGCTTCCAGACATCTTGGAAGGGCCCATGGGTTTTCTTTCATCACCACTAGGGCTAGAGAGCTGTGAGTTCCTAGGCTTAACCAAATCTTTACTATTCTCTCTCAAGTTCTTCTCTTGGGACTGCTCCTTGTGATGTATCTCCACATTCAGCATCCTCCAACTCTTCCAATGTCATGAGGGCTCATTTTAATTGCTATTGAGCTTGATAGCAGTTTATCAAGTTTATTGTTTCTGATTTCTTTGGAATTTTATTGTATTATATGGTGCTTTTTATCACAGGGTAATCTTTGGTTAACAGTAATAATTGAGAGTGGGAAATTCATAACTAAGCAACATAGTCCTCACATGATTGTTCTGACTTACGATAGCAGTTCCAGTAGCCGTTGATAAGCGTGACACCACTTGATTGCCACTTGCAATCTCCAGCTTCCCCAGCTACTTTGCTTGTTGGAAGCTGGCAGTGAAGGTTGCAAATGGTCATCTCACGACCGTGTGATGCTGTGATGTAATTGTAGGCTGGTTGCTAAGCACCCAAATAGCGATCATGTAACCATGGGGATGCTGGACAGTTGCAGCTTCAAGGACCAGCTGTAAGTCTTCTTTACTGCCTTGTAGCTTTGAACAGTCACTGAACAAATGGTCATTATCCAAGCACCACCTCTAAGGTAAACTACTGAGAACTAGTCCTTGGTTAGGACAGTATAGAAATATTATAGTAAATGATGAGATCAATAATACATCCTGTTGATAAAGAGAGATCCTGTGAGTTTTAACTCCCATTGTGACCTTGAGAAATTGTGTGTTGGTCCTCCCAGTTTCTCTCCTGGCTTTGCCCGCTGAAATTCAGGTCACGTGGTATCACAGACAATGTGGTGAGAAGAGCTTGGAAAGGGATCAGGTCTTGAGGTCCATCAGTCTGTTTACCTACTGCTTTCTTGCCTAACGGTTATGGCAGTGACTTCTCCACAGTCAGCCTCAGCTTTCTGCTTTGCCAGGCAGACTTTCCTTTACAGTGTTAGTTCTCACCGAGGTATGGAAGGAGTCAGTGCTTGGATGCTGGTGGGTTAGCAACCGGTTTGGTGAGCGGGCGTTTTGCGTGCCCACTGAAAATGGAGCATTTAGAAGCTCGGCTGCTTACTTTCCAAGTCAGCAACGATAAGTAGAACAGCAAGGGGTTGGGGTTCAGTTGTGCTGAACGATTGAGATGAGCTAGAAAGCAGGAAATAAAGGACAGGATAGGACAGGGGCAGGTGGGCAGGGCCAACTGATCGTTGGCGCTATTGGTTTGCCCAAACTGGTCCGAACTAGCTGAATACCGCCTCTGGAAAGGGTCTTCTGTCAAATCTGCTATACAGATAGTTCTCAATTTACAACAGTTCATTTAGTGACCCCTTGAAATTAAGTGGCACTGAAAAAGTGACTTATGACTGTTTTTCACACTTACGGCCATTGCAGCAAAAGCCATGGACACGCGATCAAAATTCAGACATTTGGAAACCGACTCATATTTATGACAGTTGCCGTATCCCAGAAATATGCGATTAGACTTTTGAGACCTCTTGACAAGCAAAGTCCAAGGGGAAACCAGATTCACTTAACAACTGCGTTACTGGTTTAACAACTGCAGTAATTCACTTAACAACTGGGGCAAGCAAGGTCATAAAATGGGGCACAAACTCAAATTAACAAACTTAACAAACACAAATGTTGGGGTCCATTATGGTCACAAGTCGAGGACTACCTCTATTGTGTTGCCTGATTCCTAATTTGTAAAAAACTCTGTCAGGTTTTCAGAGTGGTCTGCAGCCAAGGTGCTTTGTAGGCAAGCTTGAAGCTGGTGCTGCCCACTTCCTTCTGCCATGTTCCATTACCTCTGGAGACCTGTGGGCTTTTCCCGTAATACAATTTCTACCATTTCTTGTATTGTTCCCCTATCTTGGCCTCAAGGCCTTCTTGGCTACATTCTGCTGATGGTGCACTTTTGGCCTATCAACAGTCACTTTTAGGCAGTGGAGAAAGTGCTGGGCTCTGCTGTTTTTGCTCTCTCTTTAAAGATGGAGTTGATGGAAAGTCACTGGGTTTTGTGTTTTTTTGAAGAGTTTAAGAGTGAAGGAAGTAGATTTTTTCCATAGTAATGGAAGAATCCTGAAGTTCTTGCTTCTGGTTAGAAGTGGAGTTATCTCCTTTCCTGTTTCTTCTACCTCTGTTGATCAAGAGCAGATGAGTTAAATACATTCAGTTAATATCAAGTCTTGGCTGCAATATCTGGAATTTTTACATGGGAAGTTAAACGTTTTCATTCGAATTGAATTATGCAAGGATATTTAGACTGAAACAGAACTTGAATTATTAGCACATGCATTTAATTGTATTTCAAAGAGTTCTTGGGAGGATAATACTGGTGGAGGAAATTTATGTCTAAACCTTTGGCTTTATTTGAGAGAGTGCAATAAAATAAACAAATGAGAGCTTCAAGTTGGGCATTGAAGGAATAGAGACAACGAATGTCATGTTGGTATTTGAGAAGTCTGTTTAAGTCAAAAGACGCATCAAAACTAGAACTGTTTAAAAACAGGAGAAAATTGAAAATAAACTGTGCATTTTTTTGCAGTTGGTAAAATTAGCAAAAGCACCCAATTAGTTACAAAACTCCGAGATTCTATTATGGCTAGACTTCACAGCTTTGTTCAATTTAGTGCAGTGTTTTTCAAACTTGGCAACTTTAAAATGTGTGGACTTTAATTCCCAGAAGTCCCCAGCCAGCTGGTCTAGAATTTTTCAACTTTTACAGTGTAGCTCATTCTTGCAGTAATGCAATATTCTGACTGCAACTTTAATAGCATTTCCCCTAATCTATTAATCCTACATGCTAGTCCAGGGTCACCAACCTTTTGGGCCTCAGGGACCACTAAATTCATAATTTTAAATCACATGGACCACTAATCTGATCTGCCTAATGACCAGCTGGATGGGCTTGGTCACCTCGATGTCACTCACTTCAAGGGACGCCTTGCCAGCCTCTACTTGCCACTTCTCTCCTGCCTGCCCAGACTCCTTAGAGCCCTAACAGGAAGCAGCCACCACGAGAAAGAGTTGGCAAAACAGCTGACTCAAGTCAAATTGCATCTGACCAAGAAGGAGGCTCAGCAGAAGCAGCTCACTGAGGACTATGAGCATAAGCTTTCCAAGCAGAGGAAAGACCTGCAGGAGTGCAAGGCCAGTGCCAGCGCCTGGAAGCTCAGCAGACTTAGATGGTCAGCCAGTTCCAGAACATGATGCAGTCATGGCCACCAGCAGCGCTTCCCTCCAGCCTTCGCCCAAAGCCCTGCACCAGGAGGCTGAAGCAGACCCCAAGTTGGAATTTCTGCCCCCTCCAACCCCTACAGAAAACCCCCTGAGTGGGGCGACTCTCTGCAACAACACAAACATTCATTGCACATATCCGTTCCAGGGGCCATAGTTTGAGGACCCCTGATTTGGTGCAATATAAAAAATGCAAATAATTTTTCTGCGAACTACCAAAATTTTCTCACGGACTACCAGTGGTTCACGGATCACCAGTTGGTGACCGCTGTACTAGCCTGTCTGTCAGACTTCTGCCTGCCCCCTCCCAACCTGGGTCTATGACAATTTGCTGAGGCCACCTCCCCACGGCCAACTTTCTGAAGCCAACTCGCCATGGGACAACTTGCCATGGCCCTCTCGCTGCGAGACAACTCACTGCAGGACAATCAAATAAATGGTGGAATAGAATCATTAAAGAAAGGATGCAAAAGGATCTTTTAACCTTTTTAAATAAACCTTTTTAAAATTTATTTAAAATAATTAAATTGAATTGATAAATTGTCCTTCAGCGAGTTGGCTGTGGCGAGTTGTCCCATGGCAAGTTGTCCCATGGCAAGTTGGCTGTGGCGAGTTAGCCATGGTGAGTTGGCTGTGGAAAGTTGGCTGTGGAAAGTTGGCCTCAGGAAATTGTCATAGGCCCGGGTTGGGAGGGGATCTATGGCCACGGCAAGTTGGCCGTGGAGAATTGGCTGTGGTGAGGTGGCCCCAGCAAGTTGGCTGTAGCAAGTTACCCCGTTCTGTCCCAATCCTATCCTTTACTTCTTCTTGATTCACTTGGATTTTCCTAGCTCTTTGCCCTAAGAAAAAGACAAGAACAAACAATTGCATTTAAACAGAGGGATTTCCCCTCCCTTCGCAGAAACTGATCATTAGCACAATATTACGTGTTAAGTTAGGTTGATAGATAAGTCTGGTTTAAAAGGGAAGGACTATTTTGCTGCAGCAAGTGAGTTCTTTAAAACAATAGTTTGCAAATCTGTCTACATTATATTCCCTATTGTTCCTCCTGGAATCTATTTTGGGTGAACATGGGTTGGGAGCCGCTCCTTTCTCCTCTAGATGACAGAAAGTCAGGCAAATAGTGTTCTTTCCGGCTGTCTGCAAATGGTTAAAGATTGTCTGTAGAGAAGAGTGACTTCATTGTATATTGTACTTTTTTGAGGCAGGTCTCTTGGAAAGTTGTAGGGAACTGCCCTGCCCACAAGCACAGGAAGAAACCCTTAAAATTGTTTCAAGTTAGGATTTCTACCTTACAGTCCATCCGCCGTCTGTAAACCTTAAAAACCTTATCTAGCGTTTGTGTGTCTTTCTGAAGCAACAAACAGCCTGACAAGCTATCGGTGGAAAGGAAAGAATGGCTGAAGTGATCGAAAATGCTGCCATTCCGAGCGTAGTTATGGGCTGACTGTTTTCAAAGTCAGGTAATCTGATACTTCTTGTCTTCTTACTGATCTTTTCCCCCTTCTTCTTATGATTTGTGAGAAAATTCCCAGGTGCTAACCAACATGATCGAGTTTGGAGAATCAAGGTAGAATCGGAAGTTAAATTGTTTCTGTAACAGGTGGTTGCATGCTAGCAGTGCATTGTGTGATAAAAATAACCACACGTTTGCCTGCATCTATCAAGACTGCAGTTCTAAATACATTTAGGATCTTAGTGGAGACAGAATAACTCAGTTGGGCGTAAGAGCAATCTGCAAAGTATATTGGATTCTTCTCCAAGTCTATTTTTTCTATTGCCATCCCTCAGTTAAGTTCTTTATCACTGATCTTCTTGTCACATTATTCTTTTCAATAAAACAAATTCACTTGGACCATAGATTTTGTGAATTTGTAGACAGTTTTGCAGAATTCCTGTAACCTGATTACAATCCCCATTAAGCTTGTTTCCCGACCCGTAAGGTTGTAAAGACTTTTATTTCTCTTGCAATTGTACATTAAATAAGACCACAGCTCTTTCTTCTTCTATGTCTGATACAGTGTTTCTACCATGTATGTATGTATGTACCAGTGGTGGGTTTCAAAAGTTTTTAGAATCTCTTCTGTAGGTATGACCTGCTTTGTGGGAGTGGCTTGCCAGCCATGTGACCAAGTGGGAGTGGCTTGGCAGTCATGTGACTGGGTGGGCATGGCCAACTTGTAAAATGTGATGAAACTCATTTAACAATGCTCTTGCTTAGCAACCAAAACGTTGGCTGAGAAACTGGTATTTGAAGCACACAAGTCTTAAAGCTGTCAAGTTACAAGATTGACAGCTTTAAGACTTGTGGACTTCAACTCCCAGAATTCCTCCTCTTGCTCTTCATCTTGATGATGTGCAGACGGGCGGGGGAAGGGAGCTGGAACCGGTTCTAAACGGCACTGTACATTTGTGGAAACTCTTCTATAGAAGAGATTAGAACTGGCAGGAACCCACCCCTGGTATGTACTGTATGTATGTATGTATGTATGTATGTATGTATGTATGTATGTATGATGTATGAAATTCCTATGCCACCCATCTCTCCTACAAGGCGACTCTAGGTAGCATTATATAATGTATAATTTAGAAATTCTTGTATGTATAGGCATAATTCCACTCCATGACTGATAATGAGGGTATTGTTCAGAGAAATAAAATTAGGTTTGCATGTGATTGATTTTTTTTCTTGAATAAATTTGAGATATCAGTCAACTGTCTTTAGTTTTAACAAAACTAAATTATTATTGTTGTTGTTGTTGTTGTTGTTGTTGTTGTTGCTGCTGCTGCTGCTGCTGCCGCCGCTGCCACTATTACTACTAAGGATTCTTTGCTAAGTTTCCATGACTCACTCATGGAGATAGAAGGGCTAATATAGATAGAAGCACTGTTTCTGGAATTGTTTGTAGATGCTGTTGAGTTATTTATATTAGATGACTGAGCTTTTTCAAACAACTTTTGAAAACTTCAGGTATTCTTAAATTCAGGACTTGTGTAGGATTTCAAACTTTCTTAAATTCAGAAATAATTTAAACTGGGAAAATGCAATCAAATACAGGTAGACCCCAACTTACAATCAGTCCTTTAATAAGTGCTCGAAGTTACGGTGACACTGAAAAAAGTGGATTATCAATTTTCACACTTGTGACGTTACAGCGTCCCTATGGTCATTTGATCAAAGTTTGGATAATTGGCAACTGGCATGTATTTATGACTGTTGCAGTGTCCTGGGTGTGTGTGTGTCATGTGTCTACCTTGTGTGATTTTCTGACAAGCAAAGTCAATCGGGAAGCTGGATTTGCTTAATGACCACAAGATTCACTTAATAACTGCAGTGGTTCGCTTAACTGTAAAATTGGTCATAAAATGGGGCAAAACCTATTTAACAACTGCCTTGTTTAGCAACGGAAATTTTGGGTTCAATTGTGGTTATAAGTCGAGGCTTACCTGTATTATTATTTTTCCACTTCATAGTTCTGTCCTTGAAACCTATCATATAACTAATTTGGAAGATTTGGCTTAATTATTTTGGAGTTGAGTTAATATTTTCAGATATAGCTATACATTATATTATTGCTTGGAAACAAACCAGACAGATAAATTATTTCAGGAGTGACAAACCTTTTGCAGTCAATTAGTTTTTTAAAATAAATTTATTCATGGAATAATTACATTAATGGTGGAAGAATTTTTTTAAAATATTTCCCCAATATTTTTTAATTGCTAGGAGAGTAGAAAACTTCTGCTTAGATTAAAAAGGTAAGAAATCATTGGTATAAAAACTTCAATGGATAGACTTTATCGCTTGTACTAATTTTGCGTTTCTTATACAGTACATTAAAATCTTTCTCTAGAATATAGGGGTTGGTCTGAAAAATTAGGAAAGGGGAATTTAAGTGGAATGCTTACTAACTGCACGTGCTTATTTTTTCTTACTATTAAGAATCTCTTCCTTAGAAAGCTAACAGAAGATTACTGATCTAATGATTTAATATTCAGCAATATTTTGAGAAAACTAATTGCCTTGGCAATCTTGAAACCTTTGTACTTATTTGGACATTAGGAAAAGATAAATTCTTTTTGCCACTTGACATACAGTTGGAAAGGGCTTATCATATATGCAGTGACCTCAGAAACTGATTGGATTGTAATTTGTTAATCTCTTACTATTTATTCATTGAAAAGAGTTATATTTCATTGTAGAAATTCTTCGTAGAATTATGGGACATTTACAGCAGTAAAACACATGGAAATATAAAACAACAGAATTGTAAAGAATTAATATTGCAGCAATAAAAAAATATTCAATATATTGAAATAAGTGTTTGGTTAAATAAGCTAGCAGTTTGAGACCTTCTTGAAGAACAAGATTCTGACCAGATTCCAAAATGCTGTTATCAAAGACATGAGATGAATTCATTTTAGAAGGAATGTTCCAAAACTTAAGAATCTCTGTTTTGTCCATATCTAACAACTTTCAAGAAACTTTTGGATAAAAGTAGAAAGTTGAGTTCTGGCATCCTTTTCTTTCCGTAGATTTCTGACAGAATTTGGAAATACAAACAGTTTCTTGGCTGCTAAAAGGACAATACAGATTTTTGTTTCACAAAAATAGTGGTAGTTAGGCTCTTGGAAAATTGTGGTATGTATTTATTTTGATTTTGTTCCACCTTTATTATTTTATAAGTAACTCATGAATTCATGCCAGTTGTGTAAGACAAGTGCTAGGAATTTCAATGTATTTGTTGAAATAATATTACTCTTTATTTGAACCTGGCAGTGTTTCCACTTCGTTGCTTTCCAGTTTTGTAACTTAGGTTGCCAACTTTAGAGCAGGCGGTCTCTCAACACTGATCAATCTAAATTATTCCAGAATCTGCTTTGTGGCTGTCTGAGGAATTCTGGGATTTGAAATCCACAAGTCTTGCAGTTGCCAAGGCTGGACATGCCTGCCTTAAATAAATGAAAATAAGTAAGATTTTACGTTATATAGTATGGCGTGCAGCCTAGGATCGTAGAATATCTCTAAGTCAAATGTCAACATTCTGCTTCAAAACAGTTCAGGTCAGCTCAGATTCTCTGATGAGAATTAGTTATTTATTTATAACTTACTTGTTAGAAGGGAGAAAAAAGGATACCAGGAAGATGAGTGAAAGAGGACTTTAGAGAGAAAGAGTGCATGGCCGATTTTTACTTTTAGTTTTACTCCCAGACTGCTTCAGTCCTACCACAGCACACTGTCAAATTATTTCCTCTTGAGGAATGCAGCTCTTTCCAAAAAAACCACGTGGATTTAGTACAAAGTGCAGCGTAACTGTTTCAAATGCACCTTCCTTGTACCTGCTGGAACTGTCTAAACTGTCTAACTCAGTGATTCCCAAAGTGTGCGCCGCGGCTCCCTGGGGAGCCGCGCTATCGTCATAAGGGCGCCGCGAAATATTCAATTAATACCTGCTCCCGCTGGGTCTAACGCTGACGTCCCTCTCGGGCTTTGGAGGGAAGCTTCTGCAAAAGCCCGGGCATGACAAGTCTCCCAGGCTGAAATTTGCCGAGCTGTACGCGCGCGCCTGTTTTCCACGGTGTGGAGCAGCGGCGAGATTCTGGGCGGCGAGCGATGATTCCGGGGGGCATCAGTGGGGGGGGCAGGGTCCCCCTCGCGTTCCTCATCTTCCCGGATGGCCCCTGGAATCATTGCTCGCCGCGCAGAATCTCGCTGCTGCTCCACGCCGTGGAAAACAGGCGCGTGCGCACAGCTCGGCAAATTAAAGCCTGGGAGACTTGTTGCCACTCGCCTTTGCAGAAGCTTCCCTCCGAAGCGTTCCGAGGGAGGGCTGTAAACTTCCCTCCGAAGTCTTGGGAAGTTCTGAGGAGCCCCCCAAGGCAAAACGCCGCTGCCAGGTAGCTAAAAGTACGTCTCTGATTCGACTCTGTCATTCTCTCTCTGATTCCCTCTCTCACTCCCTCTCTCTGTTCCTCTCTCTGTCTGTCTGTCTCACTCACACACACACACCACAGTGTGTGTGTGTTTGAGTGAGACAGACAGACAGAGAGAGGAACAGAGAGAGGGAGGGAGGGAGGGAATCAGAGAGAGACTGACAGACAGACACACACACACACACACACAGAGGGGGAGGGAGGGAGAGAAAGATAGACAGACAGAGAGAGACACACACACAGAGTGAGTGATTAAGTGAATGAGTGAGAGACAGACACACCCACATACACAGAGTGACAGAGAGAGAGGAAGGGAGGGGAGAGAGACAGAGGGAGAGACAGACACACACACACACACACACACACAGAGTGAGAGAGAGACAGACAGACAGACACACACACACAGAGTGACAGAGATGGGGGAAGGAGGAGAGAGAGACAGAGATACAGAGAGAGAGAGAGACAGATAGACACCCAGAGAAAATGACAGAGGGAGACAGAGAGGGAGGGAGGGAGAGAGAGACAAAGAGCCAGAGAGAGAGAGAGAAAGAAAAAGAAAAAAAGAAAGAAAGTGGGAGAGAGAGATGAAAGAAAGAAAGAAAAACAACATATGACCACAATTGAGCCCAAAATTTTGTTTGCTAAGCAAGAGCGGCTCTCCAAATAAATTTCAATCGTGGTTTTGGCGAGATTTGGCTCAGTTGAAAAAAAAGGTTGCCCACCACTGGGCTAGTGTGGTGGTTAAGTTACTTTTCAAAAGCTATTTTTCTGATCCAAGATTTGAGAAGTTGTGCAGCGAACAACAAGCCCATCCATCCCATTAATAATTTTAAATCATTAAACGATGTTCAATAAATTGTGAATTTAAAGCTCGTGTTTAATTTATTTTTCAATTAACCTAACCTTAACGAACTAAAAAGTAGATTTCCAAATCCTTAAAAAGTCAAAAATTAAAAAAAATCGGATGTACCTATTAAGGGAGCCGCGGAAAAAATCCGAAGTGTTATAGGAGCCGCAAACCGAAAAAGATTGGGAACCTCTGGTCTAACTGTCACCACAGTCATATGAAAAAGTAAGCATACCCAAGTGAATTTTTTTATTTTGTTTCCAAACATTTTTGATCTTCATTTCAACTATATGAACAGCAAATCTCTTGCACCATTTATATTTTGTAATCCATTGTGGAATTTAAGTAAATGCAAATTTAGCATATGGAGAAAGTAAATGCACCCTTACATTTATCACTCTCTCAAATACCTAAAATTAGAATCAAGTGCAAATCATAGAGAGGATCTCTAATGATTTAGTCTTATTTAAACTGGGAACATGTAGTTTGATTTGCTCTTTATTGTTGAAATGTTGCAGAAAATCAAGAGATAGGACTGCGAGATCAAGATAAGCTTTATTTTGGCCAAAAGGTCCAGACAGAGATAACAATTTCTAACATCTGGACAAAAACCTATAGAAAAGACAGTAAGCTTTATACACGGAAATGCTTAACTTCACTTATTGGTTTCCTTGAGGAAAAAGCCTTATAAGTAGATAGGGTCTTACTTCTCCTCTTGTCTTGGGTCATAGGTACTGACTATGTGTTTCTAAGCGAACTTTAGCTGAACCTTGTGGTTTTGTGAGAACTATTGAACTCTATGATTAGGCACTCACCTCCCGTTCTTTTGCAAGCTGCAACTCTGCCTATGTGGCTTTTTAATATAGAAAGGGGCCCCGAGAGGCTGTCCAGCCTGACCCAGTAAGTTCACTCCTAATGTCCAAATCTCACTTTACGTCCTACTTTAGAAATATGTGATATCTCCATGCCTAGATCAAAGGAATTCTCTGAGGCCTTCAGAAAGAAGGTTATAGATGCCTATGTGTCTAGGAAGGATTTAAAAGGATTGCCAAACCATTGGAGTTAATCCTTACATTGTCTAAAAGATCATCTACAAGTGGAAAAGATTTCAAACATCTGCCAGGTCAGGCTGTCCCAGCACGTTCAGCCCCAGAGCAGATCATAAGATGTTAAAAAAAAATCTCTAAGAGCCCCAGAATTTCATCACATGACCTCTGGATAACCCTTACCACTATGTCAGGTTGTATGAGTCTACTATGAGAAATAAACTGCATAAATTAGATTAGATAGAAAATGTGCTAGGGTCCACAAAAAAATCAGAATCGTAGTGTTAAAAGGGACCTTGGAAGTCTTATAATTCAACCCCTTGACTCTACTCTATGTGGGACTCGGGCAACGTTAATGCTTGGTCATAAGTATCTAGCAAACACCAGGAGTTGGGGAACAATGTGCTCTGGACACATAAGGCAAGGATATTGAAGACATGCTTTGTTGAAAACTAAAGGCAGCACTTCACCCAAAGAATCTGAGTCAACTATAAAGCGTGGTGGACATCTTATGGTTTGACACTGCTTTACTCATCAGGGCAGGCGCCATCACAGAAACCAATATGAATTCTTCATTCTACCAGAGGATTCTTGTGGATAAGTGAGACGTATGTCAGAACAGTGAAGCTCAACTGAAAGTGGACCTTGCAACATGACAATGACTGTAGGCATTTCAGTTAATGCTCCAAGGAATGGCTGAACAAAAAAAGAAGAAGAATAGGACTCTGGAATGGTCTCAAAAAATTCTGGATTTAGATTTGCCCTTGAAAGGCTGCGGGGAGATTTGAAACAATCCCTCAAATATCACACAGCTGAAAAAAATTCTGCATGGGTTGTGGTAAAAAATTATCCCAAGTCAATATCAGAGACTGGTGGCCTGTTACAAGAAAAGCCTGCTTGAGGTTGCTTCTGCCAAAGGGGGAAGTACAGATAGTCCTCGACTTACAATAGCTAATTTTTAGTGACCGTTTGAAGTTAAAATGGCACTAAAAAGTGATAGAAATAGAATAGAATAACAGAGTTGGAAGGGACCTTGGAGGTCTTCTAATCCAACCCCCTGCTCAGGCAGGAAACCCTACACCATTTCAGACAAATGGCTATCCAATCTCTTCTTAAAAACATTCGGTATTGGAGCATTTACAACTTCTGGAGGCAAGTCGTTCCACCGATTAAGGAAATTTCTCCTTAGTTCTAAGTTGCTTCTCTCCTTGATTAGTTTCCACCCATTGCTTCTTGTTCTACCCTCAGGTGCTTTGGAGAATAGATTGTCTCCCTCTTCTTTGTAACAGCCCCTGAGATATTGGAACACTGCTCTCATGTCACCCCTATTCTTTCTTTTCATCAAACTAGACATACCCAGTTCCAGCAATTGTTCTCTATATGTTTTAGCCTCCAGTCCCCTAATCATCTTTGTTGCTCTTCTCTTCACTTTTTCCAGAGTCTCCACATCTTTTTTACATTGTGGCGACCAAAACTGGATGCAGTATTCAAAGTGTGGCTTTACCAAGGCATTATAAAGTGGTATTAACACTGATTTATGACTGTTTTCACACTTTTGACTGTGGTATCCCCATCATCACACGATCGAAATTAAGGTGTTCCAACACTGGAAGTTTTAAAGAAGAGATTGGAAAGCCGTGGCATAGGGTTTCCTGTTCGAGCAGTGGGTTGGACTAGAAAACCTTCAAGGTCCCTTCCAACTCTGTTATTCTGTAATTCTGTAAATAAATCTTAAAATATGGATCATTCTCAGAATTCAGTTAGTCATGTTTATCTTATCACAAATACTTAAAAATATGATCACCTGTCTTTATGAAGTTCATTTGTACCAAAACTGGAGATAATGTTAAATTTAACGATTGACAAAATGTCCTAGGAATCCTTATACTAACATAAAGGAATAAGAACAAGACTTAAACTCACAAACCTATAGTTCTCAAATTTATTATGACACCCAGGGAAATCAGTTCATAGAATAACGTGGCTGAATATCACGTCACTGAAATGTGATGAGAAGTAGAGGTTTCTTGTTTGTCGATATAACACATATTTTTGACATATAGTGGATTTTTCAAAAAGTTCTGCCTTCCCTATCAAGATCTGTGAACTTTTTCAGGATGTCTAATAGTACTAGCAAGACGCCTCTAAAGTCAAATTAAAAAGAAAAGGAAATTGGCAGTTTGCATGTCCTGATATATAACATATCATAACTAACCAAGGAAATAGCACACTATTAATAATTACTTGTGCTTTAGAGTTAATAAACATGTCACTCTAGGTTTGGCGAAACCATTATAAAACAGCACCCGCTCAAAAATGTCCAAGAAATAATAGGCATTTTCAGCATCCAAAGAAAGAATATTTGATGGATTCAGCCTGTTTTGAGCTTAAACAATCACATTAATTACAATTTTAATATTACTAGAATGTTGATAAGGTTCCAAGGAATGAAGTGTCAGAAAATAATCTAAATGGAAGTGAATTTGACATACGCAGAAAAGGAAGGATTAATGGAAAGTCAAATGTTCACTAGACTGAATTCACGCATATACCGTAATCCTGCAAAGTATGGAGTATAATTTTGGTGAGGTGAAATTGTGATTTAGAAAGGACTTCAGATCTCTAATATATGTTCTACTGGTTTAAGTGGTATTGAAGAATGTTCAGGAATCTATATCTAGACTCAAAAGTGTTGTGTTTTTTTAACACAAGGACAATCTATAGTGCCTTTTTCAAACGAGGCTACCTGAGGTAGCTCAGTCCAAATATTTAGATTACAGTAGTTCTGGTTTCAGAAACTACTTTCAATATCTAATATTGGCTAAGGCAAGTGATGCTTTCTGTATCAATGTTTTGCTTTTATGCCTAATTTAAATGACAGATTCTGATTATGCAGTTTAATAATTTGTAAACATTTGTTAATAGTTGATAGCCTTCTATTTGGTCAAGGTAGACTGAAATGAACATGAAATATAATAATAAATATAGTTTTTTAGTTTAATGAAACCTGCCCTTTGCTAATAATTTTAGATTCAATCCTTTTTCCTATATGCCTCCTTCCTACCATTGTTTGTTTTATGTATATATGCCAAATGTTTTGTTAAAGAAATATGACTTCTCTCAAATCCTTTTTCCAATGATAGATAACAGGATTTCCTTTTTCCTTCCTTCCTTCCTTCCTTCCTTCCTTCCTTCCTTCCTTCCTTCCTTCCTTCCTTCCTCCCTCCCTCCCTCCCTCCCTCCCTCCCTCCCTTTTTACAATTACATCACTTTCCCAAATGGTAACTAAATCCAGGTTTTTAGCTAAAATACATATGGTCTAAAATGCCATTCCCTGTAAAGAATACAAGTCACTTATGATGTAATTCTTGCATCATGAGGTCATGATCTGGAATGTCTAGGGATATTTTTCTTAAGTCACATGGATGTCCAAATGGCAGATGTATAGATTCCAGTCATCCTTCACATATGAAGATGAAGGAGATCTTTTCCTTGGCTCACAGTATAGACAGGAAACATCTATCTAGGATTCCTGTGAAGGATATCATAAAGGATTTTGGCAAGAGTGGTCTGCTTGCTGCTGGCAGTTTCTGTGGCTGGCTGAATGAGCAGCTTCTGTTTTAGGGAGATGCAAAAACATGACAAAGTTGGCATTGCATCAAGCTATAATGTGGGATTAAACAGGTATGTTAAATGTTGCTATTGAGTAAAGACTGCAGTTGATATAATTGGATTGCTGATACCAAATGCTATCATCAATACATTGGGTATTTTTCAATGACATCAATGGTAAATACACCAATGCAGATGAGAGGACAAAGAAATTTGAATCAAAGAAATGACATTATAAAGTATTGTGTCTGCGCCAGCATCTTCTGACCTATTGTCCTTTTTGATCTATTTTTCATAATGTTCAATGCTATGGGGGAAATTTGGGAACTGTAATGGAAATTCTTCTGAAACATGCCAGATGCATAGTCCTTCATGGAACTTGGTTCACAACTGTCTAGGGCCAATTGTGATGGAATCTCTGAAACATACATCTCTTGTTTCTTTGAAATGAATCTAATTTAGTGCTGTGCTACTAAATCTTGCTAAAGTTGAATTGGGATGTGGGACTGTATTTTTATTTGGAGTTTTTGGTGTTTTTGCAACCAGGCACTAACTTAGATTTAACAATTCTACCATACCATTGCTCAGTTTTCCCCTTTGGTTAATCTTAAGGCTTATATGATGGAAATATAAGAACTAATTCGGGGGAAAAAGTACGTTGCAAAGAATAGAAGTAAGTTGAAGAAGTACGTTGCAAAGAGATTGGGTAACCAAACAAAGACTAGGAATATATCCGTTATCCTTATGCAAGCTTTGTTAGACTGTTTTAGGGCAAAAGGTCTGGGCATCAAACAATCAACATTAACTTTTAATAGAATTGTTTTAAAAAGTATCTAACTAATTTCCATTTACAGTCGGTGGCATTTCCTAACCAAATTAATAAAGCCGAAGCTTAAGAATTCACCATTTTTAAAAAATACTACATGTGTATATTTTGAGCCTTGATGCCTCTATTTGAAATATTCAATTCTCGTTGAATTTCTTCTTTAATTTTATTTGCAATATTTTCCTTAGGTTGTTTGCCTCTTTAAAAAAAAAATTCCCTCCTTTAGCCACAGACTTTCATCTGCCCGCCCACTCACTGTTTGCTTCCTTCTTTTCTACTCTTGGTATGTCCAATCAGCAATATACTGAAAGATGACATTTCCTCATTTTAGAGATAGTGACTGGAGTGGATTGTACCACAATACAAATTGGAATATTTATATTTGTCATCCCCAACACAGAGTTTGTATCGCTTTTCTCTCTGGAAGCTTTTCAGAAAGTTGGCATCAGAAACACATTATTAACTATTGTTACTGTTAATGCTGCCTTAGTACTCAGCATGGACTATTTAGCAATGATGCTTTGCTGACTTGAAAACAGAAGGTAAACAGGCTTTTTCTGCCTCATGGCTGCTGGGTACAGTTAGTGATGTCATAATGTCACGGAAGTGGGTGGGATCAAATCATCCAGGTTTGCAAATATGGGAGATAAAAAGGTTTATGCAGAGAAGCTTAAGATAGTCCTTGACTCTTTCCAAATGAGAAAAAAATTCTCAAATTCTAGGGCTTGGGGGTTCTAAAGGGGTAAATGGGAGCCTGGAGCCATGGAATATCTATTTTGTATTTTCTTCCCCATTCTCCTAGGCACTGCTTGGAGTGTCCAAGCACGGGTTAACTTCAGCTTGCTGCCCAAGGACTGAGTTCGAATTTCTTGTAGCTCCGCCCCTTGCTCTCCTCAGAGGCTCAGTTTTAAAAAACTCAGTCGCCCTACAGGACGCTTTTTGGGGTGCTCCAGTCCTTGTGCAGCAAACTGGACCCTCTAGATAGCATATGGTAGCTCCTTTTTTGTTTTTTGAGTATAGTTAGACAATTCCTTAGTGTTTGTTATTTTCTTCCTCCTGTTGCTTTAAATAAAAGACTGAGACGCGCGAGGCAGGCTGCCGACAGCGTGGCTTGCCTTCGTTTTCCACGATCGCAGTCGCTCCTCGGAGGGGTTGTTTGGAATCTCCCAACGGCCAGAGTGGGGTCAGGTAGGCAGTTAGAGACCCCAGGGAGGCATTAGGCTTCCAATTTCTCCCCCGGGGTCGCTCCAGGCGTGAAAAATGTGCGCGGCCGCCATTTTGGATTTCAAAAATTGGCGCGATTTTCTCCCGGGCTTTTGCCTTTGCAGCGCAGCCTGCTCTCTAAAGGGGTAAATGGGAGCCTGGAGCCATGGGATATCTATTTTGTATTTTCTTCCCCATTCTCCACATATACCCAAGAAAGGAATAGTCTGGGGCTGTGCCACAATGAACCAGCTCTCCTTATAGTACTGAGGCCATTAAGTTTGTTGCAGAAAAATATATATGTTGGTATGCTGTTGACCATATTGTGACACATCAAAGATGTGGTGCGATGGTGGTTTTTTTTAAAGAACACTTTCCAAATTCCGTGTTTCTTCAAAAATAAGACCTATTCTGAAAATAAGCCCTTGCATGTTTTCTGCACATGCGCTCAATATAAACCATACCCCCAAAATAAGCCCTACTTAAGCTCTACTCCCTTCCCCCCTCCCTGCCTCGTCCTCCACCCTCCTACCTCGCCTCGTGGCTGCGGCACCAGCGCATCGTTCAGCCTCCTGTGGTAACACGCTGGTGCCAGAAGAAGAAGTGGGCCACCTCCGTGAGGCGAGGCAGTTGTCGGGCCGTGGATGGCCTGGCTGCAGGCGCCCTGAGGTAAGTAGTGTGCAGTGCACGGGGTAGCTCCACCCCCGCCTTGCAGCGGTTGCACTCAAAACAAATAAGGCATCCCTTGAAAATAAGCCCTGGTGCTTATTTCGGTACCCAAAAGAAAAATAAGACTGGATCTTATTTTTGGAGAAACATGGTAGGGTGCTTGGTTATGTTTCAAAACCAGTCATTGTATTATCAGGAAATAGGCTCACGTGATCCACACTTATCAAGTAGTTATGCCAATGAGAAGGCTATAAAGCAGGGGTGTCCAAACTTGGCAACTTTAAGACTTGTGGACTTCAACTCCCAGAATTCCCCAGCCAGCGGAATTCTGGGAGTTGAAGTCCACAAGTCTTAAAGTTGCCAAGTTTGGACACCCCTGCTATAAAGCAATAAAAATGAAACGTGGGTTGTGAAAAATGCTTCATAACAGCAGCATATTTGATAGATTCATTGCAGCTACTATTCAGATGGCTTTTTCATAGTGTGCCATCACAGTCCTCCTTCCTGTGTTGTAATGTTTAATAGGGACTATTGTGTCATGTTTGTTTTTACTACGGTATGAGATGTTTTAAAATTAGGTCTCTCAACAATTTGAAACAATGCTGTTTGCATATATAGAGTCCCAGATTGGAACCGGAAAAGTCTTAGTTTGTATTACATTTGATGGAAAAGTGTTCCTTCATTTAGGACAATCTTGAAGATAATGATATCTTTATAGCGGGTAAAACCTCAAGTCCTTAGAAATGGAGCAGTATATAAGCTTCATAAATAAATAAATGTGTGTTTAACAGAGAAAAAAATGCTGAGTGGTGCTGGAGTTAAACAAAACAACTTCTTACCATAAGGTGATAGTATCATCAGGGCTTCTCTGAACAAATCATTTTCATCATAGTTGGCCATTATACTAATGATGAAACCTTAAGAACGTGTCCCTGAGTTATTTTGCTGTCTCTTTCCTTCCCATGTCCTTTCCTTTTTATGATGTCTCTTTTGTTATTACCATGGTTGCACAAGCTGTTTTGAGAACCCTTAGGTGAGGTATAAATGCTCTAAATAAATACTTCAATACATTAAATTAAGTCATCTCAGCTGGGAAGAGTTTGCTAAATTTAGTTTGATGGCACTATTTACTTAATGAAAGGCTTCGTAACTTGAAATGTGCAAAATGTTTGCAACCATTTCAAGATGACTTTGTGAAACGTCACATTTCGAGCATGAAGCTGCTTTTTGTTTGAAAAATATTAATTTTGCACTCAAAATGGGACGTCGCAAAATTTCACACTTCAAATAGGTCAAAATGAAATGTTTCACATACTCCTAATTTTAATTCTTGCATTTTGCTCTTGTTTTTTTTTAAGAACTTTGAAATGAAAGTAGTTCCATCTTATAATGAAAATAGCTGCACAGAATTTTATCACTCGAAACACATTATGGCGATCATAGGTTATCAAACTGTTTATAATTTACAAAGTTTTAGATTTAGAACAAGTGAACTATAACAGGAACCATGAAGAAATTTCTTTTTTAGACAAGGCACTGTTTAAATTTTTTTGGCTTTCATTAATACACACACACACACACACACACACACACACACACACAAACATACATGCATACACATATATATACATACACACACACACATACATACATACATACATACATATGTATGTATTTGTGTTACAACCCCTGGTATGCCCAAATATGGGAGGGAGCTCACTACTCCCCCTTTCTGTCCTTTCGGCTCATTACAGAAGACCATCCAGGCAGAAAACCATATTTTTATTTTTAATGTTGCCTTTTTCTATTTGTGTTGTATTTGTGCTGATAAATAAATAAAGGGAGACTAGTATAGATCTATTTCAAGCTATTTAGCTCTCATCAGCTAGCCATACCCTTAGCCCAGGTTCAAATCCCAGTAAGGGTATGGCTAGCTGATGAGAGCTAAATAGCTTGAAATAGATCTATACTAGTCTCCCTTTATTTATTTATCAGCACAAATACAACACACACACACACACACACACACACACACATATATACACAAAATTTTTATAAATGTCTATGAAAATATGAAAAGTCTAGTTTCTTTACAAATATTTTGTCTGCCTTCTCTTACAGCTTTTGAGACCTACAATAAGGTTTCCAGGTTTTGAACATAAAATTTGGGTAGCAGTTCTGTTAAGATTTCTGAATTAACATTAAGGTTTGAGGTTTCTGAATTTAGAGATAGAAGCTGAAAGAAAAAAAAAGCAGAAGTCTAGGAAGTTCAGAAAGTCTCCTTAAAATAAAAGAGAAAATAGAAATTTCCATTCACTTCTATAGAGTTTCAAGAGAAATGTACAATATCCATTTTAATTTGTGCATAGAATGTAGTGAAAGTTTTCTAATCATCTGTTATTTGTTGCCCTAATTGACTTGCACTTTAAAAAAAAATTTTTATTTTCTACTCTTGTTCCTCCTTGTAATATTCTCTCCTGTTTCATAGCAATGCAAGGCTGGAATGTACTACACCGTTAGATGCCACAGGGGATATGGGCAGCCATGATATTCTGGAAAAAGAGGGACATGAAAACCTGAGCCATGATTTCATCAATGGTACAACCAGTGGCAACGTGGAGGCTGCGCGGAGGCTGGCAAAGCGCCTCTATCATCTGGATAGATTCAAACGATCTGATGTGGCAAAGCATTTGGGGAAAAAGTAAGTTCCAATTTTCTACCTTGAATCTATCAGAATGTTATGAATACATCTGAGTTTCATTTCCTAATAACCTGATCTATGATGTTTCTTTCTCTGTTGAAGCAACGAGTTTAGTAAGCTTGTAGCTGAAGAATACCTCAAGTTCTTTGATTTCACGGACATGTCATTGGATTACTCTCTCAGGTAAGAAGCCATCTTCCCCATGTATTTTCATGTGTCATTTCTCAGCCAAGGAAAATGCTATACTTCAGTTATGTGTGTCTAGAGGCTGTACCATGGGTAAATTAGTGCTAAACTTGTGCCAACATCCCACTTCATTTGCTTAATTTAACTAGAATATTAGGTCCATTTTAACTCTTTGAAATGCCTGGGATACACACACATACACATATACATCATACCTATACCTATACATACCTTTCCAGATAAAGTTTTTAAAAAATCATTCATTTTATTTATTTATTTCAGTGTTTCCTACCCATGGAAACTTGAAGTTGTGTTGGCTTCAACTCCCAGAATTCTCAAGCAATTCTGGAAGTTGACCTCTACATATCTTAAAGTTGCCAGTGTTGGGGAACACTGATTAACTCGTTTATCAAATATGTACTATATAGCCGCCAAGCTCAGGGATGTCAAACTCAAGGCCTGGGAGGGTGCTTAGATCTGGCCTGCGGGGCCGCCCTGGAAACAGGGAAGGACTGGCCTGTGGTGCCTCTGCCAGCGAAAACGGAGCTCGGGAGGGCCGGTTGCAGGAGGCCACTGCAGCCGAAAATGAACACTCGGGTCACCACAGGTAGGCCACGCCAACCCTGGCCACGCCCACTCTGGTTCTCTGATGTCAAACACAATCCTGATGCAGCCCTCAATGAAATTGAGTTTGACACCCCTGACCTAGCTCAATATATGACTCTGGGTGGCTCTCAAACAGTTGAAAACAGGAAAACACTATAACAATTACAACAATTTAAAACAATAAAAAGTATATAAAACTATAAAAATAATAAAATTCATAGCCACGGTGAGAAGTATTTGGAATCATTTTTGGTAAAAACGTACTGAGATAATTCAGATTTCTGTGTAAAGTATTAGTTTTATTGCCTAACTTGAGCAATAATGATCCATGTGACAGTCTAATGCACTGAACTATATTTTGGGAGGCAGCAGAAGAAATTGTTTTTGTTAACCTTTCCTATGAAGGATTCTACAGGGACGCGGTGGCTCAGTGGCTAAAATGCTGAGCTTGTCGCTTAGAAAGATCAACAGTTCAGTGGTTTGAATCCCTAGCGCCGCGTAACGGAGTTAGCTCCCGTTACTTGTCCCAGCTTCTGCCAGCCTAGTTCAAAAGCACGTAAAAATGCAAGTAGAAAAATAGGAACCAACTTTGGTGGGAAGGTAACAGCGTTCCGTGTATCTTTGGTGTTTAGTCATGCCGGCCACATGACCACAGAGACGTCTTTGGACAGCGTTGGCTCTTCGGCTTTGAAACGGAGATGAGCACCGCCCCCTAGAGTCGGGAATGACTAACACATATGTGTGAGGGAAACCTTTACCTTTATGAAGGATTCTATGGATAATTCAATACCTGTATCCCATTAAAAGTCTGCAATCAAGTGGTCTATGATTTTTTTTAGTATTACTTTGATTCAGACTGAATTCTAGACTATAAAGAGATACGTTTCTTATTCTCCTCCATCCATTTTCTGGATTATTTATTTTAACTGCTTGCAACTGTCCAGGCAGAAATATTTCTCATCTCCTGCTACTAGGTCATTCCAACTGGAGATTCCAAAAATTATAGGAGAGGCCTTCAATATACAATGCACCTGTTTTACTACAAAGCTCTATTTTCTCTTGTTACATCCAGGGAGAAATGAATGTGACATGGGCCTTGGAAAGCTGAATTGGAGTAGGATTTGGTCAGATGTGTTCCTGCCTCCGCATGTGCCTGCTTTTAAATAGCCACAAATTAGGATGGACCTTCTGTGCAATTTGTTTTAGTTGGTGGTGGGTTTTTTTGGGGCAGGGCTGGAAATGCACGGCACGGCTTCATCAAAAGAAACTTCTTTATTTATTTTAAATGGCTTTGTAAAGAAACAGTTTATTGTGCAGTTTTATGAGGTTGTGGAAGGAGAAATAACAAGAAATCACAGCAGGGCTATGAAAGAAATATAAGGAAGTTAGAAGAGAAAGCTGAAAAGTGATGACAGCTGTATCATTTAAAAAAAAACACACAACTGCTGTAGGTTGATAGACTTGAAGGCGTGTTTGTTTTGCAGGATGCACGCTCTCTGCTGGAAGACACATTTAAAGTAAGCCCAGCACCTAAGGAATCATCAACAGAGATTTCATGTAAACATGTTTAAGAAAATAGCTAATCCTACCTCTCCCTTTCCTCCTTGTTTTCCCACAGTTCCTTAGTCCCAGGAATTGCAGCAAAGGCTGCAGTATGTTTGCTATACCTACAGGTATTTCTAGCAAGTATTTGCTACCTAAACTAGCATCTTTTTTATAGATAGGCAGTAGATTTTTAAGAGTCTTAAAATATACACCTCCGCTTTCTTTTCAAGTAAGATTAGTAGCTAAGGAGTAATAATGACCAAGCAGTCGTAATAATAATAATACTTTTTATTTACAGTATGCTTATAAAAAATGCAGTATAGTATGACTTCCCCTCCCCCTCTTAAAGTTAGACCAGCACAGACTTTAACATAATTTTACAAAACAGTAAAAACTAAGCTGTTCCGTACAGTCTTTGATACTGAAGGCAACTGTGCTTGTGTTAATGGCACCGGTAGTTATACAATACAGTGGTTTTTATTGTAACACACACAGTGATAGCTGCAACAATATGCACACGGGATACATACTTTATTCAAGCTATCTTCAATTTTGAAAAAGTTATCTTTAATTTATAACCTTAGCATAGGAATATTTGACATTTTTTCCCACCTTTAAATTTCTTTTTAGGACATTTTTTAAAGCCTTTTCCCTCATCGGAGAAACTCAGGAAAGAGAGAGAGTTCTAATTCATTTCTCCAGCAGATACCACCAATGCAACCCCAGTGCTGTCTCCACACAAGGTAACCATCCTTTCACGGTTTTAAGATAACGCTTGTCTCAGTGACGTGCAGTCAGGGGAGGCATAGTCTCACCACTGTTATCATGAAAAGAAAAATGTAAAAGGAAAAAGGTGAGAACTGAGGTCAGGCTGAGCTAGTTGCTGCCTCACCGTGGATGACTCTGCTTAACTGTTTAAAAAAGCCTCTTTAAAAGTGCCCTCTACTATGAGGCAGGAGAACTGCATGCCTCATCTAGTCTGACTTTAGGTGTTTTATGATCACTTGAGCAGAGTTAAGCAAGGGTTAAAAATTCCTGACATAGGTGAGGCACGCAGTTCTCCTGCCTCATAGTAGAGGGCGCTTGCTTGGGCGGGGCTTCTTCAGAGGACCCGAGGCAAAAGCAGAGTTGAAATCCTCTCTGAAACAGCTGGAAAAGGTACGTGTGGGTTGGTGGTAGGGGGAGGAATTCAAATTTCAAACTTCAAAGTGTAGTTTGATTGCAGGCAGAGCCATGTTGCCTTTTCAAACCTGTAATCAGTGAAGCTGGGCTGGATCCTTCCAGGGCTGGGGGAAAGTGTGTGTAGTCCAATCCAACTTGTGTGTGTGTGTGTGTGTTTGTTTGTTTGAGAGAGGAAGGAGAGAGGGAGGGAGAGAGGGAGGAAGGAGGGGAAGGGAGAAGAAAAAGAAAAAGAAAGAAGGAAATTTCTTTCGCAAAGGAGAAAAACAAATGCTGTCGCTTTAAATCGGAACTGAGCATGCCTGGCTGTGGAATTCTGGGAGTTGAAGTCCACAAGTCTAAAAAAATGTGAAACCCACCACTGGGTCAGTGCCTCATCACCCATAAACTGGTCACTGGTTTGTCTTATTGTCACTTTTACTCAGGCAGACTTCATAATGGCTATTTTAATGTTATAATCACACTAGACCACCCCAGAAACCCAAGGCAAACTATCTCCAACCCAGGATGTCAATAAACCCAAACTAGCTAGGGTGAAAATGCAGTCCAGTCAGTTATAAAATATTTATGGCCATCATTTGTTTTTGGAATTGAGCATTCACGGAGTTTGTTGCTCAACAATTAGAATCCTTTTCTGGTATTTGCATAAAGAATATCTTTCACTGAGGCTGTCTTATCATTTATTGCCCAATTAAGGAGGCAAGCATGATAGGTGGGAATCACTATTATGATCGGCTTGTGAGGTTTTCCTCCTTGTATAGCTTTAATTATACGAATCTGCCAGTGGTGAAATTCATTTTTTTTTTACTACTGGTTCTGTAGGCATGGCCTGGTGGGCGTGGCAGGGGAAGGATACTGCAAAATCCCCATTTTCACCCCACTCTAAGGCCAGCCAGAGGTGGTATTTACCTGTTCTCAAAATTTCCACTGCCGGTTCTCCAGAACCTGTCAGAACTTGCTGAATTTCACCCCTGGAATCTACACAAACACTTTGGAGGCTACACTGAATCAATTCAACAGAACAGATCTTGCTTTCTTTTTTCTTCTGCTTTATTTAAAACAAATGTGTATGGACACACATGCATACATTGCCGTGAGCATTTTATAATTTGAAATTGACTTTGTAGAAGGCTTATTGAGATAAGAGGAAAAACAAAGGCCACCCCAAAAGGCAACTGGACTTCCTTTGTTTTTCCTTGAAGATATTTAGCTTCTCATCTAAGAAGCTCCTGCAGTTCTGACTGAGTTCTGACTGAAGAAGCTTCTTGAACGAGAAGCAAAATGTCTTCAGGGAAAAACAGAGAAATCCAGTTGCCTTTTGAAAAAGCACCTTTGGGACAAGCATGGCCTGGATGACTGAAAATCTTGATGGAAAAAAGCAGAGATCATAAAAGATTAGTAATCAGGTACACACATATAAAGCGGACTCAAGCTTGTAGCTTCATGGACACAACACGCTTTGTGGAAGCAGCAAAGGAGAACAAGGAAGAAGTTCTGAGACAGGTTCCCGACAGAAGTGTCTAATACGGAGGCTGCATCAAAGCAGTATTACGCTATCTGGTGCAAATTCTGCACATTTTCTGCATGCCTCATGACCTTGTGCCACAATGGCAAGATGCTGCTTTTGTCATTTTAATGAAAGCTTTGGAGCTAAATTCAATTTTAGCTGGTTTCAATTAGGCGGAGCCTGGCTAAATCTGCTGGTTTAACTGGATTGCAGGCCCAATTGCAAAAAGTAAAACAGAAGGACGTGGTGGCTCAGTGACTAATATGCTAAGCTTGTCGATCAGAAAGGTCAGCAGTTTGGCGGTTCGAATCCCTAGTGCCACGTAACTGAGTGGGCTCCTGTTACTTGTCCCAGCTTCTGCCAACCTAGCAGTTCGAAAACACGTTAAAAATGCAAGTAGAAAAATAGGGACCACCTTTGGTGGGAAGGTCACAGCGTTCTTTGTGCCTTTGGCATTTATTCATGTCAGCCACTTGACTACAGAGATGTCTTCGGACAGCACTGGCTCTTTAGGTTTGAAATGGAGATGAGCATCGCCCCCTAGAGTCAGGAATGACTAGCACACATGTGTGAGGGGAACTTTTACCTAAAACAAAATCAAGATCAGATTCTGCAGCTGAGCTACTGTAAGACATAAACACCTATGTGGTGGATCTCCAAAGCGTGGCTTATGGTGGCTCTACAGTGACAAACAAAATCAGGCTGGTCTCCTCTCTCTACCAGTGATTTTATTTCATGGGATATCTCTTTCTTGATTAATGTCATGTATTCCCTTATAAGGAAATTGCTTTGGAGAGTGTTAATTAGGCTGTGGGGGGTGGGTGGGTTCCAGCTTAATTGGCATCATTCGTTTATAAACAGACGGGAAAAGTGGGAAGTGTGATTTTCTTCTTTCCTGTGTGGCTTTCTATATGTCATGCTTTGGGTGTTTTTAATCCTACAGATGGAGTCCATTGCCTCACATGTGCAATTATGCTGCTTAACACTGACCTTCACGGCCATGTGAGTATTGTGCAAACTTAGCACTGCTCCTCAAACTACGGGACGGTCTTCTGATGCATATCTGAGGTTTCTGTGCTCAGTGGGCCCAGACATTGCAGGCTTGGTTTTTAACAGCTTCAAAGAGTTGTGAAGTCATCTATGCCGAGGCAGAAAGTAACCTTTTACAAGAGGATTGTAAAAAAAAGGCAAGCATTTGTAGTTCAGAATGCACTGCATAAGAGGGAAAGAAGTTACAAGGCTTAATAGTCTGTAAAAAGTGCATTTAGCAAAGATGGAACAAAACTATTCGGCAAAGGCAGGGAAACATCTGAATGTACCTCCACAAAATGGATTTTAGAAACTCCAGAAAACTGCACAGCAAATGCTTTGGGATTGGGTCTCCTTGATTACCCGATGTCCTTAATTTGGTTTGTAATGGTCAGCAACTTGCAGCTCCTTTTCATACTTGTGAATGACCTCTGGCAGGTCCTGGAAGGGATGGAGGCAGTGTGTTCATCCTGAACCTATTTGATCTCCCAGGGGCTATTGATATTGCTAATCAGGTAACCTGAACTGCCAAGGGATTGAGTGGGAGGCACCATCCTACCTCCAAGGCTGGTTCCAGCTGTTTGGTAAGAGGGGAAACATGGAGTGCCAGAGGACGTGGCTCTCTCCATGCTCCTTTTTAATATCTACATGAACCAATGAGTAAGGATGAGTTGGCATGGAATTAAATATCATAACAACTATGGTAATTATAAATGTACATCTCTACCCTGGGCTGCTCAAACTGTCAAGGTACATTCCCAACACCTAAACATTATGTGAGTCTGGATGAGGAAGAATCAACTTCAGTTCAACCCCACCAAGACTGGGGTGGCTGTTGATTTTAACATCCTTAGTATCTGGTGATGTGGTATCTTTAACTCTGGTTTAGATGGCACCCACTCAGAATTGGTATGCAGTCTGGGGAGTCCCTTGGACTCTTAGGTCCTGCTCAAAGGGCAAATGGCAGCCATGGCCAGGAAGGCCTTTGCACAACTACATCTTTTGTACCAGTTGTGGCCTTTCCTAGATCAGGAGGCCATGCTCATGGTTACTTTTGTCTTAGTCACCTTCTGGTTGAACTGAATCTACACTATAGGAGGCTTCCCTTAACAAGCATTCAGAAGCTGAAACTGGTTCAAAATTCAGCAACACAATTGGTGATGGGTGCACCTTAATTTGCCCCTCTACCAGGGGTGGCCTTCAAAATTTTTAGCAAGGGGTTGTCTGCCCGGTTGCTGGGTGGCCATGGTGGGTGTGGCCTAATCAGCCTCCTGCACCATGGGGGGAGGGGCATTTTAGCCCTTCCCAGACTCCAGTGGCTTTTCTCGTTTTTCCGGAAGGGGGGAAACGCACTCTCCAGGCAAGTCCGGCCTTCCCAAACTTCCAATAGGCCCATTGTTCGTCTTCCCCGAGCCTCTGTGCACACCCTGCACTTACCTGCATCCAAAACGGGCCACATTGGGACTCCTGTGTGGGGCAGGGTTGGCGGGGCCAGCCAGGAGTGGGATTTGGGGGTTCTCCGAACGGCACAGAACCTTAGCTACAGGTTCTCCGGAACCCCTGCAAACCCTCAACAGCCCACCCCTGCTAGTGCAGAGTGAGCTGCACTGCCTCTCAGTAGTCTTCTGGGTGCAGTATAGTTCATACCACAGTGGTGTTAAAATCATATATTGCATGAGGTCAGATTAACTGTAGGACTATCTATCCCCAATGGTTTCTACCTGCCCTACTAAATCTGGCAGGGTGGGCATGCTGTGTGTCCCCTCGCTGAGGCAGTATCACTAGTGGAACTTCAAAATCACACCTTTTCTGTCATGGTGACCGGTCTTCAGGAAAATGAATATGAGGTGTCCTTGGTGCTTTCTGAGCTTGGTTGTTTTCTTGCAGATGTTTCATTACTCAAACTAGGTGACATCCTAAATATTGGTAGGGAGATTTGCTTTCATTTTATATTCTACGATTGGTAAAGAATTGGCTTGTATCCCAAGCCCTGGAGCCAAGATGTTGACAGAGCTGACATAGAATGGTTGGTGGAGGGATGTATTTTTTATGAAGACCTCAACATAGTTTATTTTGTTGTATGGCAGGGTTGTTCAATCTTGGAAATTTTAAGACTTGTGAACTTCAACTTCCAGAATTCTGGAAGTTAAAATCCACAAGTCTTAAAGTTGCCAAGGTTGGACACTCCCTTTCTATGGCATTGTGTTTATATTTTGGACACTATATGCTTAGGTTTTGTTGCTCCTTTTATTAGATGGGCAGCTATATAAATATGTTTAATAGATGAATATGCTTCATTCCTATTAGCCAGTCTTTCTTCAGATTCCAAATGCAGGACTATCACAGACATCAAGAGACACTATATATAGATGGCAATTTTTCAGAGATTTGACGACGATATTGTAGAGTTATTTGTGTACAAGAAACAAATGGTCATGTTTTTCCCCTAGCTTGCTTAATGTTCTGTTAAAATTAGTTGATTATAGTGCTTTTAGCTCTACCCTGGAAAAGCTGTGAGGAATTTATAGAAACAAATTTGCATTGCTACTCAGATGTTCCAAAGTCCTATTATGATTTTTCTTAATACCTCTCAGTTGCTTATCCCTCCCCATCTTCTAACGGTTTTTGAAGATAACTTTCAAAAGCATCTGTTGTCCATGATCTTAAAACAGTATTTTAAGAAAACTGCATTTCTGTACCGTTAAAATCGGGACATTCAGGACCATTCAGAAAACTCAGAGAAAACCCAAATGAAGAAACATTCCCTCCATACATTTTTTTCTAGCAAATTGAAGATCCATTTTTGTGTGTGTGGGGGTGGTGGTGAATAAGCTCACATTTATAGTTTCATTTGTGTCTGCCTTCCAATTTTAAAGGCCTTTTAAAACTGAATTTTGTCCTAAACAACTAAATTGAAGATTGCATATTGATCTACCCCTTGAATTATTTCATATAACCAATGTCATAGTAACAGGTGCTCTTAGCACAACTGTCTTGTCAATCTTATGCTTCAGTAGTAATCGCTGAATACCAGGGCCTACAAGCACTTTACAATATTGATTGTTGTGATTTCCTATTCACACTTTCCTTTTCAGGTTGCGTGTGCAAGATCTCAATTTTGCAGAGCACAATCTGTATGGATTCACAGTTGGAAACGGCACTCAAGAGCTGTTGACATTATCAGTTTTCTGTATTCCATATAATTTCAGCATTCCTTGTATTATGATGCCTTGTGTGCTTTGGTGAACCAGTTTCCCTATTTTTACAAACCAGTGGAGTGATGCTAAATGGGAGAGAGCTGAGATGTACCAGCTACAGTCCAGTATGTTTCATAACTGCTCTCTTGAAACTACAAGTTCTTACGTAGCCTTTAAAAAGAAAATCCCTTTTACCTTTTGGTGGTATCCCTCTTGGACAAGGTTTGAAATTTACTATAGCAATAGCACTTAGACTTACAGTACATACCACTTCATAGTGCTTTAGAGTCTTCACTAAGTGGTTTACAGAGTCAGCATATTGCCCCCAAAATCTGGGTCCTCATTTTACCCAACTGGGGCGCATGGAAGGCTGAGTCAACCTTAAGCCTGGTGAGATTCGATCTGCCAAATTGCAGGTAGCCAGCAGTTAGCAGAAGTAGCCTGCCGTACTGTACTCTAACTACTGCACCACCGCAGCTACTAAGATGAATTGGATGAGGGTTTTTTTAACCCTCCCGATGTTCCCCCTGCATGATTTACCCTCTATTAGTTCTGGATCGGTGTTGCGATCGCTCTACAGGCTAATGAGCACTCTACTTTTTTCACTAGGAAAAAAGAAGCTTGGTGGATAGATTGATTTGTGAGTAGAAATTCTTACCAAGTTGCATTTTGGGTCAGTGTTAAACCTATGACTGAAATTGGGACCGGAATATTCATTGTAAGTTGTTGTGGTCATAAATCATGCCGGATCCAATTTTGTGACCATTTTTATCATGGTGGTTAAGCAGATCACTGTGGTTGGTAAAGTGAATCCGCAGTTGTTAGATCCAACCCGCTGCGATAGTAAACAGAAAAAGAATCACAAACTGTGATCGTAGGACTACAGGATACTGCAGTATCGTTACCAGATTCTGTAACAGCTTTGCTCCTTATGCCATCCGTCTGGTAAACTCGCAAGATTCATTTTCTCGCCATGTACACGTATACATCTGAACTAGAGTGTGTTGTTTCTCTGTGTTATATAATACATGTGGGTATATGCATAATTTTGTGTTTGCTTAGTGTCTTCTGTCAGTCAGTCTGTCTGTCTCTCTATCCATCTATCTTGTCATGTTTATGTAGTGTATATTGGAGTTGGTGACCTTTTGAGAGCTGTATACAACGGAATTTCACTTTAATGTAGGCCGATTAGTCGTACATTCAAAGTGACAATTGGGGACGCGGTGAATCGGTGGCTAAAACGCTGAGCTTGTCGATCAGAAAGGTCGGCAGTTCGACGGTTCAAATCCCTAGCACCGTGTAACCGGGTGAGCTCCCGTTACTTGTCCCAGTTTCTGCCAACCTAGCAGTTCGAAAGCACATTAAAAACGCAAGTAGAAAAATAGGGATCACCTTTGGTGGGAAGGTAGCAGCGTTCCATGCACCTTCGGTGTTTAATCATGCCGGTCAGATGACCACGGAGACGTCTTTGGACAGCATTGGCTCTTCGACTTTGAAATGGAGATGAGCACAGCCCCCTAGAGTTGGGAACGACTAGCACATATGTGTGAGGGGAACCTTTACCTTTATAATAATGTAAAAAAAAATGCTGCACATAGTTTCTATGAGACTGGTATGGAGAGTGCTCTGATGGCCAAAACCTGGGAGACTGATTATCGTGTGTCCATTTTTTCAGCACCACTGTAACTTTGAACAGTTACTGAAAAATTGGATGTAAGCTGAGGACTACCTATAAACAGTTTTTTTTAAAAAAAGAATCTGAAATAGGCTTCCATATTAATAATATGAGATCAGGATTTGAATCATATGCCACAGTGCATACAACATCATTCAACATGTATGGAGGAAGACCTCATGCTGGTGAGAGAAAATGCTCCCAGCATGGCCCTATACTAACCAAAAGTCATTTAGTTTTAATCCTATTTATTCTACATATTTTTTACATGTGCTATATTTCAGTGACCCATTTTATATCTCTTTTATTTGCTCAGTGGTGAATGTTATATGATTATAATTTGTAGGTGCCTCTGACATGAATAAATAAGGGGTTTGAATGATGGGGATATGTATCTGGACACATTTCTTGGTTTCTGCTTTAATCAGAATTTGGAATTGGCTTGCTGAAAGAGGAAAATAGATAGGTCTGTTTATACAGAGGGAAGAACGACTGCTCATTCTTAGAAAAGGAGTGATTCATCCTCTCCTCTGTATCTCTTAACTGCTACTGAAATTAATCTCCACTGTTTTTAAAGGCAGGAATGGGGAAAATAAAAATGATCCTTTTGGGCTATTGCCCTCCCTCTTCTTTTTTAAAAAAAGAGAAATTCTGGGTTTGGCTGGATGGATGTTTTTAAACCCAGAACTTTCTGTGCTGTTTATCAACTTCAGTCTGCTGCTTTGGAAAAATGATTTCCATTTTAGTCTGTGGCAACGCTCTAATATTCTGGGAATGCAAACCGATTTCTTAAAACACATTGAGAATCTTGACTGAAAAGTCAAATGTGTGATTGCCCTTATCCTTGTTGGAGAGTTTACTAGCTGTTTCCTCTCTCCTCTATGTGATTGACTGATTACGTGCTATCTAAACTCTTAGCAACTACAGGTAGTCCTTGATTTATGACAGGTTGCTTACAACAACAGAAATAGCCAGGGTTGCTTAGGACTTAGTTCTGAAGTTCCAATGGCTGTCCTCCCCCTCCTCCATGGTCATGTGACTGTATATCGAGCATTCAAGCAACTGGCCCCACGTTTATTTCTTTTTGCAGCATCCCAAGGTCACGTGACTGCTTTTGCAATATTTTTCCCCAAATCTGACATTTACTTCTGGTTTTCAACAACACCGGCTGTCAGGCTTGGAAGCCATCATTGTATAGGACCTCAAGCCTGCCACATATATTCTACTGTGGGAAACTGGGAGGGGGGGTTATATGGAGCATGGGAGATATGTAGCCACAATAACATTCCTTCTCGGAAAGTCAAGATCGCCTTGTCGCTGCACTTGGACAGATTTGGATGGGAGGAAGCTTCCTTCATGGCAATGGCTAATTGGGCCATGTGATAGACTTGTGGGTGTTGGGGCAGAGACTTGAACTTTCACCTGGGTGGGGAAAACCTGGAAGCTTTCAGATTCGGGTTTTCCCAGATGTGCCAACGTGGCTCTTTTAATAAATTGGAACTTTGAGGAATTTCTAGCCTTGGAGTGTTGTTTACTTGAGGATGCTATTTGAAACCCTGACACCAGCCCATAGTAAATAATTGGTTCACTTAATGACTCCTGCAAAAAAATGTCATGTGGGTGACCTGCAGTCTGTCACAACTTAAGACTGTTATGGACAGATTCCCTTACAGATATAAGTTGAGGACTTACATCTGTACTTAGATAAATTTTTCTCTCTGAGGATCTTACCTGGTCTTTGACCATTACCCTTCAAGTATTGATTTGCATATTTTAGATCAGGAGTCCCAGCAACTTTAAGGCTGGAGGACTTCAATTCCCAGAATTCCCCAGCCAGCCTTGCTTTGCTGGCTGGGGAATTCTGGGAGTTGAAGTCTTTCAGGCTTAAAGTTGTCGAGGTTGGAGACCCCTGTTTTAGATGATTTGTGTGGACTTATAAAATAATGCTTCTATCCTTGTGTTTGTTGCTGTTCACAGTTGGGTTTTTAATTCAGGAGTAAAGAAATTATGTAGAATATTTTAATATAAGGCTTTTAAAAACTATGCCATGTTCTTTTCCATTGGTTTGCATTCATAACTCTTATGTCCTGTATATTACAGAACATTGGCAAAAAGATGTCCTGTCAAGAATTCATCGCCAACCTTCAAGGAATGAATGAAGGTACAGATTTCCCAAGAGAACTCCTGAAGGTGAGGCTCTGTTTTACTTCTTATTATCAGAATACAGTGTCAACTCTACCTTTGCTGACTAACTGGAAGAGATTGCTGTCAAGCTGACTAGATTACCTGTCATTTTCTGCTTCATGATTTTTTCATGATGATGTGGAGACCATAGTTTCAAGGTGCTATTTAATTCGCTAGTTCTAGAATAAAGGAACTTATAAAGGATTTTCTCTTAAAGCAACTATTCTCAAGTTCCCTGCTGAAGAAGAGTTAAAAGTCAGATTCTTCTGCATTTTATTGGCAGAGGAGGTATTCAGCAGGTTCTGACCAGTTCTGGAGAACCGGTGGCAGAAATTTTGAGTAGTTCGGAGAACCTATAAATACCACTTCTGACTGGCCCCTCCCCCATCTATTCTCTGCCCCCCAAGTCCCAGCTGGTCGGGTGGAAACGGTGATTTTGCAGTAACCTACCCCTGCCATGCCACGCTCACCCAGCCACACCCACATAACTGGTAGTAAAAAAAATTGAATCCCACCACTGACCATAACCTTGTGAGTTTTCCTGCCAGTGTTTGCCTTAAATAAGTAAGAATGCAGTATAACACTCATTGATGAGGTCATTACTGGAAGATCCCAGTGCCCAATATTATCCCTGCATCCTGACTTATTGAAAGAAAAGACGAGCTTCTGCAATAATTGTTGAAGACTACATCAGTGCAGCTTTTTAAATATAAAATGGAAGAGTTAAGTACATACCCTGTTTCCCCAAAAATAAGACCTCCTCGGCTAATAAGCTCAACCAGACTTTTGAACGCATGCGCTCAAATAAGCCCTCCCCCAAAAATAAGTCCTCCGTGAAAATATTGCAACACAGTAGTAGCCATGAGGTGACCACGCTCACCGCCTCCTGCACCTCAAAAATAATAAGACCTCCCTGAAAATAAGGCCAAGTGCTTATTTCAGGGGTCAAAAGAAAATGAGACCCTGTCTTATTTTCGGGGAAATATGGTAAATTCTGAATATTTGCCTCGTATAAACTATTGTCAAATACTATTCTGGTATCAGACCATACACATACATTTGGGAATGGATCATAGCTCTTTTTTCTTCCTTGGCATTGTTAACCACGAATGGAAACATGTGCCGTATATGGGTTGACGTGAAACATGCCTTTAAATGCATCTTGTTGGGTTAAATTGGAGAAAAAGAATTGGGACCTGCCTGAAATTTTGATCCGTACGTTAGGTCCTCTGTGCAACACTGGAACCTCAAGATTGTTAAGAATTGTGCACGTGGTTCAATAATCAACAGGGATTGCTTAGGCAGTTTGCTTCTCCGTATGAATTGCCTTGTCTGGATTGGAACAAATGTGTGCCCTGAGTGATAATTGAAGGCTAGAAACTGGGTAGGTGTTTTTTTTTTTTATATCAGACTTCTGATAAAGCTGACTTCTCTGCTGAATATTTATGGTAATAGGTTATAAGAGTGCTTCAGGAGAAAGGTGCCTTTGGGTTTTTATATTTGAATGGAAGATATAATTTAAGATCAAGAAATGTTATATGCAACAAGTGCAGCTTTTGCCGTCTTGCCTATGTACATTTCCTCAATTTGTTCCAGTACCTGATTCTGAATAATTGGTAAAGTTTGGGCCTAGGGAGCTGAACATTTCCCATTACTGGTGATAATATGAGCGTTTCTTTTTCTTTTGTGTGATTTGCTTGCTTTGGAAGCAAAGTGTTAATTGTTAGTGTGTTTGGTTTGTTATGAAAGAAAATAATTTAAATGAGATTTTGCTCTTTAGAAAGCTAAAATTTTGTTAACATCAGTAAAAGCAGATACCTGCTGATTTTTTTAAACCATCTTTTTTAATGTGCCACTTCAATAAAAATAACATATATAGTTAGAATAAGAGAGTACCTTGTATGCCTTTTATGCTTGCTAGAAAATGGACTTCATCAAAATAAAATTTTATTGTTTCTGAGATTATTCTAGTTACAGCCTAGAGAACAGGCTGGGGGAATAAAATGCTTGGAATTTCCCTGGAAGTTGGCTTGAACCTTCATGGATGATGGATGGGAAATGAATTCTACATAACTAATCTCAAAGATCTGTTTCTGTAATGAAATGGTTTTTAAGTTCTCCTCCATGGACGAATAATTTTTGCTTTATTTGCCTACTGGGAACTCTCTGTGTCCATATGCCCTTTTGTGTGATTCCAGGCATATTCCAGGAGGTATACTTTGGTTACACAAGGTATTGGATGTTCCAACAGTGACACCATGCAAATCCAGCAGTAATCATTTCCCCTTTTTATGTGGCAGGGTTGAATTTGATGATTTGTTGTGGCAGATTACCTGCCTTTGCTGAAAACCTGAATGCACTTCTAAAAAAAAACCTCTAAAATCATTGAAAAACCTGCTTTAGATTGAGGGTCTTTATTTTAGGCACTGTGGAAGTTCTATTGTACTTACTCTTATGAGCAGCTCGAACTGCTTATACAAATGTATCTCCATAAATATATAGTATAGCCTGGTCACTATGGTTTGTTTACCAAGTAACACCAAAGGGCTACGTTTCTCATCTCAGAGCTATAAATGTATCCTGATTCTAAAAGAACAGTGGTACTTCGGTACTTGACTGCTTCAAGACTTGACAAATTTGGTACTTGACGCATTTTGACGTGAAAATAATGTCACAGTATTTGGTCTTTGTTTAATACTGATACATTGCTATAGGAAGAGAGGGACATCTGTGGGGAATGGGTAGGAAATCATCCATGCTGGAAAGGTTGCTGGCAAAGGAGGGAGGGAGCCACAGATAGGAAGGTCGGTGACATAGGAAAAGGGACAGATACAAGGGTGGAATTCTACCAGTTCGAACCGGTTCGGGTGAACCTATAGCTCCAATGATCAGCTGGGAGCAAACCGGTTCATTCCCACAAGCAAGTGACCCCGCCTGCCCGCCCCTGCGCTTTTCCTACCTTTATCTTCTCTGCTGAGTTGCACGGCAGAGTGGATTGCTACGCCTCCACTGTTTTCCTTCCCAAGCAGTGCACACATGCAAAGCGTGCACCCAGGAAACCGGTTGTTAAACCGATAGGATCCCACCCCTGGACAGACAGTTCTTCCATTTTCTTATCCCATTCTTGTGAGTTTTTCATACACACGGCCTGAGGTTTCTCACATTATAGTTGTCACAAAAAATCCATAATCCGAATCCATAATCCAAATTCTCTTTGCTCCTCTTTTATTCCTGTTGGCCACAACAGAATGATCGATGTTCAGAATCAGATGAGTAGAAGATTCAGGGAGAGAGATTGTATAGTGATCATGCAGAGTATTGCTAATCTCTAATATTCATCGTTAAAGGACTTGGCGATGCATATACATTTTGACCTCTTGAAAAGGGAGTTAGATAGATTTCATTGAAGAGAAGACTTTTCTGCTAGTTCTGCAAGCTATCTGCTTCCTCTAGGATCAAACGGAATATGTGGTCTGAGTATTAGCAGCTGGAAGACAATGGTGGGAAAGGACTGTTGCCTTCACAACCTACTTGTAGGCTCCCAAAGAGTTGGCCTAGTAGGAAACACAGTGTGGGTCTGATATATTAGATATACATTGTATACCTAATCCAGCTGCGAATCTTTTAAATTCTCTTGAGATATGTGTGCAAATTGTTTGCTAACAGATGCGTATTACCTCTTCTGAGAAGCATTTTTCGCAAAGCTTAATAGAAGCAAAGCGCATCAATCACGATTTCCTAAAAAAAGATGGGAAAGGGGCTCCAAAATTTGTGCTAGTTTTTCAATTCCGACTTTTCCCATCGATGCGGTGATTCATATTGGATTCACTTTATCATCTGACCACTAGATGGCAACCCTGTTGTGTAAATGGCAGACCTTTTACTTGAACTGTGTTCATTCCTCTGGGACCAGAAGAATCTCTGAATCAAAGTTTGTTCTGCTTTTCTCTTTGGGAATTTTTCCACCTAGCTCGGTTATGTCGAAGGGAAAGTATCATCTGTGGTTCCTCCCAAATTAATAACACAAGGTTGTCCTAGTCATATTGAGAAGATATCAACACTATAGTCATGGAGAGAGGAGCCTCTTCTAAAGCTAATTAGGAATAATGACATTTGATATATCAAAGCAGCTCAATAGGTTATAATGAAATAAACATCAAAGCCCTATAGCTGGGCACTTTTCATCCCACTCCTGCCCCCTGCAGTAAGGGGAAGGAAGTAAAGTTGTTGCAACTGTTTATTTTCTAGCTGGGTTGATTCCCCCCCCCCCCCCCAATTTTGATATTTTTTGTTCCTGAATGGCAGATGTGTATATGTGTTTGTGTGCTTCTCAGTAGATTTTGGTTCTCTGCTAAATGGATGGGATCTAGAAGTGGTATTCAGACGGTTCGGACCGGTTCGGGCGAACCGGTAGCTCTGACAATCATCTACGATATACTAAACAAAAGTAGGTAGATATTTCCATGTAGTCATCCGGAATGGATTTGCAGAAGTCTTTATCTGGATGAGGCAGCATGATCGATCAGTGTTTAAAGACACTGAGCTTGTCAGCTGGAAAGCTCCAGAGCCGAGCGTCACCCAACGGGGTGAACTCCCGTTCCTTGCTCCACCTCCTGCTCACCTAGCGGTTTGAAAGCATGCAAACGCAAGTAGATTGATAGGTGCCACTCTGATGGGAAGGTAATCGCATTCTGTGCACCTTTGGCATATAGCCATGCTGGCCACAGGAACATGGAAAATGTCTTCAGACAATGCTGGCTCCCTCAGCCAAGAAACAGAGATGACCACCATGACCTAGAGTTATACACAACTGGACAGGAAAATCTTTACTTTTACCTGGATTATTATTATTTGTTTTACTGTTTTACACGTGTTAGTATTAGAGCCAGTTTGACCTAGCGGTTAAGGCACTGAGCTAAACACTAGGAGATTGTGAGTTCCAGTCCTGCTTAGTCATAAAGTCATCCAGGTGACCTGGGACCAATCTTATCTCTCTCAGTCCTAAAGGAAGCAAGCAGTGACAAAACAACTTCCAATATGTCTACCGTGGACCTCCCCTCATTCTTAAGAGGTCCGTAAAGGGGGCGTGCATAAGCGCACCAGTGTGCCTACTGTCCTTGTCTTACTGTCCCCATTTATCTGTATTTATTTCCTTTCTTCCTGTTTATATTCATACCTATACTTGTTATGGTATCGTGTACATGTTTGACAGACAAACATATAAATAAAATGAAATATTCTTACTGAGGACACTTCATGGATCTGTCCAGGTAGTCACCAGAAGTAAGTTTGACTTGAAAACACACACAGACACACACACAGACACACAATTCTTAAATCATCTATAGCTTTTCCCTCTCTCCCATTTATGTTCCATGGACTGGACAGTGCTGTAAGATAAAGGCTTGTATTAATCAAAATGTGAAACAAACAAAAAACCAGGAGCAGCAGGAAAAATGATATAATGGTTAAAAAAAAATCCAGTCCAATCGTCTGAACAATTGTCTTTCTGAAAGCAGGAAGAGAGAAGCATTTTGCAACTACAATACCAAGAGGAAGATATGTGCCAGCTGTACGTGTCTGTGAGACATATACATCTGGCACGTATGTGATAGCATGGTTAAACTTTGGAAGTTTATAATGGCTTGTAAAGGTCTCTATCAGTCAGGGTGAATTCTTGGTCTTTTCAGACTTAGGCTGAAATGAGAGAGGGATGATGCTGTATGTTCATTGATTCATGAAGTGAATATTTGGAAGTTATTTCTGTGTGTGTGTGTGTGTGTGTGTGTGGAGGGGTTTCCCATGCTGTAGGCTTGGCAAAAATGATTCTGTTTTTTTTTGTATTTGGAAAGTAAGTTTGTTGGGAACCAGGAGAAATTTTTCCAGCTAAAAATTGGCCCAAAGGGAAAGACTGATGGTGATGACGTCATGTGCAATATGTCTTTCCTGAAAATGATTTGTGAGTGGGGAGCGAAGGGTTTAGTCAGTGTTGACATCGCTGTGACTATTATGAAGATACAAATGAAGTATCTATAACAAATGCACTTCCCTCTCCCTCCTGTTCTGTTTACAGTTTTCTTCTGCAATATTTGTACATGTTACTGTTTTGGTGGGCTTGCTTGCATCTTATTTGAATAGTGTGTTTTGAATCATGATTTGCTATCTCGCCAGCTGTGTTTCTGCCTCTCCGTGTGTGTAATGAAAAAGCATCACGCACACACACACACACACACACACACACACACAATCTTCAGGGACATATGAGAGCCAATTTGGTGCAGTGGTTGAAGGCACCAGGCTAGACTGAGTTCTAGTCTTCTCATAAACACAAAACCAACTGGGTGACCTTGGGCCAGTCACTCTCTCTCAACCCTAAGAAGAAGGCAATGGTAAGACACATCTGAAAATGCTGCCAATAAAATTTCATGCATATATCTGTGTAGTCCCCAAGACTATACACACACACACACGCACGAACACACGCACACACAGGCAAACCTATTCTTAAAAACGCCCCATACTATCCCATTTCCAAAATCTGAAATAATCTCCTTTTTGTACTTTTGCATTCAGCCTCTGTTTTATTTCTGTGCTTTTAAAATTAGCTCTCATTAGAACAGTAGAATTTTTCAGTGGATTCAGGATGAGTACATCTAGTACTTCAGGAAGTTATCTCAAACCATATGCTACGAGTGGCATATGCCTGGCAAGTGTAAAGCACATACGCTTGTGACAAAGCTACACCGCATACAATATGTGTAGGTAGATCTGAATACTTTACTGTACACTCATATGACATTTTTATTTTCAGAAACAGCCCTAAAATCTTAAAAGATGGGCAAATATTGCCTTTTATTAACCAATAAAATAAAATTAGCTTTAATATATACCAAAAAAGTAAATTGTTTTAACATTTGTATTTTTGAAAAAACTCAGTAGGACTTTTAACCATCTGTTTATATTGATTTTTCTCTGAGATAAAATCGTTGATGGACTTAACATCCAGAAATAAAAATGTTTCCTTGGAAAAATTGTATTTTAAATATGCAATTCTCTCTCTCCCTCCTCTCTCTCCCTTCCCTCCCCCTCCTTTTCCCTCTCGCACTCCCCCTGCCTCCCCCTCTCCTCCCTCCCCCTCCCTCCCCTTCTTCCCCCTCCCTTTTCCTCTCTCTCTCACGTTCCCTCCCCCTCTCCCCCTCCCTTCCCCCTCCCCCTCCCTCTTTACCCTCCCTCCCTTTCCCTCTCTCTTCCCCCTCCCTCCCCCTCCCTCTCCTTCCCCCTCCCTTTTCCTCTCTCTCTCCCCCTCCCTCCTCCCTCCCCCTCCCCCCTCCCTTCCCCCTTTCTCTATCTCCCTCCCCCTGCCTCCCCTTCCTCCTCCTACCTCCCTCTCCCTTTCCTTCCCCATCCCTTTTCCTCTCTCTCCCTCTTCCCTCTCCCCTCCCCCTCCCTCCCTTCCCCTCCCTCCTCACTCCCTCTCATTCCCCCTCCCTTTTCCTCCTTCCCCTTCCCTCCCCCTCCCTTTCCCTCTCTCTCTCCCTCTGCCTCCCCTCCCCTTCCTCCTTCCCTCCCCCTCCTTCCCTCTCCCTTTTCTTCTCTCTCTCCCCCTCCCTCCCTCTCTCCCCCTCCCTCACCCCCATTTCTCTCTGTATGTAATCTGAATGTTGGTACTACCTGCATATTTGTGTCCTTCCTAAGGCTAGATTTCACATTCTTCTTTGTGGAACATGCAAACCACATGTTTCAAGGCCTGTGTACATTTTATAGACCTAAACAGCACATTAGGCATCCCCCCCCCCTCCCAAAAGAGCAAGAATCCATTGCACTAGGGAGGGTGAAAGAGGGTTTAGTTTATATTGAGGTGCAAACTGAGAGGAACGGAGCACCCTCTGTCTAAAATGGAAGGCATGTGATGGCAGTCTTGTGAGAAAAATGAAAATGTTTATATCTAAACTCTAAGCTATATGTCTGCTTGTGAGAGACAGAGCAACTGTGAAACTAATTATGTGTAATTTAAATGCATATGTATGAACTGGTGCAGATACAAAATCCGAATTACCGGTATTTTCGACCCTTTCTTAAAGAGCTACCTCATCGTTTTTCTTAGTTAAGTAATAGGGAAAACGTAAGGGAATCGTGCTCTCGCTTGCCTTTACTCATGTCATAGTCACAAGTAGGTGTTGGTCGTAATATGAACTCTGGTTAAAAGCAGGGTTCTTGCCGTTGGATTGCAGACCATGTTGGTGTGAAGAAGCTTGCGCTTCATCACATTTGTTGCCGTTAATTATCCTTAGAACATTTGATTTGTCTAAATGGTTTTTCTTTAGGATTACCGAAAGCATAATTTGACCATCTACACTTAAACGCATCCTTGGATGGGCCAGAATGATATCATACTAGCATGTGCTTCTTTCTGTGTTTGGATGCCTTGGTGCTATTTGTACCCAGACATATCTAGGCAGAAATTGTTGTTTATTATTGAAACAGTGCGCTCACTGCTCATGCCATTTTGCCACGTTTTGTAAGCCAACAAGCCAAGACAGAGCTATGTTCTAACAGGGAGGAATACAGCTTCACAGTAAAGGATGCTGGAGGGGGAAAGGAGGGCCAATGTGGGAGAAAGACTTCACGAAAAACCTGAATAGAGAAGATCTTTAATTCAACAAAGATGAGCTGCAGGGGAATTCTAGATAACTGGGAGCATCAGAGTGGAACTGCTGTCTGTATCCTATTATACGAAGCAAGAACCTTTTAGGATGTTGGAATGACTATAATATTCTATTTAGACGAATTTCCGTTCAGAGTCTGCATTGGAGGCTGAGATGAGCTGTTCTTCACAACTTTTACCCTTGACTTTGGAGGGTCTGCATTCCCCCCCCCTCCCGTATTGAGAGATGGTTTAATGGGGTTGGCAGTTGCGGGAGGCAACTGTTTTCAGAAGCGGTGGCTGAAGCAGTGCAGCTTGCAAGAACAGAAATAAAAAGCAGCCAGCTAGGACTTGCTATAGCAGCAGCCGGACCCTTTCTTCGTCTTAAAAACCAATTAACTCTTTGCTGCTCCTGCTCAGGAGCATGAAGGACCAATGGCAAAACATGGCAAAATGTCCATTAGTCACACTCGGCTGTAAATTCATATTTTATAAATGGCATTCCAGTGACTGATTTTCCGCAGTAGAGCATAATTTGCAAAGGCTGGGTTCTCTACCGATGATTGCTTGCAACATGTCCTCTTGAGGGAATCAACTTCATTGTCTGCCACCTTATGCCACTGATTTAAAACTTCATTATTCATTAGGGTTCTTTTTTTTTTTTTTTTACTAATTATAGTTAGCTATTGCTAGAACACTGCTCTGTATTTATTCCAATTATTCTCTATTTACACGAGACTCCTAATTATTCTATTGTGCTTGTCAGGTTGTAATTGGATTATTTTTATCCCATTTGTTATCTGGTTTGCTTGGGTTTGCTGACCTAGGCAAACCTAAGTTAAGTAAATATTCTAAATCAATAAATAGTTCTACCCTATTGACATATACACATACCCATTTCAGACTAATGGTACTGTATAACCCTAACCCTAACCTACTTTTCCATTTAAAATAGGGAATTTTTTTGTTTGTTTCTTTGATACCAAAGTACATAGATAGAGATCTGCCTTGCCTCCAAAGCTGTAACTGCACTGGAGCACATTCAGGCAAATATACAGGCCTTACATTCATTCAACGCTTTGGTTTCACCCTGTCTTATGAAATACCTATAGCTTAATCATGAACTCAGTTTGTACTCTACTAACAGCTTCTGCCAACCTAGCACTTAGAATGCATGTAAAAATGAAAGTACCATGTTTCCCCGAAAATACGACATGTCCTCATAATGCAGCCATGCCACATTTTTCTGGTGGGCAAAAATATAAGCCCTACCCCACATATAAGCCCCCTGGACAACCCCCCACCTCCAGTTAGGCAGAGCGCCGCTCACCAACCTAGCAGTATCCCGAAGGTGCAAAGCCGCGGGAACCTGGGGGGAGGCAAAGGTGATCACATTGCTTGGTGCCTTCGGGATACCGCTAGGTTGGTGAGCAGCGCTGTGCCCAGCTGAAGAGGGGAGTAGCTGGGTGGCTGCTCTCTTGGGAGTGGGCTCCCAATGAGCCGGGCACAGCCTCATGGGCGAATGGCTGTGTTGCGCTGTCGCAGCAGCACAACACAACAGCCATGAAGCGACCACACTCATGAGCACCCACCTGGCAAACCCCCTTTCCACCATACACTGACCTAGGGGTATCGCCAAACCGCGTGAGCGCCTGTTCGCCGCTGCCTGCTCTCGCTCACCCACCTCCTAGCCTCACGATGCATGGCCCAGCTCTCATTATGGAGCCAGGGCACCTCCGCTGCTGCCGCCATCCCAGCCTGGTTTTTTATGCGGCTTCCAACCCGAGTCTTTCGGCAGTGACTGCTCTGGCCGCATGCTCTATGGTTGTACGCTCTGCAGGTAGCTGGCCCAGGCTGGGATGGTGGCGGCGGAGGTGCCCTGGCTCCGTAATGAAAGCTGGGCCATGCATCGTGAGGCTGGGAGGTGGGTGAGTGACAGCGGAACAGCCACTCACGCAACCCCTCTCTCCAGCCGTGCAGACTGCCGTTCACTGGCATTTGGAAGGCGCCAAGCTGTGGGAGCCGGCCGGCGGCGAACAGGCTCATGCGGCTTGGCGATACAGCTAGGTCAGTGAATGGTGCTCTGCCCGGCTGCAAAGGAGGTTTGCCAGGTGGCTGCTCCTCAATGTAGTCGCTTCATGGCTGTTGTGTTGCGCTGCTGCAACAGTGCAACACAGCCATTCGCCCATGATGCTGTGCCCGGCTCTTTGGGAGCCCGCTCGCAAGAGAGCAGCCGCCCAGCAACCCCAAAACAATAAACCCTCCCCCATAATAAAGCCCAAGCCATATTTTGTAGGTAAAAAGAAAATAAGACCCTGTCATATTTTCGGGGAAACATGGTAGAAAAATAGGAACCACCTTTGGTCGGAAGATATCAGCATTCCGTGCACCTTCGGTGCTTCGTCATGCCGGCCACATGACCACGGAAATGTCTACTGATCACACTGGCTCTTCAGCTTTGAAACGGAGATGAGCACTGCCCCGTAGAGTTGGGAACGACTAGCATATATGTTCAAGGGGAACCGTTACCTTTTAAAAAATATTGATCCTTGGGTTGGACTTTGTAGTGATGCTGTAGACTTGGTCAAGGATAACTCATAATCTTCTCACACAGTTATCTTGGAACCTACCAAACTCCCTCATGACCTGCTTTTTAATAGGTTTTTACATTTTAATAAAAAATTAAATCCTAGCATGCTCCAAAGAGTTAGGCTTTAGCATAATTTTTATTTATGAAAAGGCCTTTGGTCTCCAAGCACCTCTTAATGTCTTTAAAAGTTATTTTTTCTTTGAGTAGCTTGCCTTGCAAATAGGATGAATGAATTTCAAGAAGCAACCAGATGAACTGAAGTGGAGGAGAAAATGCATAGTAATCTTCATTTAAAATAACAAAGTTTCCATATGCTTATACTATGTTAACATGAAGGTTTTGTACATTAGTTCTAGTTTGAAGCCTTTTTTAAAATAAAAGTTCTTGCTTTCAGTTTTGTAATATATATATATATATATATATATATATATATATATATATATATATATATATATATATATATATATATATATATATATATATATATATATATATATATATATATATATATATATATATATATATATATATAATGTTTTCCCCTGTTTCCTTCTTCTTTTTTTTCTAAGCATCAGTTCCCTACAGCTTTTGAAAAAATTCTAAAAAATTCTAGTTATTCATCTAGCATTAACTTCACACGGAGGTCATCATACCAGAGGAATTGAATCATTTGAAATGTTCAAAACATTTACAAAACTTTTATCATCTGAGCAGGAATCGTACTGGAAAACAGCTGAACATGAAATAGAAACAGCTTTGAAAATTCATAGATATTTCAAGTCTGAAGTCTCAGAGTCTGCCAACATTACATCTGACTGAAATTATGAGCTTCAGACAGATGAAAAATACAATACAAAGCATTGGGATCAGACAGATTCACTCTTAAGTCTTTAATGTTATTTTAAAGATCAACTCATGACACAGAGAAAAAGTTTGCCCAGTTTATTATTACATTTGGAGATACACCGAGAAGTGTTTCCATAAAACCACATGGATGTCCATTGAAGATGTCATGACACAAAGTGTTTGATTTATATACTTGGGATGCAAGTACAAAACACTGGGATTTGGTTTGTGACATTGCGGTGCATGTTTTGTTACTATTATTATGTTGGTCATTGTGATTTGTAGCAAATGCCTGTGAATTTTTCAGTAATTCTCTCTAAATCCAAATGTCCTTAACTGGGGACATATATCCTCTTCACTGTTAACACGTATTATTTGCTAGCAGAATGACTGGGATTGTCACTACTTATTAGAATGTGCTGTGACACATTCTTCCCCCTGCCCAGTCTAAATTTTCAAGACCAGCCATTGCAACAAGTTTAAAGCAAATTTTTAAAAAAACATTGAGGGTTTCCGTTGTTTGTTTTGCTTTTCAAAATACCTCTGGCATGGAAAGAATCTCAGAGATGCTAAAATATATTTTAGTATATGAGAGATAAAGATGTAATGCAAAGAGATAGGTGATGGAGGTGATACCAGCAGTGAGGTATACTATCCAAACCTTTAAATTCTTGGTTGCCAGTGGAATGCAGATCCTATTTTGAAGCAAATTATTGTTAGCCAATTCTTCATTTTCTTAACTGATACGAGAGCTTGCTCTTGCTGTTTTTCCTCACCAGCAATTTCCTTTTGGATACTACAGACAGGCATTTATCTCATTTTGCTGTCATTCCCTAGCATTTTAATTAAAGATTTCTTTGGCTTCTCGTTTTGTACCTGTCATGGTCCTTTCCCTCTCCCAGACGTTGAAAAACAAACCATTGATTAAAGTGATATTAGTAACAGTGTGTTTGATACGGTCCATTTATTTCAGATGCCTAATGGAAGAAGTGAGCAAAAGGCAGTCATAAACCTACTGTACTGCAGTCCTCAATGGGAAGGCTGCTGTGGAGGCACCTGTTTTAGAAAGCAGCATTTTCAATGGGTCTTATATAGTCAGTCCTACGTGGGCCAGAAAATTATTGCAAAATCTGGTCTTGTATCTACAAATGCCCAAACCCAAGAAAGGGGGTTTATGGGATTATAAACCATGGAATGCTGTGGCTCAAAGGGACATTTATTAGAACATTAATTAGAAAGGTCTTTGATGTATCAAATCAGTGGCTAAGATGCTGAGCTTGTCGATCAGAAGGTCAGCAGTTCGGCAGTTCAAATCCCTAGCGCTGCATAACGGAGTGAGCTCCCGTTACTTGTCCCAGCTTCTGCCAATCTAGCAATCCGAAAGCATGTAAAAAATGCAAGTAGAAAAATTAGGAACCACCTTTGGCTTTGGTAGGAAGGTAACAGCGTTCCGTGTGCCTTCGGTGTTTAGTCATGCTGGCCACATGACCATAGAGAATTCTTCAGACAGCGCTGGCTCATCAGCTTTGAAACGGAGATGAGCACTGCCCCCTAGATCGGGAACGACTAGCACATATGTACGAGGGGAGCCTTTACCTTTACCTAGACCATGGAGATCAACCACCTCTTGTAAGTTTGCTGATCTGGATCAACTGGCTGATAGGGAACACAAAGCTGGGTGTTACTAACAGTAATAGGAATCAGTCCTGGGAGGGAAAAAGGATTTCACAATCCAACTATACTGCTCAAAAGCTACAATTTTCCATAATGGAAAACACAGAGCTCTTGAAGTGGGGTTTGTTGAGTTAAGGAATGACAAACACTCATTGCTGTTTCCTTCCACTGTAACACTGTAATGTTCAGGTTTGTCTAGATGGAGAAAGATGTGTGTGTCTGAGAATCCCAGAGTGCCTACGCATAAGCATCCCCCACCAGAACAGTTTATGCAATTCTCTGTTAAAAAGGTCACTTATGCCTGCACTGAAGAATAGCAGAGGGTCTTGGAGTTTCTGATCTAGGGAAAACATTAATTAGAAAGGTCTTTGATGTATCAAATTAATTTCTGGAGCAAGTTATTAATTTAGTTACATTGCGGTATTAAGTATAATTCTGGATAGGGAGCTTGGTTTTTCAATGTCATTGTGACTAATTATTTTAAAAGAAGTTCCTTTATCCCTTTTTTGATTCTTCATGTTATGGTTTTTGTCTTATTTTTAAGGAATTGGCAAAAAAATGCCCTGTTTGACTGTTCCTTATGGTGGGTGTCATGGGTTAGTTTGCTGAAATTGGTGATGTCTAAGTTAAGTACTTAATATTTTAATTAAGTTCAAGTAATTTTAAAATAAATACATCCATCCATCTTCAATAAATAGAAGTCAGATTAAAAATTAGTGGCTATCTATGTAGATACTTTATAGTTGGGGTCCCCAATCCCCAGTCCATGGACCAGCACCCGCCTCTTAGCAACTCTGCGTATCTCGCAATCAAATGAAAAAATCATAATCAAATTAATAAAATATAAAGATAAAAGAGGGCAAGCTCAGTGAAGCAAGGGGTCTCGTTCTCCCTTACTGAAGCCTGGGTGAAGACAAATGATTTCTCTGCTCTTCTAAACAACAACAAAACAGGGTGGGTGAGTCATCTGAATCTTGGGGGGGAACCTCATTTCGTCAAGTGCTGCTACAGAAAAGGCACCCCAGTCCTGCAGGATCAAATCAGTAGGCAGATGTTATGGGAGACAGGCAAGCCCTCAAGTAACCAGGCCCTATGCCATGTAGGACTTTTGTAGAAAACAACCAGCAAATCTATATAACAAATCTATCTTTATCGAGAGATAAAAATCATGCTCGGAAACAAACTGGCAACCAGTGCAGCTTGCAGAACAGAGATGTTTATGGGAATAGTCACAACTTGAACTGGTTGAAGCATCTGGGGGGACTACTTCAAGGGCAGTCCTATGTAGCACATGTTACCATAATCAAGCTGTGAGGTGGGTAGGGTATGAGTGACTGTTTGAAGCCTCTCCCCACTAGATCTATGAAAATGCAAACAGAATTGGATAGTGATCAGAGGTTCTGGTACTCAGCAGGTTATGACCAGTTTTGGAGAACCGGTAGCAGAAATTTGAGTAATTTGGAAAACCGATAAATACCATCTCTGACTGCCCTTGCCTCCATCTATTCTCTGCCTCCCAAGTCCCAGCTGATTGGGAAGGAATGCGGATTTTGCAGTAACCTTCCCCTGGAGTGGGGAAGGAATGGAGATTTTACAGTATCCTTCCCCTGACACGCCCACCAAGCCACACCCACCAAGCCACGCCCACAGAACCGGTAGCAAAAAAAATTGAATCCCTCTACTGATAGTGATGATATCAAACCCTAAACAGCAGATGACCTTACCTAGCAGTTTCAGTACAACTATCTCAGTGTTAAATCCCGGCCTGAAACCAGACTGAAAAAGAGAATCTAATCTAGATAGTCCATTTCTCCTACAGTTCTGATCAGCTGCAGACTGACCATCTTCTTAAAAACTTTTCCCCAAAAGAGAGATAGGGGGAAGAGCTGCAAGATAGACAACAGTCTGATAAGACAAATCTGAGTCCAAAGGAGATATGGGGTGGAGAGAGTGCATCTTAAAAGGGGTCCTCTCTAGGTTTTTGGAATATAAAGTCGTCAGAGATTCTGATATAGGAAAAAACATTAATTACAAAGGTCTTTGATGTACCCAATTAATTTCTGAAGCAAGGTAAGAGTTACAAGAGTCAGAGTTACAGGTTTCTGTTGTTGTAAAGGTAGCATTGGTATTTTTGATTTTGGTTTCCTGATCTGGATTACTTTGAACATCTGACAGATTGGAGATTGGGTGATAATTATCAACACCCATTGGGTTCAAGGATGATCTCTTGAGAAGGGGCTACAAATATGTCATAATAAATCATCATGGAGAATATACATGTAGTCCCTAAGAGTCAACATTTGGCTGGATTAATAGATCCAAGCATTGTAATCCAACGTTTGGATTCTTTTAGAAAGGTACATTTGCAAAAGTTGAATGGAATTTTATGAAAAAAAGCTTTAATTGAAGAAAAGTCCAATTTAGCTTATGGGTCCAAAGGTTTAATTGTTATATTGAAGAAGCCACTACAGAACAGTAGTTTAACTATTTAGGAATCCTGTTTAATGATATATTATCTTGGATAGCTCATGCAGAGTATGGTATATTAAAATAACAGCAATTAAGGTAATTGGGGCAGTCATGAGATATATATCATACGGAAGGCATCAGATTAATATTCATTAAAATGTTCTATGGGAAAATCTTCCCACAAATGCTGTTTGGAGAAGAAATTATGTAGGATATCTGGAAATGATACAAACTCTGTTCTGATTCGTATCAGATATACAAAATTTGCACTTTTGAAAATGGAACTTTCAGAGTTTCTCGATAGTGAGATGGATGGCATATAACTTAAATTAATAAATAAAATGTTCCATTCCTCCTCTGAGCCTTGCTGAATCTCCTCCCAGACCGTGGAATGTTTTGGTGGTTTCTGGAACCCAAAGTGAAAATACACTGCCCTTCTTGAATGGGGTGGTCATTAGGAGGTTTTACTTTGGGGATGGGGTACAGAACATTCTGGAATGCTAGGGAAGTTTTGCACTTCCCTAGCTAGTGTTCCTTGAATTGTCTGTTCCTCTTTTAAATCTGACTGTGTTGGTATTCTTAATGACCTCAATCAGAATAGAGCTGGAGGGGACTTTGGAAGTCTAGTCCAATCCCGTGCTCAAGCAGGAGACCCCCATACCATTTCAGACAAGTGACTGTTCAGTCTCTTTTTGAAACCTCCAGTGATAAAGCACCCACAACTTCTGAAGGCAAGCTGTTCCACTGGTTAATTGTTCTAATTGTTAGGAAGTTTCTCCTTAATTCCAGGTTGCTTCTCTCCTTGATTAGTTTCCATCCATTGTTTCTTGTCCTGCCTTCTGGTGCTTTGGAAAATAAGTCGACCCCCTCCTTTTTGTGGCAGCCCCTCAAATATTGGAATACGGCTATCATGTCACCCCTAGTCCTTCTTTTCTTTAAACTAGCCAAATCCAAATCCTGCAACCTTTCTTCACATGTTTTAGTCTCCAGGTTTCATAGTATGAAGAATTCCACAGCTATAAGAATTGCCTATTCCTATCATCGTAACCATGTCAAATACCTTGGAGTTACATCAAAGTCCATTCCATAATGGTCCTGAAGTGTTTTCCTGTCATATCTTTCCTATGACAGCCATTACTGTGCTATACGTAGAAAGCAGATTTGTAGACATTTTTCACTTAAACAGAAAACCTGGGAGGAATTTGCTCTTGTTTAAAACTTATTATTTCCTGAAAGGAAAAAGTTGGAGCTATACTAAACGTATCTGATTCTTCTGTTGTTCACAGTGTTTCAGCTAGTGGTGAAGCATGCAAGCCATTTTCTGTTTCCTCGTGCTCAGATATTAAATAAAACCCACTTACTGGAATCCACTTAAAATTTGTAAGAGATGCAGTGGTGGGTTGCAGGCGGTATGCCCCGGTACGGGTGTACCGGAGCCTGCCCGGAGCACTGGATACCGTTCCGGTACGGTGCTCTGGAGGGCCCACCCGCCTGGCCGTGCTCCTTACCTGTCTTTTAAGGCTTCTGCACTTCCGTGCATGCGCATGTCGCGTACAGCACCTGAACGACGCTCCGCTGAGCAGCTGGAGCATCGCGGAGACTTGCGGAGGCGGTAAGACGCATGCCTGTGCTGCTCGCGTCCATGTGGACACCACCGGGCCCGTTCCAACCGTACCGGTTGGAACTGGATCCAGAACCCACCACTGAAGAGATGCTAATTGCCAAATTACCAACTAGGAAAGTGCATAATAGAAACTACATAATTTGCCTGCCTTACTTAGTCTTCTCCAAGATCTTCTGATTTAAGTATATCAACCTTACTCAAGCACAGCATTAAGTAAAATACTGTCCACATCTGGTTCTTACATCACATAGAATAAGATGGCTACCTCAAGACTGATGAGCCGGAGTGGATAAATAAATATCCCTTAATTCATGGAAATTGCAATTCCTAGGGGACAGCACTTGCGAGATTTTTTAAAATTCCTTTTCCCTCCAGTACTCAAATGACTTGACAAAGCCATTGTCTTCCAGATTTGCAGCCCAGAAGAGCTGGCCGTGAACATGGGTGTCTATGATGACTCTTTCTGACAGCTCGCTAAGTCACAGCATGAAGTCCTTGGTACTCTCTGAGCTTGGTTGTTTTCTTGCGGATGATTCATTTCCTACTCAGTCCTAGTGAGTGTGGGCTTTGCTCTCTGTTTATATACAGGAACTTTCCCTGCCAGTGTTGGTGGGAGTGTGGTTTTGTCATTGGTGCTTCCTTGATTAGGTTATTGTTTTCTGCTCATACTATGAAGAACACAGAGTGGAGGCCTTGAGTTTGACATCAGGCACACAATCACATTTCTGCAGAAATAGCGCCTGTTGTGGATCTCAGGAAAGCACAACCAGCCCAAGTAACTTTTACATAAATAATGTTTTAAATAACATTTTGAGCAATTATAATTTTGATCCCTCCCCACTCCCTGTAAAATCTATGTGTGCTTTTTTAAAAGCTTGTTTATCTTTAAGTGTGTATGTATTTTAAATATTGGGATACATTTTGCATTCCAGAAGATTGCAAATCTTGTTTTGGAACTGGGAATTCTTTAATATAATGTCTCAAACATTTTAGTCCCTGTGTGACATATAATTTTCACTTCTATTTGGGAAAAAAACAAATTTCTGAAACATATTCTTCCTCTCCTCGCCTGTCCAACTAACATTCCTTTAGGAGAAGAAAACCAAGAACAACTGATATAACTGGATATTGTTTTTTGTTGACTAGTGCAATTGTTACCCAATAGGTATCTATCCTAGCACAATTAACCTCATATTGGTACAATCAAGCAATCATTAAATCTGAAAGAATAGAGCAAAATTTCAGGGGTAACATGATTAGGTTTATTGTCTCTTGATTCAGGAATTGTTCCTTCCTTGTGGTTGGTCTGCAGGATAGAAAAATCTTCTCCCTTGTGCAGTGCAGTATGTTTGTTTTATGACTTGTATTAATAGTTAAGCTGTTTAATTTCTGATTTTACTGAAGGTGAAATAAGGGTAATGAAGTCTTTTCCAGTCTAGTATCCTTCAAATGCAGGGTTGTAATTCCCTGAATCCCTTACCAATAAGAGTGCTGAGATTTGCAGTCCCAATGTCCCGAAAGTATATCAGATTGAAAAATAACAGAGTTGGAAGGGACCTTGGAGGTTTTCTAGTCTAACCCGCTGCTCAAGCAGGAAACTCTATACCATTCCAGACAAACAGTTGTCCAATCTCTTCTTAAAAACCTCCAGCATTGGAACCAGAGGTGGGTTGCTAATTTTTTCACTACTGGTTCGGGCACGCTCCTGTGCGCACACAACACTTCTGTGCATGCGCAGAAGCATCTGGGCGGGTGGGTGGAGCCTCCTGCCGCTGCTACTACCGGTTCGGCCAATCCAGCAGCAACTCACCTCTGGTTGGAACACCCGCAACTTCTGGAGGCAAGTTTTTCCACCGATTAATTTTTCTAACGTCAGGAAATTTCTCCTTAGTTCTAGGTTGCTTCTCTCCTTGATTAGTTTCCATCCATTGCTTCTTGTTCTGCCTTCGGGGGCTTTGGAAAATAGGTTGACCCCCTCTTCTTTGTGGCAGCCCCATAGATAATAGGAACATTATCATATCACCCTAGTCCTTTTTTTTCATTAAATTAGACATGCCCAATTTCTGCAACTGTTCTTCATATGTTTCATCCTGATTCTTCATAAGAAGACTGTGATAAAGTTATCTGTGTTGCAGAAACTCTGTAGAAATTGAAACTGCCTTGGAATTGGGGGAAACTATAAAGCCAGTTTTATTCCTTCATTTCTTCACACACCTCTTTTTTTCTTCTTTTTACTGTACTTCCCTTTTCTTTAATTTTTCTTCCTTTTGCTCCCTTAAGTAGAATGGCCTCTGGAGATGGCAATAAAGTAGGCGAAGTAACTATGGTAGAAGTGAAGATGAGAATCTGTAAAATAATGCCTTCTTTTATCGTGTCCACAAATATGTAGGTGGAAGTGACCTTGTCGATATTTTAAACTTGGACTTTCAAAATACCTTTTAACAAAATTCCTCATTAAAGGTACCAGTGAGTACTTGCTTAGCAACCATGGAACTGCAGAGGACTCCTCTGCTACATTGGTAATTGGTTGAGCAAAAACAGGAGGCATAAATGGGTAATTGGAGGAATGTAGGAGGAGTACTGCAAGGATCTTTACTGGATCCAATATTATTCAACATTTTATAAACTATTTAGAGTTAGGTATATCCAGTGAGATGGCAAAATTTGCAGATGGTTCAAAGCTATTTAAGGCAGCTAAAACAGAAATGGACTGTGAACAGTTCCAAAGGGATCTGCCTACAGCACTAAAAGGCAGATGCAGTTCAGTGTCAGGAAATGTAAAGTAATGAGCTTTAGAGCTACTAATCCGTACTTCATTTATGAAATAATGAGGATTGAGCTGTCAGTATCTAGCAAGAAAGAGATCTCGGAGTCATTGTAGATAATTCAGAAAAGTCATCTACACAGTATGCAACAACTCTAAAGGCCAATTGCTGAGTGCCCAAAAGAATGGTTACATAATAACTGGGGGGGGGGGGTATCAAAACTTCGAAATCAGATCATAAATAGCTTTTGGGAGGGGAGTCCATCATTCACCAAGTGACCAGTCGTAAGTCAAGGACTACCTGTATGTAACCAACATATAGAGTCAGCTATAGCAAGATGTGTTCTGCTAGTTTAGTTGGCTTGAAAGGGAGGTAGACAAATTCCTAGAAGACAAGTTTCTGCTGACTGCCAGCTGCCTGCAATTTGGCAGTTTGAATCTCACCAGGCTCAAGGCTGACTCAGCCTTCCATCCTTCCGAGGTTGGTAAAATGAGGACCCAGATTGTTTGGGGGCAATAGGCAGACTCTGTAAACCACTTAGACAGGGTTGTATAAAAGCACTGTGAAGCTTTATATAAGTCTAAGTGCTACTGCTACTAGTGGCTACTAGCCTCAATAACTTACTGCTACTTTCAGGCATGAGTATGATGCACCTTTACACCCCAAGTCTATAGTATAGTATAGTCTTTACTGTCATTGTACAAAATAAATACAACGAAATTGGTTTTAGCCTCACTGGTGCAAAATTATAGCGGAAACGAAAAAAGAAAGAAAAAGAAAAAAATAGTCATACATTTCCGTGTGTGCATAGAGTGATTGTGGTTGTATTTAAAAGTCCGACAGCCCAAGAATAGAAACTATTTTTAAACCTACTTGTTCGGCTGGCTATACTTTGATGTCTTCTGCCCGATGGTAGAAGTGCAAAGAGACACTCACCAGGTGTGAATCATCTCTGAGTATCAATCAATCAATCATCTATGAAACCAACAATGGAAAAGGAGCAATATTTGGATCTCCTACTTTTAGAGACATCTGGAGAGTTTCATAAGATAGACCAGAGGTGTCAAACTCAAGGCCTGGGGGCCACATGCAGACTGAAGGAAGCTTAGAGCTGGCCTGTGGGGCCGCCCTGGAAATAGCAAAGGTCTGGCTTGCTGTACCTTTGCCAGAGAAAATGGAGAGCTCCATTTTCATTGGCAGATGGTTGCAGGAGGCAGTCACCGCCGCTACAGATACCCCCGACAGGAGTGATGTCAAGCTGGCCACTCACACTCTGGCCATGTCCATCCCGCCCCCCCGCCCCCCGATATCAAATACAACCCTGACGTGGTCCTCAGTAAAATCGAGTTTGACACCCCTGACATAGACTGCTGACTAGATGGGCCTAAATCTGATTCACCAAATATTCTCATTTCTCATGTTTTCTCGTGAACCCTTAACATCTTCTGAGGAGAAATATTTTATTTGAGGAGAACTGGAGGCAGTATCTTTTCATTTGTATAGTAGATACAGAACATTTCCATCAAGGAAATCAGTCAGATTAGCACTCTTCCAATATTATAGACTATTTTAAATTAGCAAGATGGTTTCTCTAATTTCAAATAAAATACGTTTGTTTGCCATTAAGCTAGAAATTACTAGATTTAAAGCAAGGAAATGTATTTCCTTAGGGAATTCATAAACCCAATGATGATCCTTTTCTGTATTCATAGTTAGAACTAGATATAGCTCTATTATTTGGTCTGTAAAGTGTATTGGAGTGTGCTTTTTTTGTGTGTCGCTTGATTGTGTACTGTAATGGATTCTGCTTCCTTTGTTTTCATAGAAAGGAGAGCTCTTCTGAAACTATAGGTAGAATTTCTCCAACTCTATATCACAAAGGCCATCTAAGATTTCTTTCAACTATGCGGGGCAGATCTTTAGACCACTGCCATAAATTGACAACTCTGAGTATAGGATTCCATTCATCTGCGCTAATTTAGATATCCAGTTCAGCCTAATTTGTACAAATGGCTTGGGAGACTTTCAAAGCATAGAGAAGACCTGGAGTGTGGCTTACACAGAGCCAATTCAGTATCTTTAACCCTGCATGGCTAAGGATCTGTTCATCTCAGTAAGTGCCTCTCTCTAGGGTTATGGGAAACCTTAGTGATATGAGAAACCCTGTTACCTCCCTATTTCATATTTCAGGGGGAAATGTATATGGTTGGGTTATATCCCATGCATTTAAATGGATATGGAATAAGGGTTCTTTTGACTTAGTATTGAAATATTTGAATAGATTTAAAAATATACAAAGCATATGAAACTGAACTGAATTGTTCTTTACAGTATTATTTTTTTGAATCTATCAATTTCTGTTCACAATCTAGACACACTTTTGGATCCAAAAAAAGGACATGTTTAATACACTCTTACCAGTGGCGAAATTCATTTTTTTAAATTACCAGTTCTGTGGGCGTGGCTTGGTGGACATGGCAGGGGAAGGATGCTGCAAAATCTCCATTCGCTCCCCACTTCTGGGGGAAGATATTGCAAAATCTCCATTCCCACCCCACTCTGTGGCCAGCCAGAGGTGGTATTTGCCGGTTCTCCGAACTACTCAAAATTTCCACTACTGGTTCTCCAGAACCTGTCAGAACCTGCTGAATTTCACCCCTGACTCTTACCCTTATGTCATTTATATGACCCCTTTAGTTGATATCCATTGTCATAATGTTGGCATTTTTTGGGGGGGGGGGACATATCATGCCTTGAAAGGTTTCAGACTGTTTGTACATTTTGTAATTTAGCTTTCAAAACAAGAGTTTTCTAGTCTCTTAAAAACTAAGCCTTTGGCTTGGTGTGGCTGATTCCAAAGCAGCCCCATAGATTCGAATTTGTACTTTTTGAAGAATTTGCTCTTTTGAGAAGCACTTGACAATAAAAATCGGGACACATTAAAAATGTATTATTTGTACATCATTTATTACAACTATGAAATTTGCTGCCACTACATGTAATGCTGATTACCAACTAGGTTAGTTTTGAAGTTAGACAAATTCATGGGAGGAGGGAACTAGATTAGTGGCTACTAATGGTTATATTCTAATAGCTAAGTAGAATGCTTCTGAATATCAACTACAGAAAAAAAGACAAGAAAATCAGTAAAATAATGTTTTTTTTCTGTCAAGTTTCAGGCTTCCTGCTAATGGATTTTCCATAGGTATCTAATTGGCCACTATGGGATTCAATAGCCTTTGGTTGAAGCAGAAGTGTAATAATGTTCTTAAAAGACTAAATCCAGATCTTGTATCTCTGTTTTTAAAAGCCTATATTAGTTTGCAGGTCAGTAGGCAGCTGCTAAAGAAAATTATAGCTCCCATAAAAAGGTTATTAATAAAGTAAGGATGCACTTACTTTAAAGTATTTATTTTACATTATTTACATGTATTGACAAATCCACAGGTTTGTATTTATTTTAATGCCATGATTTTAATCCATTATGTGGTTACATGTGGGATTCTGTGGGCAATTCTGGTGATCTTGCCTTAAAAATGTAGTTGTCATGATTCTGGCATTAGCCCAGGGAAGTATTTGGATAATGTACATGTAAGTAGAAGTTAAACTGTTGGTGAGAAGGCAAGAGAGTGATTTAGCAAGGTAGGGAAGGTGATAATAACAAAGCCAGAACAAAATTTTATTGATCTACAAATGCACCCAGTAGCAACTTTTCTGATTTGCTTGGCTGAAAATCACCCATCCATGGTTTGCTTTCAGGTAGCTCTTAGGTGAATTCAGTATAACAGTTGGTTCCAGCTGGGAAGGAATCTGTAAATGGCTTTATTTAACAGACTTAAAGCAATCCATAACCTAATACTTTGCCGCCATGCTGCATAGGGAGTAGTGTTATTGGGTCTGTCTTTCGATAAGCCAGATTTTTTCTTAACCACAATGTGAAAATCTGTTGTAAATTTTCATTCCGATACATGCATTAGCAGTGGTTTCTGGGGAGACAAAAATAAGTTCCACATAATACATTAGTTTTGGAATTCATTCACATAGGATGTTTTGGAAGCACTAATGTGGATATTTTTAAAAGAGGAGGAAATATTGTCCTGGAAAAGAGATTTAGCTAGCTAAATAGACATTTTGTGTTTAAAGGCATGGTTGTTGGTTTCTGTTGATGTCCTTCTCAGAATGATGCAATGTACACGAATGCTGGTCTTGATAGGCCCTTGAGATGATTTAACAAGATTTCCACCCCCACTTTTTAAATTTTAGAACGGAGTCCTAGTCTGGACTTCTATTTGCTAAGGAAGAAATTTAATCAGCTCTTAAGTTGAAATTTGAAAAAATATAATGACCAAATAAACTTGCATGCACGAACTAGAATTATTTCAAACCCCAAAGGCCAAGAAAATAGTGAATTATTTTTTGTACATCAACCAAGTGCTTATCAGGACTTTTTTGGTGTAATTTAGCTGAAACTCTCTGGTTTGCCTTGGAAACTTCTTTGACTGCATATGCTTCAACAGTAGAATTGAAAGATGTTTGCTTAATTATAAACTAATTCATAATTAATTAAAAGCAAATCTGTTTAATTATTTATATCCTGCCTTTTAGAATAGCTGTTCTCCCAAAATGATGTAACAAACACTGTAAACAATGGTAAATAAAAATGCCTCAGCAGGTGGCAGCACTTGACTTATTTTGGTCTAAAAAGCTCATCCTAGGGCTCCTAGGTTAGTCTAGAAAGGCAAAACCAGCCAGAAATCAGGCAGTAGCAAACCATTGTATACCAGTGCCAAGAAAACTTCATGGGTGACTAGAAGATGAGCTTAATTCAAAGGTGGCTTTGCCTTTTCAAATGAGAATGTAATAAATCTGATTTGTAAAGGCCTCAAGAAACTTTTATTTATTTTATTTATTTATTTATTGAATTTATAGACCGCCCCCTCTCCCGGAAGGGACTCGGGGCGATGTACAGACAGCAACTAAAAAACCACATACACAGTAAAAAATATTAAATACCCCTTAAAAACAAATTAAATATAACGCCTGTACAATAATAATAAAAATTAAAAACAGCTTAAAAGGTCTACCCCTAGAAATTTAAAATACCGGCCAGAAGGATTGAAGATTAAAAACTACGGTTGGGCCAGGCCAATGTTTGTTGGGCCATGTTTTTTCCACAATATCAATATCGCTTAGATGTATATACCACTCCACAGTGCTTTACAGCACTCTTTGAGGGTTTACAAATGTCACCATATTGCCCCTCAACAATCTGGATCCTCATTTTACCGACCTCGGAAGGATGGAAGAATGGGTCAACCTTGAGCCCATCGGGATCGAATGCCAGGCTGTGGGCAGAGTTAGCCTGCAATACTGCATTCAGCTATGGGGGGAAGAAGCTATCTGAAAAGGTTTTTGTAATGATGGTTGCCTTGTCTACCATAACTATCAAATATTATTCTGAACATGAACAAAATTGAAACTGTCTTTAATGTCTTCCAAATGATCCTTTGACTTCTGCCTTGAGTACGAACTATCTCTTATCCCTCTTAATTTCCCCTGTTAAAGTGGTGTTGTAAATTACCATAGGCATTACTGAAGATTTGAGTGGATGATGCAACAAGTAATTATGGCAATCGGGGACTATTAGAGCAAGCCTTATCTCATGACATCTAGTTGGTCTAGAGTCAATTAACCATTGCCCTTGATAGACAATTCAGAGTGGAAAATTGGACCTATTGTCAGGATGTGAATCATCTAGTGGTTCAAGGGGTGGTAAATAGGCACTATTAGGTATATGAAATGGTAGCTTTTAATAAATGGAAAATAAGATTGCAAAAAGCCCACTAAAATAGAGACCATTGGTACAGATATAGAGAAGATTGTTTGACCCCTGCTTTCTCAGAAAAAGATGACTTTTTAGTCAGAATGCATTGCTTCTCTGTCAGTTAAAAGACAGCCTGGTTACAAGCTGTCAAAGACTGAGCACAACATTCTTGCCCCTGTGTTTGTAACAGGACACTCTTCTTTTTTTTATTGTAAAATTTTTATTAGTTTTTTACAAATGTTTTAGGGGAAAAGGTAAATAGGTGTAGAAAAATTTTGACAGCTACATCATGCGGGAGGTAGAAATCCCCCCGAATCTCACAACTTTAACCAAAAAGAAAAGAAAAAACATCAAAATTTGAATAAACATTGGCAGCTTTTTGTTTTTACATTCAATCATCAGTATATTCAATAATCTTTTGTATCACTTCTGAGAGTTACATTATAACAACAATTGCAAAAATGTTTCAACTCATTTTTGTGATCTGAGTCTTCTAAGTGTTGCGTCCTCCCCCCTGTCTGCTGGCAGAACTGCGGCCCCTCCCTCCTTCACATCTTGTGTACTGTCCCCTGTTTGATCTAGAAGGGCACTATTTTTTTTAATAAAGGCCTCCGCCTCCGCCTCCGCAACTGTGTTAATTCTAATTCTACTGCCCTCCTAGAAAATTAGCATTCCTTCTGGCAACAACCATTTAAACCAGATTCCATTGTTATATAATTTCTTTGCTAAAGAGGAGTATTTCTTCCTCTTATCTCTTACTTTCTTTGGAATCTGTTTAAGAACGGTTATTTCTTTGTCTTTATATTTTAGTGGTCCCACCCTTTGAGCTCCTAAGACCTCATCTCTTGTGGTCTTTCTAAGAAATTTAACATGTACTTCCCTTGGCACATTGTGTGTTCTAGCGTATGCTGAATTAATCCTATAGATCAAATCAATATCCCACCATAGCTGTTGTTTGTCTCTTTTAATATATTCTGCTAAAATTGTGGTCATAATCTCCTTGAGATCTTCATTCTCTGTTTCTGGCAAGTTTTGGAATCTAAGAAAAAAAGACATTCTCTCAAATTCCACCTTTATCATATGGTTTTCAAATTCTACATTCCTTTTCTGGATTACCTTAATCTCTTCCCTCAGCCCAGTCGTGCCCTCCTCCAGCACCCCTATTCTCTATTTATTTTGTGCTGTTTGTTGTTGCGTTTCTCTGAGCTCATCATTTAAGTCTGCCAGTTATTTTTTCAATTCGTCCTGTCCCTTTAAGAGAGTTTGAAACATTTGCTCAACTGATAGTTCCTTTGAGCTTTCTTCAGTCGCTTTAGGTTGTAAAAATGAAGCCAATGGTGTCTTTTGGGTAATCGGGCTGGACGTAGATGATGTTGGGGCCGAAGACGGCTTACCAGGCGGTAATTTTTTAGGACCCATATTAGGTTCAGAGATAGCTATAAGTCTGCACAAAGAAATGGCATCTGTGGAAAGACACAACCGGGAGAAGTCATAAGACAAGCAAGTCCAGAGGAGAGCGTAGGTCTCAATACAGCTCCAAGCCAGGTGATATAAATCAATGTTCCAAATCCAAGGGAGATACGTGCGAGAAGAGGCTCCTGGAGATCTCTAGGGTGTGATATAGTACAAAGCCAGAAATTCTTTCAAAAGGGAAATTCATTCATAAGTGCAAGAAGAAGGAGGAAGTTGGCCATCTTGGCTCCGCCTTCACAGGAGATCAGAAAGCAATGTCCAAAGTTTCCATAAAGTAGTTTAAAAGAATCAACTCAGCAATCCTCCTTTGCAATTGTAGCAAGAAGTCATTCTCCCATTGCTTAAAGGAAGAGAAAGTAACTTTTAACTCTCTCTCTCTCTCTCTTCCGAGAGAGAGGGATTTTCCAATTGCTGCTTTTCCGAGGGGTGGTGGAAAATCCCCCCCTTCAATCTTAACATTTCAAAGGATTGAATCCACAATTTAGAAAGGCTGCTGCTCATCAATTAGATAGATTTAAAAGGAGATTGAGGGAAGCTTCCCACCTCACCGCATTTCAGCTGTAACATCCGATTAGTTGTTTCCTTCCAGGCTCCGCTTGGCGAAGGCGCACTGTTGCACCCCCCCATGCTCCCCGGCTCCTGGGGTGAAGCTGGCGACCCCCCTGCGGCCTCCGCCGATTCAGGGGGTCCCAACAAGCCGCCCTACGGCAGGGGGCCCCTCCAAGGCTCCCTGTGCTCCCCCTAAACTTAAGGGGAGCCCACCAAGAAGACAAACAGCGGACGTGAACGTCCGTCGCCTTCGGGGACCGGAAGTGTTCTCCAACAGGACACTCTTGTGGAAAAATTTGTCCCTCAGGTTCTTTGTCCTACTCTAAAGATGATGATGGATCAATAAGATACCAATTTCTGCAACAAATCAAGATACCCATCTCCAATGTGACTATAAACAACTGGTTCTGAGTAGGAGAAAATATTGACTAGCCAAATTTTAATTTAGTTTGATGCTGATATAAGAACCTTAGGTACAGACTTTCTGTACCAGTACAGACTTTCTTAAACCCATCTCCCCCTTTCATTTAAAACAGTTCTCCAAGCAGCTTATGCATCAATAAAGATAGAATAACTCCTGTGTGGGAGATAGCTGATCAAGCTACCAGTGGGAAGTTGAGCCTTAAAAAGCTGTGAGTGTATCCAAGTAGGATATAATTCCAGGAGAACATTTATTGCATCTTATGAAAAGTTCACCTTGTGTTGGTTCTTTTAGCTCTGCGAGTTATTCAGAGGTGGTTCTCAATGCATTTTTAGAAAGCACATTTAGTTTGATCTTCAAACATGAGCATTTGATGCGCTTTTCTTTTGTTTGTTTCTAGTCTCCAATACCCAAATGCTGTGTCTAAATATTGAGATTTCTAACTTCTGTGTTCATGCACTGGATCATGCTGTTAGAATGTCCAAGATTTGACATTGGTTTAGCCATTGATATTTTAAGAAACTACCACTAAACCCGGTGGAATAGCACCATTGATAATTAGCTTCAAATCTCAGAATAGTTTGTTTCCACTGTTGAAAATGGAAAGAACTATCCCTTGTGTCCTTGTAAACAGTAGGAAAAAGATTACATCTGGCCTTTCCATATAACTATAGATAGATATGCTGGTTGCAATATATCACTTTTTTGTTAACACCTGTCACAGTGAGGTTCTTAGGGGGACAATTAGTTTCTGGTTTTTGCAATTAGAATAGGAAGTAAATATAGCCTGGAAGTTTTCTTTGACTAGAAAACTTTCCAGTGATGGAACATTATAGCCACTGAAATATAGAATAAATTTTGTAGAAGTAGGTATAGAACCCCAGTCTAGCAAAATAATAATAATAATAATCCCAAGGACTTCATGGAAATGCTTAGCTTGTGTATGGGTTGTATTGGGCTGTAGTCTCATTTTATTCTGGAAATATCAATTCAGCATGGAATTTATTATTAGGTTTTAATCCCACCTTTTTATGTCTGGTTATGCAGAATATAGTAATTTCCTCCTCAAAATCCATATTTATTTGTATGAAATAGGAATAATGAACCCAAAGCATATGTGAGCCCAAAGGTACAAAAGTAGATTTGAAGTTTCAATTTTTTCTTAATTTGAAAAAAAATAATCTTAGAAGATAGGATTACACTTGGAAGAGCTAAATTAGATAGCAAAGTGGAAGAGGTGAAGGACGGAATACAAGGGATCTAAGCAATAGCTCTTAAAATTCCTCATCTAGTCTTGCTGGCTGAGGAATCCTGGGAGTTCACAAATATAGAAGTTGCCACGGTTGAGAAATGGTGCAGTTGAAAGACCGATGCTGCTTGAGTTTGACACAACAAATGTGTCAAACTCAGTGATAAAGAAATTCTGAATGTTCATTTCTGTAGAAGAAGAAAAGCAACCTCTTTGCTCTGTAACTTACTAGGCCTTCCACTTGGAGGTTTTAAAAGATTATACACACACACAGCCGCCATATGCAAGCCCGTAAGAAAAAGTGCCCCCTTGTCAGCTTCACTAGATAAATCAGATTAAGAAATCAACTCCACAGAATGCTAAAACGACTTCTGTTGAAATTGATTATAACAGAATCTTGAAAGTTTGATAGTGGTGTACTAGTTCTTTCTTCTTATAGCCCAATGATATAGGCTGGTGTCTGCCTCAGACACTTCCAGTAGTTACCTCATGGTTTTGGACTTAAAAAATGCTTCAGCCCTTTTTGCCTAGGTTCCTGCATGTTTCTGTCAAATCTTCCTTGCTCTCTACACCTTGGGCACCACTTCTTTTATCAGGAGCTGGATTGAGGCATCATCATTATTTGATATTGACTCTTTAATTTCACAACATATGAACAGGCTTAATCGTAGCTTCAGCTGGGAAACCATGACCATCTTAGACCAAGCCAATTCTCCAAACACTATAAAAAACACATCTGCAAGAAAACAATGAAGCTTAGAGAGCACCAAGGACCCCTCCTTATTTATTTCTTGTTTTGTCTGGTCAGGCAAAGTTGCAATGAATCTTCTGAACATTGGCAAACACAGTAGTTTAACTGATTTAGTTGATGAGTCTGCAAAGAAGCTTTGGTTGACCTTTCAGTTTAGGTGCTGAAAGAAACAGCTTGTTTTCCAAAAGATTTATCTTCAACCTAAATGAAAAGTGCATTTCTTTTTGTGCATTTAAATCTCTGAGCTCCATAAGTTCTCTTTCTTCTCCTTTCTAAAGCATAAAATTCTTTTCCTTTCATCTTAGAAACATCACTGATTTATTGAAAATCAACTATCGAATCCTATTTCTATATCTACATTTTAAGCAATTTAATCATATCTTAAAACATCCTTTCAAAAGTAAGTTGCCCAACATATGTATTAGGATTGCAATTTCTAGAATTCTCAGACAGCATAGCTAATGGTTGCTGTAATCCCAACCAATTTGGAGATTGGGAGAAAGTTAACTTCAGCATTTAGCATTGCACTGAAGAGTCCATCCTTGCTGAAATGAATGCTGATGAAATTTTTTGAATGAGATTTCAAAATTCAACAAATATCTCTTATTTTTGTACTCGACCATTCTTTGGTTTGCTTGATTTGGGGTTGGTGTATTATATGAACCCAATAATTTTGGTTTATGTCATAATTAATCTTTTGAATATGAATGTGACTACTGTAACTTGTTCAGAGGATGTGAATTCAACACTGATAAATTCATATTTTTATTTTTGACATGCTACTATCCTTGCCTAGTTAATGCAGAAGGGTAATTAGAGCACAATGGGTTTCTTCTTCAGCTGACTTCTTCTAGAGCTTGATAGGGTTTTGGAGCAAGAAAGAATGACTGGCCCAAGGCTACCCACCTGCTCTCATGCCTAAGGGAAGTCTTTATACTGCTAATAGAGCTTCTTGACCATTGCATCTCATTTATCTCATAAGAGCTGTGGTGGAACAGAGATTCGAATGCAATACTGCAGGCTAATTCTGACTGCCAGCAGTTCGATTCTCACCGGCTCAAGGTTGACTCAACCTTCCATCCTTCTGAGGTTGGTGAAATGAGGATCCAGTTTGCTAGGGCAATATGTTGACTCTGTAAACTGCTTTACAGCCCTCTGTAAAGCACTGTATATAAGTGCTATTGCTATTTGTATAGACTCCCATTTGTTCTATTCATTTATCCTTAATAGTCTTAGATATCTACAGTATTAGAGATTATTTCAAATGTAACCAGGTATCTGAACGTCTAAGCTATATAAAGGTGCCTGTATTTATATTCCAGAAGTTAATTCTTGTTCTCATCTGTGTGTTACCATATGACAGATATACACAGGCAAATGTATGTAGCAAAATCTACTTGTCTGGAAAGTTGCTTTTGGGTAATAGATGACTATTACATAGCACTAGGATGAAAATATTATTCCCATCTCTTCCCCGCCTACATTTTAACTTCTAGAAAGCCAGGCGTGGTGGGCTGAATCTGGAAGAACTCAAATCAAAATAATTTTAATGAATCTGTTGGTGCGCACTAACCAAAAGAGGAAGAGGGAGAAAGAAGAAAACATACCAAAAGCCTCCACACAGATACAAACAAATCCATTGATTTGTCAATTAGTCTTAACAGGAACCCACTGCGACAGTGAGGGGTAATTCTGAGCAGCTGTCCTTCCTGGTTGTGGGGACTGTATTCCTGCAGACTAACTTTCTCCCTTTACCTATTTCAACCAGTGCTGCCAGCTGACTCTCCTTCTGTGCGCAGGCAGAGCGTAGTAGAGACGGTTCTCGTCTGAGTTTGGTTGCTATGGTTACATGCAATCTGCTATGTTCTGGGTCTCTAGGAACTAGAAATGATTGAGGGGAGGCGGACATGAGAACCTTTAGATAAACATTGCCCATCCCTTTGATGGAAGAGCTCTCGATCAAATTAACTTCTCCTTTCGTGCAGGAGTTTGCTGCCGGTAGCAGTCACTGGCAAAACAGAACCAGAGTTGTAGAAGCAGCGTGCACCTGCACCTCACAGCTTTGTCACTGACTGCTGATTGGAAGACAGAGTTGACGGGGCTTCCCCCCCCCCCCGCCCCCTCATTCTCTGAAGTTAACTTTGAGAACAAGAGTTGTCGGCTGCCAAGAATGCAATTTTTGCTGACTGGACTGAGATGAAATGCTGTTGGATATTGTGTGTACGTGTGTATGTGGCATATGTGAGAATGACCCGATGTCTCAGTTAATAAATCTAAAGAAATCAGAACCAGTCTAATTATTTATTTTTTTGCACAATTTGTTAATGCTTGCAAATCAAACTTTGAAAAGGTATAAAGATAGAGAGAAGTACCCTGTAAATTAACTTACTTAGACTCCCTTTTTCTTTTCTCTCAATTTCTACTTTAGTTTAATTTTAATTTGGTTTTCTACTACTTGCTCTTTTTCTGTGCGTTGCCTAAACTTCCTTTCCTAAGTGGGATGGATGGATGGAGGCACATGTTATCTTCCACACATATGATGGATACATACGTATGTATCTACGTTAATAACTTTTCACCTCATCTCAAAGCTACAACATTAAGAATCTGCTATGATCTCCAAATCCACCGTTTTATGCAAGATGATCTGAGAGTAAATCCCAATGAGAGCAGTAGGACTAGTATTCAGTACAATGATGCCAGGATGGGGTCCCCCAGCTACGTGGGAAGGCAACTCTCGTAATTCTCATGCAGCATGCCATCTTGGAAATTATGTCTGAAATACGCATCTGGTTGAGGAAGGCGGTTACTTCTTGGTAATCCTACAAATGAGATAAAACCATTTGAAAACCTGTCTTAGTACCATGCTCTTAGGATATATTTTAGCAAAATGAGATTTGAACCGGTGACTTTCCAATTGGTAAGTTGCTCAGTTTGCTGCTGTGCTACACAACTCCTCCATGCTTATTTCCAGAAAAAACGTATGCTAAAGAGGGCTTGAAAACCTTGCCTCTCTTTCTATTAAAGGATACCATGGAATATCCTCAGGATTATTCCCCCCCCCCCCCACAAGATCACCTCTCCTAAGCTGTTTAGAAAATCATTTAGCCAGTGGGTTTTTTATTTTATTTTATTTCTTTCAATCCTTGAGGCTTTTCTTTGATTCATCTCTATTTTATTTGAGCTCAGTTAATGCACTTTGACATGGCATTGCTGGAATTAAAAGTGTAGCCTGTCTGTTGTCCAAAATGAATTACTTTTTACTTGGCTTTTCGCCATCTGTTCTGCTGTTTGAAACAGACACTCTTGAGCCCTCGGTGTCTCTCTCTGTGTGTGTTTGTGTGTGTCGGAGCAGGATGGCGATATCTGCTGAGCAGTAAGGGAGCGTGGAGGGGTGGGGTTTCCACCCTTTTATATTTTTCAGCCAGTGACGTGAGCTGTGCCTTGAACAATCACGCTGCCTCAAAACACTGTAGTTGAAGATGCTTTGTGTGAGAGAGATTGTGTGTTTGTGTGTGTGGGTATGTGTGGTGGTGGTGGGGGAACCAGCTTGGTGCATCTTTAAGCAAATTGCTACAGCCTGAGCTTCACGGAGATTCCTCTCTTTCTAAAATTACCCTGAAGAGAATTCTTATTATTATTATTTTTTTAAAAAGCGTTCCTCATTACTCTCAGTCTCCCCTGATACTTTTATAGATACCAAATTCTATAAAGACCATTCATTTACTTTGCCGAAATGATTGGAGTTAATAGTGTGCAGAGTACCAGCAAAGTCCGGGTCAGAGCTACAGGTTCAGTCAAATATCCACGAGAAGACCCCGTCTGGCGGCAAACCCACCGCTCAAAGTCTATGAAAATCTCCAACTCCACGGAGTTTTCTGCTAAGGATGCTAAGGTAAATGAATAGATTGTATGGATATATGGATGCATATAGATTTCTTCCATGTTTGTGGCAATTGTAGGAGGGGAGGGGCAGGAGTATTATCAGTAATACTAAGTTGATAGTATCTTTGTTTTTTTTAAAACTTGAAAGCATTCCTTAAAAATTGCTTTGGGGAAGAAATCACCTGGAAGGGGGGGGGGAGGTGGGCTGTCAGATTTTTTTTAAAGGTATTCAATAGATTTTCAGAGTGCTTCACAAAAAGTACCTGCATTGCACTGGTAGGTGGGTAGGTGGGTGGGTGACAGAGGAAGGGAAATAAATCCCTTCCGGCACGTATACACCAAAATCTTCCATATATTGAATGGAGATTCCTTTCCCTTCTCCCCTGGCATGGCTCTGTGTGAGTGGGTTGTATGATTCAGGTGGTATTTTTATAGATAGCAGAGGGCTCAATATTGCTGTGAAACGTTCATTTTTACATTTGGTATGTTTTTATATGAATGGGGATTTTTAAAAAAATTTGTCATCTCTGTATTGTGTTTGTCACCGTAGATATTATCAAGCTGGCTCCATCTACCTGCCTCGGGAGCTACTTGAAGTGCTTTTAAAGTGTCGTAGTGTGTTCATTTTAGCTTGTGAGTCTGTGAGTGTGTGTGTGTGTGTGTGTGTTGTTCCTTTTAAAAGCAGCAATATACAGTTTTAAGAGTTCAGTCCATATAACTGGGATATCTTTAAAGAGATTGTTTCTCAGTTTGACCATTTCCCCATCTGTCTCTTCCCTTTCTCTGCAACATGCTACTAATGTTTCACAATTATGCTAGTACGGAGGTGCCATAACCTGTGAATCTGCAACATTGCGAGTAAGATGCAAAGAGGCTCTTAATGCTCCTCTAAATATGCAGGAGGGTTTATGCACCTGTTTCTCTTTTCTCTCATTTGTTCCCTCCTCCTGGGTTTGATACCACCATCCGAGTGCCGTGTTCTAAAAGGTCCAATTCACACCAGAAGCCCCTAAATAGGGATAAGATAGGTGTCAAAATCTTGAAGAACTGTAAGCATCTGTAACATTGCTGTAATAGTTCTATTGTAATTCTTCAAGAAATATATTAAACCTTTCTTGCTCCTTTGCAGGGAGGGGAAAGGAGTGGAATTCTCAAGGTTGCTTACATGTTTGTAGATGTTCAGTTTGCTAGTGAATTCTTCACCCTACCAAGCAGTGCAATTAGGATAAAAATAAATAGTATGGAAAGGGCTGCATGTTGTGACAAGATCTAATTAGTTTGCAGCAACTGAATAGTTTAATCAGGTGAATCTTATTGATAACTGAAGCTTAGCACGTTGACTTAGATGACTGAAACACTCCCTCTCCCTACCCAGGATTTCAAATGATTCCACTCAAATTTTAGAAGTATTCCTAGGAAAAAGACAGTCTGTGTTAATGACAGATCACATGTTGTGAAGGCAAAAGGGTCTCACTAGTTTCTGGGATCTCCAAGTAAAACTGGAAGGACTTTTGTTCTGAAACTCTGCAGAGCATTTGCCAGTGAATATCAGAACAGTGGGTTGGGTAGATCAAAGATCTGTCAAAATGAGGCAGGTTCGTTCATTAATACCCTTTAATTAAGTGCCACCAGATATGGCCCCACCCCTTTTTTTCTGAGAGAAGACCAAAGCTGGCTGATTGTGATGCTGATCTTGTTACTTAACCCGACTCACACACGTTTATCACTCTCTATCATAACAACATCAGAGGTTATTCCTCACAGATGACACTTTCATATCATTTGACGTCCTTTCAAGCAGGTACTTTTAAATCCAGGATTGTTCACTTGCACAGCAGATTAACATTAAATGTCATGTTCCAGAGAGGCAGACGTCTTCGGGGTTTTGTTTTTTTTCCAGCAATAGCAGAAGGAAAGTGGCATATGGCATCCTAAAGATGTAAGGTTTGATGATGTCTGGATAAGTTATCCAACTGAATTTAATGAAACTCTGTATGGATATATTTAGATGATTCTTTTTTTTTCTTCCTACATCAAACATTATCAAGTCTATGATTAACAAGCATAGAAAATAAGACACAGAAGAATTAAAGGCTAGATAAAATCTAAAATAATGAAACAATTAAATCATCGAGCCAATATAAAATATCAACTAGTAGAATATATAAACGTTGAATTTGGGAGGGAATGACAACTAACCTTCAATATACTCTGGTGAAAGTCATTTAAACATTTGGTGACATAGTTTCTTTTTTTATCCCTGTCCACCTGGGCCATCTATATTACTCTTTATACTTTGAGAGTGGATAAGAAATAAATGACTAAAGGGGAGGGAGAAATAAAATAAGAAGAATTGGCTTCTAAATAATAATATACCTGTCTCATATTAGTAACATACATTAAGAACAGGATGGGATATATTAATGTGAGCTCTTAACCACTGGAATTTGGGATTATTGTTATATATCCTGAAGAAAACTAGGAAATATATTAATACATGATCAATTTATTATTCCTATTGCAAAACTTCCATTGACCAGTCTATTTCAACAAATGAATGGAGCGTAGTATAATTCTTTAAAAAAACAGTAATATGGAAACAAAGCTTTGGAATCTCAGAGGTATCTAATCACGGCAACTTTAACACTTGTAGTCTTCAACTGACTGGGGAATTCTGGGAGTTGAAGTCCACAAGTCTAGTGGTTAACGTATCAGGCTAGAAACCAGGAGTCTGTGAATTCTTGGCCATGAAAGCTGGCTGGATGATTTTGGGCCTGCTACGTTCCCTCAGTCCAACTCCTCTTGCAAGGTTGTGTTGCAAGGAAAATAGAAAATGTGTTGGATATGTTTGCCTCCTTGAGTTATTTGTAAAAATAATAAAGGTGGGATACAAATAAAAAAATAAAAAAAATCATAACATGCTATGCATTCATTTCCTACCTGATCCAATACAGGATGGTAGATAAATTGATTGCCTATTTCCCATTTTAGGCTGAAATTATCAGCAGACTTCAATTCCTAAGGGAAGAAGACAATTTGGGTCCTCCTGCTTGTATTCCAACACTTTAACCATTACACCAAAATGGCTTGTTTTCTTATTCATCCACAAACAAATACATATTAAATATTTTCTTAGTTCCATAATTCCCAATCCTGTACTGACATTGCAGAAAATTCTGGAGTGAAAGCCCAGGTATCTGGAAGATACTGTGGTTGAAAACGTGGTTATCAGAAAAGTTTTTTTTCCAACCTGAAACTCTCTGGAACGTTGGTTCTTAAACTGGGTTTAATTACCTAAGGGGTAATATGGGCATATCCTGGGAGTAATGGTAATGAAGCAATTAGCAACTGTTTGTTTGTGAATTGAGGATCCAGTTTGGGACTGCCTCTGTTGTATAAAACAAACTCTTTTTGTTTTTAAAAGGCACTAATAACATTATTTGAACTCAGGGAAAATGGTAATCGGGTCTTGATTTAAATGCTCTAAAAATATTGGCACTACCATTTTTGGAATTCCCCAACACAGTGCTGTTGCCTGGGGTAAGCTGGAAAGTTTGACAGCTGCAAACCAACAGCCTAGGGCAGACTGAAGACTCTGTTACCTCCTGCCTCCATTTTCTATATTTATTTTAACAGCCAACGTTCCATACATCTGAGAAACTGAGCTAGATAACTATGGAGTTCCCTTGGTCATCGCCGGAGTTTTGGGCAGATTGCCCATTTATTAGAAGACTATTTTATTTTTCTGCAAACCTTTTGATTCTTTCTAGCATGTTGATTTCTTCACGGTCCCTCTGTGGAACCTAAGTTATTACTTAAAGGAGTACAAGAAAAGAGATTCAGATGCATTTTTCATGTGCTGTTTATCTTCGTACAAGGCTACTATATTTTCCTTCTGGTAGTTCCCTATATGTTGGATGGGCATCCACATCATGTTTTCCCTAACGAATCAAAAAGGTTGAAGTGTATATGTTTAAAGACTGAAGGGTTAAACCTGTATTTGAGTATGTACAAAATGCCTTCCCCCTTTTCTGGAAACATCATTTTAATGGCAACAGCAGAACATTATTGTGGAAGGATGCTGCCTTTTTTTTAAAGGAGTCCACCTAAGGAAATATAGCATCATACAAAAAATCTGTCTTTCCTCTTGGTTTTTATATTTTCGTCTTCTAGCCAAGAGCATGATGGCTAGACATTTGGAAGTCCTACTTTCCCAGGCTATATATTTGACCTCTGCAATTCAGTATTGTTCTGAATGTATTTAAACCTCAGATTCTTCTTGAGCTTTCATTAACATGATAGATTGTATAAATATTATATTTTTCAAGAGGTGGGAGAGGTATATGAGTTAAATCAAGAATGCCTAAAGAATTCAGGCACAGCAAGTTAGGGTGGAGCTGGAAACAGATGACAGCTATTTCGATTCCTCTTCATTTCATTAAAATATCAACAGGGAAAAACACCTCCCTTCTGCCTTCTTTTTCTGACACATGCTTAACCTCAGTTTAGCTGAACCAATGGTAACATCAAATCCTTTCTAACAGGCAGAGGCATCAAATTGCCTCATTGGTTGGGTTAGTATGTGAGTGAGAGAGTAGGACACTGAATGAACGTGGTCCCCAACTCCTGCATACCTTTGGTCCATATCATATGAAGGACATACTGTGCTCACAAAGAGCAAGCTGGAATTCCACTCTCAGCATTGAGAAGTCAGTCATGAACAGAGAGAAAATAGATTTTTTGCTGGCATTGCTCTAAGTGCTCCAATTCAGGGCTTTGACTTAGGCAAATCAGAGTCCTGAACTGTGTGTGATTAGCAAATAGAAAAATAAAAACATTGCAGATGTAAGATATGCCCGATTCTGACCTACTGTTGCCTCATAGAACTCAATTCAGCTGGTGATGTTGAATGTCACCCTATTTCTTCACTGAAGCCTTTGGTGGAGATTATCTCTATCAGATCTTCATAAGTAATCCCTGTAGTCATATGCAGAGATCTTTCCCTCAGCAGATCCTGTTCATAGCCATGATGAGAGCAATTTTAGCAGTACCGGTCTCTGAGGAGCAGAAGTGACGAATTAAGTATTTTATTCTATGAATCATCACATATGTAGGCTCTTGGTTGGTAAAATGCTCAAACTTCTAAAAGAAGGAAACCCAGTGCCTCTTTAAAACATAAATATCTAAAGCTCCCTTACTCTTTTATATCAATTCTAATATTACTACGCATATGGTTAATTTCATACATCACCGGTCACTTGCTCTATCCTCCTGTTGGATTAATTAATTCATTGTCTTTGGTCATGACTGTCTGTACTGTGATTCAATAAAAGTCTTGTAGAAAAGATTGTCAGAATTTACTTTTCTTTAAACAACTTTGATCTCCTCCTCCTCTTCCTCCTCCTCCTCTCCTCCTCCTCCTAGAGTCTATTTAGTTGCTAAGAAATATTTGAAAATACTTATCATATTTTTCAGATTATAAAATGCTCCAGACTATTAAAATGCACCTAGCTTTTGGGGAGGAAAACAAAATCTGCCTCTGCCTTCCAGCATCTATCCAGTATTCATCTGGCTTATTTGCTGTGGCCGTTTGGCACTACTATGGCTCATTCAACGCAACTCATTTGGTGCAGCCCATTCACCACGGTCCATTCTCTGCCGTTCGCCTTCGCCTGTTCGCCGCCGTTGCCCATTTGCCACCGCCACAGCCCATTCTAGAACATCTAATCAGCACCCCCCCCCCCAATATTCGAAGTATAAGATGCACAGACATTTCTACCCACTTTTGGGGGGAAGAAAAATGTGACTTATACTACAAAAAAATACAGTAGATAATTTCCAGTGAAATCTCAGAAGCTAGGGAGCTGATTAAGATTTAACATGATGGGCCACAAGTAAACCTTTGTTGGTTTGGTAAACAGCAAAATTGTAGAAACTAAATAAATGGTGGTAATTATTTGTAACATGGCAAAGTTTGCAAAACCTTAGAGATTTTTAAAAATAGCAGCCCTATAGAAAGATACATGTCAGTTTACAATCTGATTTTTTTTAAAAATTATGCAATTTAAGAAGCATATCCAGGGAAATTGAATGAAGCATTTCTTGGCATAAAATTTAACTTTTCTCAAAAACCACAGAAAGATTATGTAAAGTGATGAAGAGGTTGTAAGAAAAGGTAATCCAACAGCAAAATAAAAATAAAAATTAAATCCTTAATAAACAGTTGCATGAACAAACTGTAAGCTAGACCACTAAGCCATATGAAATATATCTATTCATTCCTATGTCTGCTATTGGAATTGGTGCTACTTCAGACGGCTGGATTTTGGTTGCGTATAACTATGGATCAAAAAGGCAATATAATTATTTTCATTTATCATATTCTATAGTTGTGCTTCAAGTTTGTTTCAGTACAAATATACAGTTTTGATCATTGTCATGTAGCTACAGCAATTTTTAAAGCAGGCTTTACATAGTTCTTGGTTTCCATACCACCTCTGATGGAGCACAAAGCACACAGTTGATTATGATGCAACCCATTTCAATTTGAGACATTTTCTAAAATCCAACAAAATGATTACTCCTTTGCACAGGCAAACATTCTTAACCATCAGTCCATTGTCCTTCTTAAAACAATTCAATCCAAGAAAAAGCATTGTCATTCTATTTGGAGTCTGTACAAAGCGATTTGGAAAATTGGAGACTTGAGAAATAGGCAGGTTTTTGTTTTAACAAGAATGTGAATGAAATATAGTGTATGCTACCTACATTGAAAATTGCTTATCATATTTGGGCAATCAAAAACAGAGGAAGTGGGGCCTAAACAGTGGTAGGTTGCAGGCGGTACGCCCCGGTACGGGCGTACCGGAGCCTGCCTGGAGCACCTGATACTGTTCCAGTACAGTGCTCCGGAGGGCCCGCCCACCCGCCCAAGCTCCTTACCTGTCTTTTAAGTCTTCGGCGCTTCCGCGCGCACACACAGTGTATACAGCGCCTGTGCGACGCTCTGCTGAGCAGCTGGAATGTCACTGAGGCTCGCGGAAGCTATAAGACTCATGCGCGTGCTGCTCCATGTGGATGATGCCAGGCCTGTTCCAACCGGTTGGAACTGGATCCGGAACCCACCACTGGGCCTAAAGCTGGAATGGTTTACCTACAAAGAATATGGCCTGGTCAGTCTGCCCTCCCCAAATTTTGATGGGTTCTTTCCCAAACTTTTTTTAAATGTATATTTATTCAGAGTTAGTTCCATAGAATAAAAGACAAATTGAAAAGGGGGAAAAAAGAAAGAAAAAGAGAAAGTAATAAAAAAGCAAAAGAAATGAAAAAGAGAGAGAAAAGTAAAGAAATATATGAATGTCTTCCAACATTCTTTTCAAAAGATAATTACAATTTTATTATCCCTCCTCCAGCTTCTCCTGTTCTTTTAAGTAAAAACTGTTAAAAAGGGCAGGGAAAAAGTCAATCTCTTCAGGTTATATATGAAGTAAAATTTCATTTTTGCAATAATTACTTGCTTTCTTTTATTAGCCCAGTAAGACTTTTCTCTTTCAGACTGCTTTTTGCTGAATAGAGGACTCGGGATTTCTATTTATTTAAATTATCTATCTTTCGCCATATAACCAAGTACAATAATTTGTCCCCACCCCCACCCCCATTCATACCTGGCTGCACTTTTTCATTTTATCACAATGGAGACATATTCAGTGCTTATTTGTGTAGTTCTGTCAAATATCTACAAACACTTCAATTCCTTGGATTTGAAAGTTTGAAAGGATTTGAAAGAAATGGAAAAACACTGAGTTTCACATATTGAGTAAAAATGCTAACATTGCAGATATGCAGCAAATTTTCTTTGTGCTAACTCTTTGATGTGAATAACTATATGCTTTCCAGTGGAAATCAAAATTAGTTCAGTGAGGGTTCTGATGACATATGAATTAAAAGTTTGCTTGGAATGACTTCAGGGATTTCATAATTGTCAATAAATGTACATAGCTTACTGACCCACAAATGGAATGGTGAAGGTGGAATCAATAAAGTTAAGGATTTGTGTATGAATAGTGTAGTAAGGCTTTTGGGATCATGAATCCTAGCAAGCAGGAAGATGTGCTGAGACGTAATATATATTTATATTTATATTGCTACATTCTTAGGCATATAGATTCATGGTTGATAGCATTATTGTAATCAATCATTAGTATATTGAAAGGGGGGGAGGGAGGAAGAGAGAACACATCATTGTGATAGGTAGCTACATCCTTTTCAACCCATGTATGTGAACTTCTTCAGTTATTATATTATGGTCAATATGGATTATAACTGTTGGGCTTCCCGAAGGCTTTTCTCCAACAACATAATAAAAACTCTGACTACCAAAAGCTAGCTCTTGCTCTTGTCTAGTAGCTTGCAAGCTACTATCCAGCCTGGAGGTTCCACTGTTGGTATCCATTTCTGAGTCATGTTGAATTATTGCCATTAAGTGTTCTGGTGAGTTTTTTTTAGAGAGTAGTTCACCATTGCTTTCCCTAACCCTCCCCATTTATCTGGGCTTGGAACCAGCATATGGTTGATGATAACCAATGGCCTCAGGACTGGAAAAGGTCAGTAAAGAAAGGTGATCATAGAGACTACTCCAACTATCACACAATTGCATTGATTTCTCATGCAACCATATATTCTATTAAGAAACATTAAAGGGAGCTACAGAAGGTCATCGATCAAGAGTTGCCTGATGTACAATCTGGCTTTAGAAAGGGGAGTGGCACTCAAAAGCACATTGTCAATATTAGATGGATTATGGAAAAGGTACGTGAATATCAAAAGGAACTTTATATGTGCTTTATCAATTACAGAAAAGCTTTTGACTGTGTAGAACACAATAAGCTATGGGGAGGTTTGCATGATCTCAGTGTCCCAACTCACGTGATCAACTCTGTAGAGACCACTGTACACGAAACAGGTAACAGTGAGGACACTTTATGGTGACGCCTTTTTTATTCAATCTGTATGCTGAAGTGATCCTGTTAGATCTGGAACTGCTTGATGTTGGAGTGAAGATTGGGGGAAGATCCATACATAATTTGAGATATGCATGCTGATAAATACCACTATCAGCTGAAACTTAGGGAGACTTGGAAAAAATGATCTGGAAAATGAAGGACAAACGTGGAAAAGTAGGATTGAGTCTTAACATCAGAAAAACAATATAATGACAAGAGCTGCAATGGACATTAGATGTTTAAAATCAACAAGGAAGAGATTGAGTTAGTTCCAGAATTTATCTTCCTTGGATCCAAAATTGTTCATAATTCAGTGATGCTCCTGAAATCAAGCACAGCATAACCTCAGGCTGTGGTGAACATGAATAAGATCTGGAAAACAAAAATATTGATATAAATACAGAAAGCAGGCTAGGTAGAGCAATAGTCTTTCCTATTATGATGTATGGGTCTGAGAGTTGGATGCTAAGAATGGAAGAATAATTGACACCTTTGAATTGTGCTACTGATGTAAATTATTGCATCCACCATGGACAGCCAGAGTAGCTAACAGAAAGGTGTTAAATCATATAAAACCAGACACATCACTAGAAGCTAAAATCCTAAGACTACATCTGATTTACTTTGGCCATGTCATGCGTGGAAATTCATTGCAGAAGGCAATGATGCTAGGAATGGTTAGTGGAGCAAGAAGGGGCAAGCAAAGAAAACACTGGCTTGATAATATATCTGAAAGTTGAACATCCAACAATTGAAAGAAGCTGTGCTTGGCAAGATAGCATGGAGGGACACGACTGAACGGTTAAAACAGCGAGTGCAGCTGAGTATAATACACAAATAGATCTGAGAGGATGATGTCTGGACATCTGTATGACTTGTTATTAAATATACCAAATTATAAATTTGGGATTTCTACTACCTGCCAGGGAGATAATAGCACCCTATATAATGGACATTGGCTGATAATGAAAAATCTATCCAAATTTCTCAAAGGTGGCATGGACCTGGTTAGTATTTGAATGAGAGATCATTAGGAAACTCCAGGCTGCAAAATCAGTGAAAATACAGCTTGCCTCAGATGGCAACAGACGACTGTTTGTGGCTGATAAAACTACAGAGACTGCCTATAAATTCATCCATGATTGAGCTTGACCTAAAGGATTGTTTGCATCATCTCAATGTAGCCCTCTCATTCCAACCCATTGTGACAGGTAACAGTTTAATCACCACTGCCAATACAGCCTTAGCTATCCCTTTTGTATTCAGAATAATTTTGAGGTGAAGTTCTTTTGACCTCAGTAGAACTATGATTAGAGCAATGCTGAGATTTCAACTATCTAAGTATTTCTCTCATATCCCTCCAGGGTGTCGGGGTGTAAAAGCCAAACATAAAAAATGAATGATTAACAGCTTCCTCTTCCTTCAAACAGCAACAACAGAAAGAACTCCCTGGGCCTTTAGAATCCATCTACATATTTGTCAGCAAAAGCCATTCTCTGGGGTTTAAACAAGCAGCGGTTTACGATTCCAATTAAAAATAATTAATTTCCTTGTCCAATTTTAGGCAATGCTTACTTCAAGCTTTTAGCGCCACCCGTCAGTTCCACTTCCTTTAAAACAGATCATATTTTTGAAGAGAGGAGATTCCTCAAAAAAAGATTTTTAGGAGCTCAAAAGAGCTTAGAATCCATAAATGAACGATGCTTAATACTTTGGAGGATTTTCACTCAATCACAGCACCATCCCTATTAAAAAGCAATTGGTTCAGCTGGGCAAGCACACAATGTTACTTCAAAAGCAATGTAGACTTGTGTTAAAGTTTTCCTTACAAGGTTTGGCCTGCGGCCACAATATGGATTAATGCTTTGCATATATGAAAAACATAGGGAACAGCTGTCCTGAGTGTGGGCTGTTACTTATCTGAACCATAGAGATAAATACAGACAAGAACTCTGAAGCTTGCTTCTGAGAAAGGTTATATTTGAATGGTAGCAGGGCCACTCATATAAAGGAAGTTGCTTTGTCTTTGTCTCATTGGGTAGAACAAATGTGGAAATCAATTCCACAGGAAGGTTAAAACTGTTTTCCTTGAGATTGGCTATAATAGAAAGTTGAAGTTCATTGTGTTCTTCTTCTTCCTTGAGTGAATTATCTGCCCAAGCCACTTCCTGATGTTAGCAGATTGTTTTGGACTTTAATGTTTCAGCCCCTTTTGCATAGTTGCCTCTTCTTTTGTATCTACAATATTGCAGCCCATGTCTTCCTGGTCTTGGTTGATAGCCCACAAGAAGTAGTTACTTTCTAATAAAGGTTCTCCCTCTGACTGCTGTAGGCTGGTGATTGTTGGTCGAAGTTCTAATTTATGCCATTGTTTGGCACAGATTTTGTAGTGGTGTTTTTTGCCCATGCGTTAATTTGAACCACTTGCTAATTTGCACACTGTATTTACTTCCAAATCATTTTGTTGCCATGATTCGGATCCCAGGCTGGCTAAAATGTTGATACAATTTTAATGGCAGGGATGGGCAGTTACTCAACTAGAAAGGTATTTGGATAATTTATGAAGTCGTGTGCTTTAATATATGGAGCTGGGTGTTGAGGGAATGCTTGTTTATTTCTCAGGCTATAGTAATTTCAATGCAATAACTTTTCCCATTTACACTGAGGCACACATATTCCATACAAATTAAATGAGAAAAATGCCACTCTCTTTATCAGAATCTTGATTGCTGCCCAGCATATTGTCTTTTGATCATCTCCAGGTAAGAATGCGAATAGTGCTCTGAGTTTGTAACTAGTGTAGCTACAAATGTCCCTAAAACATTTGCAAATAGTCTTGTAATTGTATTTTTAAACGTTACAGGTAGTCCTTGACTTATAATCACAATTAGGTTCAGAATTTCAGTCGCTATGGGATGGCGGTTATTAATTTAGCTATCATGTGACCAATTTTGCAACACTTTCATTGTGGCCATTGTGTGAATCATGCAGCTTAAGTGAATCACATGATCATTAAACAAATTCGGGTTCCCCAATAACTTTGCTTGCTAGAAACTGGCTGAGAAAGTTTCAAATTGTGATCATGTGATAGCAGCACTTTATAACCATTGTAAATGTGAGCTGGTTGCCAAGTGCCCAAATTGCGATCATGTGACTCCTGCGGAGTCGTGCAACGGTCATAACTTCAAATGTGGGTCTTAAGTTCCATTTTTTCAGCACTGTTGTAAGACCAAATTTCTGTTAAATGAATGGTTGTAAGTTGAGAACTACCTGTAATGTTGCTTTTTATTGTTGTTGCATTTGTAAATTATCAAAAAGCTTTGCTAGTCATCAGTATCACAAGTTTAATAATGCTTAAGAATAATAATTGACAGATACTGATGCCTGAAGTGGGAGGGCTGTCAAAAAAGGCAAGATGATACATAATATAATCTCTGTCTATTTCATATATGTGCTTGGACAAAAGGGGCAGGTTTATAGTGTGATACTGCATTTACTATGCAGTGTCATGTCCACTATCTTGCTTTTTTTAGTATACACCCACATATCATAGATGAGCCGTGATGGCATAGTGGTAAGAATGCAGTATTGCAGGCTAACTCTGCCCACTGACTGGAGTTTGATCCTGACTGGCTCAAAGTTGACTGACTCTTCCATCCATCCAAGGTTTATAAAATGAGGACCCAGATTGTTGGGGACAATATGCTGACTCTATAAACTACTTAGAGAAGGCTGTAAAGCACTATGAAGCGGCATATAAGTCTAAGTGCTACTGCTATTGCTATAGATGTGAGTACCTATAGGACTGTTGTTTCTTGGGGAGGATACAGTCAAAACATTATATAAATCTTCCTGGGTTGTACAAATTAATAATAAATAAAATAACAGTGAGTAGAATAACATTGAAAGGTGTAGGCACGCTTGCACCGAGGCAACTGATTTTTAAACTATAAAAAGTAAACCTTTTGTGATATAGCAATGTATTATTTTTAAACAAGAAAAAAGCCAGATATCAAAAGTATGGGAAATTGCTGGATCCTTATCTTTTATATTCATTAGATGTTCCTGTTTTCATTTAGCACAGTTGAAGATCAGTTAATTAACTTTAGAATGTTCATTTTAGTAGCATCTTTCTCTTAAAAACATTCTGAGAACTCAGTTAAAATCAGTGCATAGAAACGAACAATAAATTAAATGTAACTTAAATATTAGTTGATTCTTGATATTAGTAATAATTATTCAGGGAAATAATTCAGGGAAAGCCAGATGTGCTTAAGGTCCATCTATTTGAATTAAGTCTTAGAGAATGCAACTAGAGCTTGTAATTTCTTTGCGCATCATTCTCACCTTAACAGTTTATAATTCTTCCTTCCAATTGAAGTCAAATATTATGACCCCAAAGTTTTCCTTAGCTCAGATTTCATTCCCAGTCATAGAACTCTTTTCTTACTACCTCAAATACACGTAAAACATTTATAGATATTACAGATAATCCTTGGCTTACAAGGCAGCTGTTAAATTAATTGCACCGGATTTTACAACCTTGTTTTGAGTGGTGCTTGCTGCTCTCTGAGCACGGTTGTGTTTTCTTGCAGACATTTCATTATCCATACTAGGTATCAATATCATCAGTGCAGTATTGATGATGTTACCTATTTTGAGTAATGAAATCAGTTCAGTATTGATGATGTTACCTATTTGGGGCCAGAAAAGAAGATATTTCATTCCTACCCTGACATACAAATATTCTCTTTTTATGGGCGTCACCATTTTTGCCACAGTCATTAAAATGAATCACTGTGGTGTGCGGTCAATAAGTGAACTATATAGTCGTTAACCAAATCCAGCTTTCCCCATTGAGTTTGCTTGATGGAAACCTGCAGGGAACATCACAAATGCCAGTCGGGTGAACTTGGGACAGGGGGGGACGTTGCAAAAGTACATTCATAAGAAATCCACTGATTGAAAATTTACATATTTAAAACTCTATGAAGGGAGGGGACACACATACAGCAAGGTAGAATCCCTCAAGTTCGACTTGACATCTGGCCGTCTTCATGACAAATATAGAGAAATGGGTTTCTGTTGCTTTTTCCATTTTTTTAAAAAACCTTCAGAATCTTGACTACAGCTCTGGGAGGTCCTAGTAATTTTCTGTCCAAGCAGGGATGGGTTTTGTTTATTGAATTGTTTTTTCATCTGTCTAATTTATGTAGTGATGTATCTCTTGATGGGTGACTCAATGTACTTCTGATTGCTTCGTTAATGAGAAATCTTTTAATATTCTATTACAAAACAGCGGGTTTTGGGTTAATGTTTATCCTAGCTCAAACTATCAGGGTCTTTATTGATGGATTAAATTAAACAATTAAACTGCACAGAGTCTTCGGGAGTTGGGTAGAATGTAAAAACAAAATAAATTCTCTTAGTAGTACTAACAGAAGGATAGTGATAATTTAGTGCTGGTTTAAGTAAGACATGAAACAAGCCCTTGTTTTGCCTGCAGCTTAATGCTTTTTTGCACTCCCCAGTGTTTTACGGTTTGCACATCCATTATCTCAGTAATCCTTAAAACGCCTCTATGTGATGGTCATTAATATTATTATCCCACTGCTAACACAGAGTTTATGGGGACATAGTTTTCATAAGCTTTTCATTGGAGAGGTGAGAGACCTGCTATACTGAACTACAGTCTAGTGTACTCATAGTGCAATTAACACATGACAATACTTGATGATTGTATGGGGCCATTTTTTAGCCTGCTTGATAAATAATTCTGTCCAAATTGGCCCAAATCATTCTAAGGTGTCATTTAGTTCTGTTGCATAAACTGGGAATGTCTGGTTCTTTAAGTTGTAGGGCAATTATTACCAAGGTATTTAGAATTATTTGGAAGCAGCCAAGTGTTCTCTATTAAATTAAATAGGTTGCTTAAGTGATTTTTTTGTGTGCAAAGAAGGACAGCTAGGGCAACATTAAATGCTAAATTATGGGTAATCCTCAAGGTACAACCACAGTGGAGCCCAAAATTTCTGTTGCTAAGTGCAACATATGTTATTTGGCTCCATTTTACAATCATTCTTGCCACAGTTGTTAATTGAAGTTGTTACATTACTAACAAGTTGTTGAGTGAATCTGGCTTCCCCTTTGACTTTCCTCGTCAGAAGGTCGCAAGAGGTGATTATATAACTCCAGGACACTGCAACCGTCAGAAATATGAGTCAGTTGCCAAGAGTCTGAATTTTGATCACATGACCATGAGGATGCAGCAGTGGTCGTAAGTGTGAAAAATGGTCATAAGTCATTTTTTCAGTGCTGTTGTAACTTTGAACAGTCACGAAATGAATTGTAATAAGTCAAGAGTTACCTGTAGTACAGAGAAGGTAGTCAGATCAGGAGGTGGACTAATGAAGAGTAGTGTTTTTCCTTGCAGTTTGTGTTTTGTAGTTTTGGCAGCCAGGGACTTCCAAGGTGGTACAGTGCGTTCGGATGGCAGCTGTTGAGAAGGATATGGCTTGCTCGCAGAATTAAACTCTGAATGGATTTGATCTGCATGCTTATTCCCTTGTTAGATGACTTGCAGAAGAATATGATTGTGAAAGACAGGTGAACCTTTGGATAGTTTTATTTAGCTGAATTATTTTGGAGTCATGGAAGTGGCAGACAGTGCCAGAAAGTTTCGGTATCATTAGCAAGAGCAGGTTATTGCTGTCAGAACGAGTTCTTTAGAAAAAAACCACACACACAAAACCCAACTTGAAAATTGGTTAGAGCTTCAAGTCCGAGTCTTCTGTCATATCAAATCAGTTAAATGCAGCTTTTTCATCTTTATTTCGTGAAATGCATACCATTCAGAACAAAAAGCTTCAGGGCCTTGAGATTGTTTGCTTTTACATCATATTGTATTTATATTTAAAAAGAAAGCCTGGTCTTAGATTTTGCTGAGTATATATATATAGTAATAGAGACAGGTAGTTGCTTTAAAAAAAAATTCTATGCTTATATTTAGAATCTTGTTTTAAGTAAATACAGAAGCGGTACTTAGCAAATGTAACATATGTTGGACCCTTAGAAAACTGAAGGGCACGTATGACATCAGTTGGAAAAAGATACCAGTTGAGATGCCTAGATGATTATCTGTTGCTGTAAACAAAGGATGTAGAGAGAAGGTATTGCTGTTTTTAGAGGCAGTGCTATTAGCAATGCTATAGCCAGTGCTATGAGAAAATAACTTTTGTGGGTTTGTGAGAGTACTTTCCTCTCCAAGGACCGGACACAACACAGCCTGACAAAATTATATGCCATGCTTTATTACTTCCCCAACAAGAGACTATTTTTCTGGGTCAACTCCACCCTTCTAGGACTTTGCAAAGTGATGTTGCCACATAAATATGTGTTTAGTATTTCTTTTACTATAAGTTTTACTATTTCAAACAAAAATCCCCAAGCCTTAAAAATACAGCTACTCCTCAACGTACGACCACAATTGAGCCCAAACCTATGTTGTTAAATGATAAATTTGTTAAGTGAGTTTTGCTCCGTTGTATGACTTTTCTTGCCACATTTGTTAAATGAATCACTGCAGTTGATCAATTAATAATATGGTTGTTAAGTGAATCTGGTTTCCCCATTGACTTTGCTTGTCAGAAGGTCACAAAAGGTGATCAAATGATGCGGGGACACTGCAACTGTCGTAAATGTTACCAAGCATCCAAATGACCATGGGGATGCTACAACGGTTGTAAGTGTGGGAAATGGTCATACGTCACTTTTTTCAGTGATGTTGTAACTTTGTATGGTCACTAAATGAACTGTTGTAAGTCAAGGACTACCTGAAATACAACCTTTGCCTCTTTTTGCCTGCTTGTAATAGCTGCCAGTCTTCAAACGTTGCCATAGTTTCCTTGTGTGTAGGCCATTTGTTTTCATCTTCTATACTACATACACTCCTCTTTCCAATCTTCCTTAGCATTTGCATTTGTAAGCTCAATAGGGTTGGGTGAGGAGAATATGTCCTTGAAAACAACAATGTGTGGCTCAGTTAGCACAGGCAACTGCAACAGGGCTTGGATGCCTATGAGTAACTAGATGAATGCATGTCTGAATGCATGAGGAAAATGAGGAGTATTTCTGCAAGGCTGCAGCTGCTTTTTCTAAGGAGACCTTACTCCCTCTCGGGATTTCTGTCATGACCAAATTTCTCCTCAAACTGAAGTAGAAGAATCTGTTTTCCAGCCCACATTCAAAAAGGTCAACTGTTAGAAATTGAAGCTGTGAGCTGGATCTGGAATTAGATATTGGAAAGTTGTAATCTGAGGAGCAGATGTCAAAACAATGTTGGCCTGAGGTGTTCCCCAAAGTAACTGGACTTTAATTCCTCAAATTATCAGGCAACATGTCCTTCAGCCATGCTAGCTGGGAACCCTAGACCGAGTTTTGGAAGGCTAGTTTTTGTGCACAATTGGGAGCACAAATCTTCAGGCTTCCTCATGTATTTTTAAATATGATGTCTTTGTGTGTGATGAAAGCTCCCTATTAGTGATAACATCTAAACAGTTCATTTCAGAAACAGACTCAAGGGATATCAAAATATGTGTTGGATAATAGCAAGAGACAGACTGAATGAAATAATAATTGATTAAAAAAGGGAGCAAAATGATGCAGTTAGAATCCATGGGGAAAACAGAGCACAATTTAGCATTCCTCAAAGAATTTTGGAAGTCCAGTTTGAAATAAAATCGACAGTTCTTTTTACAAGGTATATTTTCAAAACATATCAGCAAGAACTATCCCAGTTGATTAGGATACATGTTTATAGCGATAAGGATAAATCTTAGCACAATATTGAAAAAGAGATACATTACTGATGATGTCAGATTGGGAACTAAAATTAGGAGAATATGTAGTAATGGTAAAATCAACAACATGTATTCTCAACAGATGTATAACCAAGTGGCTTCCATACATACTATATAATATATTACACAGCAAGGCAAATATAAATACCTAGAGTACTGTATCGTTTTTAAGGGAAAAAAGAGCTGACAAATACTTCACAGATACAAAAACATTTTAAATGTCTGTAAACGATATATATCAGAATATAACAAGGGTGAAATTAGAAAGTAATATTTATAATGTGGGTTTTTTTCTTTGTATGGTCAAACAACAAATAATGAAATTATAACATCTTGGTCAAAGATTTAAATTCTTACATTGCGAAAATAATTCACTGTACTTAAATAAAATTTAATGTTTTATGGTTAATTTCTAAACAGCAATATACTGAGCACTAACTGTGCAATCTTGGTAATTCTTTTGTCCACTTATACATATTCTTTTCTCCTTTTGCTTGCTTGCTTATTTGCTTTCTTTTCTTTTAAAGATGATTAAGAAATGTGTTTGGATTTTTTTTAAGAAAAAGAACCTACCGTAATAGTTTGGTGCAGTGATTCTGGAACGAAGTGCACAGAATACATAATGTGGCTCACTAATAATGATTTAAAAGAACTGTATGGGTTTCATTTAAGAAGCCTGTAGCCCTACAGTAGGAAATTATATGCAGAAATATTTTCACAAAGACAATGACCTTGTTTGTGCATAAAATTAAGTGTAGCATGGTTTATAAAACCCAGCCATTGTGATTTAGCATTATGTGAATACCTGCTCCCAATGGACAGCAGGAGATCTTGTAGTCAGCAATATTTATATCAATTCATTCTGTTTCTTCAATACATTGGAAGTGCTGCCATTTACAATGGGTATGCAAAATCAACAAGTTATAATTATGGTAGTTATACTTAGCATGGAATAATATCTCCAGGCACTTTTACAAAGATAATATATAAAAATCTTTTAATCATCTAAACTACATATATTGTGATTATACACCCTCTAATCTCAATTTAATCCTCATTTTTGGGGAGAAAACATGCTTTCAAGAAACACCTGTGACTACCTATGGAGCACTCAACAGTTCTAATAGGAACTGAAATCATAGTTCATATAATAGAAACATAGTTAGATTAGATTGACCCCTCCCTGCTCAACTTTCAAAGGACTTGGTTTTTTTTTAACCTGTGTTTTGAATTCTAGGTATTTAATGGATTGGCTAAATTGATAGTTGCTTGAATGATGCCTGGCTGTTATTTGTTTTATTTTTTACATTTTGTATTTTATCTTTTATTGTAAGCTACCTAGATATCTCAATTATGTGAGATGGATGGCTGTATAGAATGAATGAATGAATGAATGAATGAATGAATGAATGAATGAATGAATGAATGAATGAATGAATGATTTAAACTTTCTTGGAGCTGGTGTGCTAGAAAGAAAAACATCTGCATAAACAATCTAGGCACAACTTTCTTCCTTTGAAATTGATTTCTTATAGTTGATATTTCTGGTGGATAAATGTGACATAATAAAGGATTTGATCTGTAGTTACAAACCTCATCATTGTTCTGCATATATGAAAAATATCCACTGTCGTGATACTACTATAGGCAGTACTCTCAACTAAGCAGCTTGCAGCCTGGTAATCTCCAGATGTGTTGCTGTTGCAGACAGTAATCCATGCTCTAGCAACGTTTAGGATTTCCTCTTCAGACTTATGTGTTACATTTCCCCCTGGAGATCTTGGGCTCTTTTGGAAGACTTTAGTGATGGGGTGAAAAGATGACACTACCCCCCAGGAGTATAGACACTACAGACTGATGCTTTTGAAGTATTTGTTTATTGTTGATTATTTTTTGTTTTGTTGTATTTCTAAAACTTATAGGAGCTTTAAGACATTCAGTTTTCAGTCACACAGGTTAGACACTTGAATCACACACACACACACACAAACACAAACAAACACACACACCTTTTGAAGGCTGTCATGAATTTACACTTAGCTCAGAATACAGCTGCTAGGACCAGATGGGAAGCTGGTCTGCATGTTAGGAACTATATTGAGGTATTTCAGTTGTTAAGTAACTGGATGGGCTTCATATTTCAAAGCACAGATGTTGATGTCATGTTTATGGAATTCCTTTTCTAGAGAGGTTCATCTAATGAGATACTGTTATTTTTTGGAAACCAGATGGTTTTTATTTTCCCAAGATTACATGACTCGGCATTCATTTTAGGAAGGATTCTGTATAAATGACTTTAAATAATTGCAGAAAATACATAAAGCAAACTAAAATACATAAAGCAAACTAGTTTGAAAAGCAAACTAATACTCAATCTTTTAAAGGCTACCTGACCTGCTGTTTAATGATGTGGTTGAACAATATTACCAATCATACTATTCTTACCTTGTCTGGACTTTTTACCATGTTACATTTAATAGTAAATAGATATGTGGTAGTTGAAATGGCTTTTATGATATGCCTGTATGTGTCATTTTAACAGCTCTTATCAATGTGATTTGGGGCAAGGGGGGTGTAGAAATTCAGAATATGCTATATGAATTTAATGTCATTTTATTTGGAGACTTTAATTACAGAATATCAAATATCAAGTGTGGTGGGCAAGATGCAAGCATAGAGCTTTAAATCCCTTACTTGTGAAAATAACTATATTGGCATTGATGTAGCATCTTCCCTTCCTTTTATCTCCCTATTTGTGCATTCTTGATCTATACAGTTCACCTCTTGTTCTAAAGAGATGTACCAGAAGCTATAATTCCAAATTTTAAATATTAAAAAAATCGTTTAAGGGGCATAATATTAAAAATGAAACTATGAGGTTTTAAAGGGAGAGTTCTGTTAATCATTGACTTAGCTTTCCTAAAACAATATATGAGCAAAATTTACCTCATCTTAAGCCTCAATATCATTGTTCAGGACATGTTTTTGGTCTCCGTTAATTTGAAATTAATCCTGTGAGTAGATGGGTGGGTTGATGTTTTTTCCCCCTTCTTCAGTATTGAGTTCTCTAAACCAGGCCCTGTGCTTGTTCCCAAAGGACCATGTAGGTTTTATCTGTAATAAAATACTAAATATGAGCCCACTCATCCTCTCCAACTCTGTGCTAGAGCAAAGGCACTTGAAGAGGACTTCTGTGTAACAAGCTCTTAATTTTGGAATCTCTCCAAAGTCAGCGAAGGGTTGTTAAAAGCCTTTCCTCATCTCCAGGCTTAAAGGGGGAAAAATGAGTTCAGCAATGTTAAAACATGATAAAGACTTTTATGCACCCCAGGCGAAGGAATAACGTTTTAATCCTTATGTGGTAACATGTATGTGGTAATTTGTGATGTTTAGATTTTTAAAAAAAGTTATCTTCTATATAGGGTCATTCAAATCCACTTACTTTTTTTTTATTTCTTTCCTTTTCTAGGCTCTTTACAATTCAATCAAAAACGAAAAGCTTGAGTGGGCAGTGTAAGTATCTTATGTTGAACTAATAAGCTTCAAATGATTCCTTTTATGGTATTCCACTTGATGTACCGGCAGTATACGGAATAGATTCTAGAAATTGCAGAGATCAGGAGATGGAACCTCTTACATTTATTTATAGGTACACCTCGACTTACGACCACAATTGATCCCCAGATTTCCCTTGCTAACCAAGATAGTTGTTAAGTGAGTTTTGACCCATTTTATGACTTTTCTTGCCCCTGATTATTAAGGAATCACTACAGTTGTTAAGTTAGAAACCCAGTTGTTAAGGGAATCTGATCACAGGACACTTCAACCGTCATAAATAGGAGTCAATTGCCAAGTGACTGAATTTTGATCATGTGACCATGGGGATGCTGCAGTGGTCACAAGTATGAAAAATGGTTATATGTCACTTTTTTCAGTGTTGTTGTAATTGGAATAGTCACTAAATGAATGGTTGTAAGTTGAGGACTATCTGTATTTACTTTTATTCTGATTTCGTTGTACTTATATATCAGACATCTTTCATTTTTCATCAGGCAGTCTTAATTCATTCGTAATAACTAAACTAGTACGGCCCCTGAAAAGGGCTGATTTAACCTATTAAATATAGTTTTAGGCAAGCCATTCTTTATTAAGATCAATTCCATTTGCAATGTGAGGATAATAACTTGAAGAGTATAGCTGGTTAGATTTCATAAAATAATGTTTACAAGTTTCTTTTATGGAGATTTCTGAGCTTTATTTTTTCTAATAGATGTTTCATTACCCAAGTACGTTACAGCAGTACAAGATAACCGAATAGCGATGGGTAACAAAACATCTGCAAGAATGTTTTTCTTTTGAATCTTTTTACTTATTAAAAATTGTGCCACCCGTCATTCATATTCTCAGTATGGTTTACCTCCATGCACATATAGCATTTGAAAGTGAAGTTGCCTGAGGATGAATTGCAGCACAAGTCCAAAAGCTTGGAAGAGTAAACCTCTGGTCCTGGTGATTAGATCCTGAAATAATTTTAAGTTGATGACCTCTTGTGATTTCTTGGAGAACAGAAATTGGGGGTGCCTGTTAGTTATATTCAAAACGTTTGACACTCCTTGCTTTCCTTGAGAGGATATAATTGGCCATAGATTGGCACAGAATGAGATAGGGTTACTGCATAGGCTGTTATTGTTCCAAAATGCAAAACGTGCTAGAACATTCAAAGTGATGCTTTTTCAAGCTACAACAGTCTTCCTCATGGCATTATTTCTGGTACATGCTTAATAAATCTAGGCCCTGTATTCCGTAGAACCAGATTACTTAAGAGGTGCTTTCCTTGTGTAACATCTACCCAGCTAATAAAATTCTGCAAAGTTAGCATGGTCCGAGTTGCATTGATTAAACATTGCCAACTGTCAGGAAGCACACCTTCTCTATTACAGCATCTGACTTTGGTTTGAGGTTCCCCAAAAATCTGGATGGCCCCCTACTCTGCTGTTGTTTAGAAGAATAATGAAGTGTTTTGGCAAGGGAGTGTGAGACTGGTTTTTTGCGGCTTGCCAACTTTTATCTTTATCTTTTTACATTCCAACGATTTTACTGCAGTTTCTTTGATTGTTGTGAGCTGCCCAAAGTCATTGAGTTGGGTAGCATACAGGTTTTACAAATTATCGTTGGTTGCACTGTCAGCCAGATGTTTAGACAGGATTTGAGATTTTTATTCACCTATTGCAGGGGTGTCAAACTTCGGTTGTCATGGAGTTGTCAAGTGATGTATCACAACTTTCCCCCCCTTAACTAAACCGAGCGTGGGCGTGGGGGTTTGACAGGCCTGGCCTATTTGAGTCCTTCTCAGGGATCTGGAATTGGCAAATGATGTTGTTTGATGGTGCTGAATGTACCCTTACAGGATGTAAGCTGTTCCAGGTCAAGTTGCCTTTTACAATTGACTAATGGTGATTTTGTTCATGCCAATGTGTTCAAGTAGTGCTCCATATTTTAGGATTGCACCTATCACTTCCCATTGGGATTACTATTACTATTGGTATTATCTTTGTTTTCTTTTGCCAAAGCCATTCTACTTCTACTTGCAGGTCTTTGTATTTTATGATTTTCTCCAGTTACCTCTCTTCTCTTCTGCTGTCTCCAGATACTACCACATCCACTACCCAGACCCTGTGTTTCTTATCGACAATTAAGACTGGGATGCTGTGTCGCAGACGCTTCTCTGCTTGAATTCTAAAATCCCAGAGCACTTTAGCTTCCTTATTTTCTGTTACATCGTCTATTTTGTGGGCCAGTTTTTGCTTGCAGGCAATTGGTACTTCTTGCAGATATTTCATTGCACCATTGTTGCTCCTTTGTCACGCCATTGTTTGTAATCAGTCCGGGCAATCTTCTTGCAGTAGCAAAAAGGAGATGGTCTTCTGTTTCTTTTGCTTCTTTGCAGAGGCAGCATTTGCTGTCTGTCGTCGTCTCAATTCTGGCTTTGTATGCATTTGTTCTTAAAGCATGATCTTGTAAAGTCAAAATTAGCCCCTCTGTCTCTTTCTTCAATTTTCCTGCTGTTGGCCATTGCCAGGTCTGGTGTTAAGTGCTTTACCTGCTTATTTTTTTTTAATGTACTGGCCACGTAATACTTTGCCTTGCTATGGCTCCTTTCTATTCTTATTTGGTCATATAGGCCAGTTTGGTCCCTCCAGTACTCGCCAGTAAGCCTTCATGGCATTCTAGCTTCGGTGTGTCTCCTTCATTTTCCTTCATATATTATTTCAATGTCCTTTTTATTTCTTCTTCAACTGTTTGTTGTACCCTCACCTGTTTTTCTTGGTAAGAAGTGCCTGTCAACATCACTGTGTGGAGCAAGGTTATTCATTGTTATTATTTTACTGGTCTTTACTCAGTTTTTTATTCAGTTCTGCTTGAGTCCAGTCCACTATTCCAACTGCGTATCTAATGACGGGAATCACCCAGGTGTTACTTGGCTTGATGCTATTTCCTGCACTGAATGTGGACTTTAAAATCTTCTCCACTCTCATGATGTATTCTCTTCTAACCCTTCCTGACTTCGGTGTGCTTGACGTTGTCAGTTTAAAGGATGCCCAGGTATTTATAGTGATCGGCGTCATCCAGGCTCTTGATATTGTTTCTCTCTAGGGCATCTTCAATTTTCATTATTTTTTTCCCCATTTGATGGTGAGTGTGGCACATTTGTCCTGTCCAAACTTCACTGCAATAGCTTGGGCTATAAATACAGTGTTGAGCTGCGATTCTATTTCAGATGTTGTATTTTCATACAGCATCAGATCATCGATGTAAAAGAGGTGTGATAGTCTGGCAGATGTTTTTTGATGTTTGATGTAGCTATGGCCTGAATTATTCCGTATTGTCTATTGAAGAATCAATCCAGTGACAAACAGCAATGGTGATACTGAGTCTCCATGCAAGATTCCTCTCTTGATATTAACCTGTTTCACTCTATTACCCTTGACGAACAACTGTGTCTTCTGTTGTGCCATTCACCTTTGCACAAAGCCGATGTTTCTACTGACTCCTATTATTTCTAGGCACTTGATTATCCAATCATCTGGCAGGGAATTGAATGCCTTCTTGTAATCCATGCCACGTTCAAGTTGGTCTCCCTTCTGTTGCAGATTTCCAAAACCAACTTGTCAATTAGAAACTGATCTTTTGTTTGTCTTTTGTTTTGGCAGTTCCCTTATTGTTGTTGTTATTTTAACTTTATTGAAATACAGTTTCATACAATGCAAGATGTTTGATAAGTCGGATAATTTGGTGATGTGCCCATTTGGTCATCAGACTCAGTCCATGCAGTGGGGGACAGAATTTCTTGAATGTATAACAGAAGGATAGGTTGTCAAACCAAATTATCTCTTGCAAGCCAGGTGCCTGCTTGTTATTCTAGTAAGCAAAACGAGTTGTTAATGATGAAAGGCTGCTTGTAAGGTTGGAAGACTTTTTTAGTTGGGTTGGAAACATTATCTTAAAGATAGAAATCCAATCCTCAGTTAATCTGTGGCAGCATGAATAAAGCCATGCTTAGCTTTCTCCCTTTTATCTTTCGAAGCATTGTGTCAGAACTGCTGGTAGAAGAAACACAGCTCAGGTCAAGTTTCTTCCTGTTGGCTTGGTGTCTGAGGTTTGTCTCATGATTAATGGTGGATAGCTTGACAACAAACCAATATTAAAGATAATTCATTGCAGAAGGCCTTGTGGGCGCTACTTCAGCTGCATTTGGGAAGTTCATCATTTTATTTTATAGATTTATATAGACTCTCTTGTCATGAAACAAGACTCTGGACAGCATAGAATAAATTCACAATTAAAACCATAAAATGAACAACCTAAATAAAAGATAGAAACCCAAGGATGTGGGTGAGCTTTATCATTTAATCACTTTGCAGTCTCACCATGGGGTCCCCTATTGATATTCAAAGCTAAATAGGAGGAGATGAGAGTTTGCCAGGACATTTTAAACACTCATTGTCCTTTCTCTGTTCAACCTTGTTACTTGATTTCCTTTTCATGCTGAAGGAAATCATGGCTGCTGGGTAATATTGATAAAACTGCTTTTATGGGGATTAGCTTTTGTTGTAGCAATGTATGCAAGTTCTCATCCTACACCAAGACAATATTTAGAAGTATTACTACCATGTATTTTCTTGAACTGCTGGAAGCTGGTTGAATTAAGGATACCATAATTATTTCTTGTCTCTTTCCAAGATACTTCTAGTCAATAGCAAATTGCTCCTGATGATAAGAGAAGTTAATTTTTTTAAAACAAATTATTGCTTTTAAAAAAGTTTCTTATTAGGATCCTAGCCTTCAAAGAGTTTGAATTAAGCTTATTAGCTATCAGATGATGCTTGGCCTGTGAATCAAGGAAGTAATGGGGACTAGTGGCAGTGAGAGAGCAGGCAAGTAATGTCTCAATTGTGAAAGGCACGTGGAGGGAATCGAGAGGTGGACCTCCCTCAGGGAAGGCAGATTTGAAATTTTCAACCCACAATGCTTAGCCCTAATGGTCTTGCCTGCAGATCCTCAGTGTCACTGTCCTCCAGCTGCTTTTAAATGCTAGGTGAATTTGTAACAAAGCTGTCTCATCTATGATCTGGATGAGGCAGCCAACAAGGCATATATGAATCCAGAGTAAGGATGTCTTCCACCCAGAAGCTTGTCTGGGCCCAGATTGGGATGTTCCATTCTGAGAAATGAGTCCATGAAGCCAGGCTACAGGGCTCGGAGTATCTGTTAATGTCAGCCCTGCTAGATAGATCAGGCTAGGAAATCCTAAATGCTAAAACTATGCTTATTGAGAATGACTAGCAGAATGTTGAAAGTCAAGTTGTGTTGAGTCTCTTCCTTCTCATAGTTCAGTGAATTAAGGAGGTGTCTGTCCAAGCTTTTTCTAAATATTGTCCTGACTGTTGTAGACTTAACATATGCTTCATCCCTTGTTGCTTTGGTAACATAGCTTGCAGATCAAGGTCATCCTCCTCACTCTCAATGGTCGTCATCCAAGGAGACCTAACAACTCTCTGAGGTATTGCATCATAGATAATTGAACGTGATACTCTGGTTGAAATTGGGCTTGAGGAACAGTTGGATTTATTGCTGGTGCACTGGCCTTCTTGCTGCTCTGTGATAACTTTGCCTGAGTTGTTCAATTTCCATTGCTGGATTGGCAGTGAAGATAGGGAGGCTATTAGTTCCTAGCAATTTTAATCTATCCTAATGTAGCATTAAGTTCAGAGGTTTGTAGCCACCACTGTAAGACCCTATCATGAAAAATATGATTGCTTTTCAACTGACTGATAAGTTAATTATATTGACTTATATAATGGGCCCAGATGTATTCTACAGAAAACTTAGGGGTCTTACTTGCCATCTGGAGTAGATGGGTAGAAGGTACTTTGGTTTGGATTCTTCCTATATGCCTTCTCCCAATTTGTCAATGGAGACTTTTGGTTTTCCAAGGAGCTCTGAAAGATGAAACAACAGCAGAGACATGTAGAGTGCCATCGGAGAACAATGAAAAGTGAATTATCCCATCTTTGTAAGAATCCATATGAAGTATGACATCGTCACAATAAACAATAGCCTGATTTAAGGTAATTTACTCAGGAGGGAGGAGTCACAGAAATATCTTCAAGGCCACTATATGAATATTCTAGGCTCCTGTCATAAAAAGTCACTTGGATTCATTCAGAGTACAATTCTGGATGAGTGAGTCCATGTGAGTTGACTAAGACATTAACTTGTTTTGTTACCTAGGAATCATTTAGTTTTCTGGTTCCTGAGGAAATGGACAGAATCCTCATGATTGTTAACCCAGACATCTGTTCTTACATTCATTTTTTTCCTGGTTAGTTAAGGTTGTCTGAAAGGGACATGTGACTGAGTTCATGTGGTGGTGAATATATTCTTGGGTGAATATATCACCAGATCAACACTCCTAGACAATTTTCATGCAGTCTTTAACCCTCCCATTTTAGGGAAGATGTTTGAGAAGGTGTTCAGGTTGCAGAGATGAGGTGGATTATCTGAACTTCCTTCAGTTGAGTTTCAGAATGGGACTTACTATGGAACCAGTGTTGATCCTAGTTGCTGATAACTGAGGGTAGCATTTATATCATAGCGGTGTATCTGTTCTGGTTTTCCTTGATCTCCCAGCAGCTTTGAGATAGTATTATTGATCATGGTATCCTCTTGACTGATAGAATTGGGGAGTGAGAGACAGTGTGTACTTCTTCTTCTTCTTCTTCTTCTTCTTCTTCTTCTTCTTCTTCTTCTTCTTCTTCTTCTTCTTCTTCTTCTTCTTCTTCTTCTTCTTCTTCTTCTTCTTCTTCTTGCTGTTCTTCTTCTTCTTCTTGCTCTCCTCCTCCTCCTCCTCCTCCTCCTCCTCCTCCTCCTCTTCCTCCTCCTCCTCCTCCTCCTCCTCCTCCTCCTCCTCCTCCTCCTCCTCCTCCTCCTCCTCCTCCTCCTCCTCCTCCTTCTCCTGATGGTTTCAGTTGGTATTGCCAACAAGTAAAGGTTGAGTAGGAGGCCTCCAATTTGTCGAGTGCCACTGAGCTAATGTGTACATGGTGCTAACATCCATTTGTACATCTTAACCCCAAGCTGGCCAAGTGATTGTTCCAGTACCTGAAGACTGTCAGAATCTGGATGGGGAGCCTAAGTTCAGAGTTAACCAGGACAAGACTGCATAGCTTTCTATTTCTGTTTCAGCAATTCTGCTGCTCTTCTAGGTTTAGTTCTGAATGGAGTATTACTAGACATTGGTGTGTAATTTGAGTGTCCTGGCCTCACATCTTTTGCTTTTATAACAGGTGGTAGCTGTGCCTAGGGGCCTTTTGACCAGGTATGTCTAGAACTCCAGTTGTGTGATTTCCTGTACTGGGAATCCCTTCTCATAGTCCTTCATACCTTAATCACTTCATATGTGGACTACTGCAATATGGTTTACATAGGGCAGCCCTCGATGACCACTTGGAAGTTGCAGCTGGCACAGAATATGGCAATGCAGGCAGTTATGGGAGCACCTCAGTAGGTCATGTAACAATCCTGCTACATGAACTGCACTAGTTATCAATGAGCTGGGTGCAACTCAAGATGCTGGTTGTAATCTTCGAAGCTGTTCTTGGCATAAGGTCTGGTCATGTGACTGATTGTCCTTTCCCCATTGTTTCTGCCCATATAGTAAGTATTGGTGGAGTAGGCATGCTCCAGGCCTCTTCTTTAAAGCTGTGTCTTCTGATGGGACCTAGGCAGCTTGGCTTCTCTGTAGCAGGGCCTTCTGAAACAGCGTAGTATCTCCCCAGAGGTTGGAATTGCCCTGCCTTGCCATCCTTTAAACTGGTCTTGAAGACTGGGTTCTTTCTGCAGGTAGTCCTTGACGTACGACCACAATTGAGGCCAAAACCCCAATCCAGCAGTTCGGGAGAGGGAACCTCTAACATTTATTTACAGGTAACCCTCGATTAACAAGCAAAATTGAGCCACAAATTTCTCTTTGCTAAGCAAGACAGATGTTAAATGAATTCTGCCCCATTTCATGACTTTTCTTGCCATAGTTGTTAAGGGAATCCATGTAGTTATTATGTTAATATCACAGTTGTAAAATGAATCTGGCTTCCCTCTTGACTTTGCTTGTCAGAAGGTTGCAAAAGGTGATCACATGACTCTGGAACATTGCAACCGTCATAAATATGAACCAGTTGCTGGGCATCCAAATTTTGATCACATGGCCAGTGTGAAAAACAGTTATAGGTCATATTTTTTGGTGCCATTATAACTTCAAATGGTCACTAAACAAATGGTTGTAAGTCGAGGAATACCTGTAATATCAATTATCTGCCCTGGAGGGAATTTTATTAAAGTTTTAGTTCTTGGGTTTCCACCTTTTTTGGACTTTTTACTGTAATCAATGTTGTTTCAATTTATATGCTGTCCAAAATCATGACTAATGTAATTTATAAACATAAATAGTGATAAATATAGGGTGAATACAGTTACATTGCTGTTCAGATACAGATAACTGTTGATCACATAATCCAATTGCCAATATCACCTGATGCTTTTGAGAATATAGCATTTCTCTGCTGTTGAAATTGGCTGACACACTTTGAAGACTGAGCCCTGCCCCTACTCTATGATTAATCTTGGTATCTAAAGTCACTTTTTGTTTCACTGTCTTTTGCCACTACTTTCTCTCGATTGGCTGATGAAGCTGAGTGACACTTCCAAGATGTTTATTAGTTTATTAAGGAGAAGCATTCTTTAGTTCATCACAACACCATCTAAAGCCTCTGCTATTTTTAGACATTGGTGATATTATAAAGTGAACCACTTTGGTCTAGTGCAGGAGTGTCAAACTCAAGGCCCGGAATGCTTAGATCTGGCCCATGGGGCTCCCCTGGAAACAGTGAAGTACCGGCCCATGGTGCCTCTGTATGTGGCCCCCCCCCCCCCAAGCTCCATTCTGGGCAGCAGAGGGTTGCAGGAGGCCGTTGCAGCTGAAAAGGGAGCTCAGGAGCCTGTTTTCGCTGGCAGAGCACTTGGGCCACCACAGGTTCCCCCTATACAAGTGATGTTGAGCTAGCCATGCCCATCCTGGTCATGCCTCCCGCAGCCCCCTGAGGTCAAACACAACCCTGATGCGGCCCTCAATGAAATCGAGTTTGACACTCTTTGGTTTAGTGATTTAAGGCACCAGACTAGAAACCAGGTGACTGTGAAATCTAGTCCCATTTTAGGCATGAAAGCAGGGTGATTTGAGTCAGTCATTCTTTCTTGGCCCACAGTGTCAGGTTCAGACAAGCCAGTTGATCATTTCTGGATACAACCAATAAATTAACACGCAGCTGATATTCAAAAAACAGAAAAGCATTAAGAAGAAGAAAAACTGGTAGTGTGTTAGAAATACGTGAATTGCAATAAAAAAGAAAGAAATCAGGAAACCATTGTAGAATATCCTATGGTGGGACAGAAAGCAGCATATTATGCTAGATAGTAGAAGATGACAAAGGACAGATAAACATTTGATGATCACCTAAATGCATCTTAGTAACAAACTAGCAGGAAAGTGGCTCCTTCCATGATTCACTATTGCTGTTCTACAGAGCTGCATAGCTTTTTTTTGTGGTTCTCCTTTGTAGAACAGCAGTAGTGAATAATGGAAAGAGCCATTATCCTGCTAGTTCAGTATTACTGTAGTTGGCCTGTCAACGAAACTTGTAGATGCCTTTAGGGCAACTTAAATGTACGCAATATATGAAGATTTTCATGGAAAGCCGTGAAGGAGCCTGAGATTGTATAGGTCTGTGATGGTGAATCTATGGCATGTGTGCCAGAACTGGCGCACCGCGCCCTATCTGTGAGCACACGAGCCATCGCCCCAGTTCAGCTGCGCCGCATATACGCTTGTGCCTCCTGCTGGCCAGTTGGTCTTCAGATCTCTGCGTGCATGCGCAGGGGCGTGGCGCATGTGGGGGGATGTATGTGCAGGGGTGGGGAACATACAGGCCATGTGCACATGCACAGGAGCGGGGCACCTGCAGGGGCTGTGCACACATGTGCAGAGAGCTGAGCGCATATGGGAGCTGTGTGTGCATGTGCAGGGGTTGGGGTACACACAGGGGCCTGTGCGTGCATGCACAGGGGGTGGGGCCTGTGGGGGCACATGCATGCATGGGGGTGGGGCACAGTGTGGGGGCTGTGTGCGCATTGTGTTTTGTGGGTTGGGTGCACATGCTTTGGGCACTCGGTCCAGAAAAGGTTAGCCATCACTGGTATAGGTACACTATATGACACTCATAAAATTGCTTTGTTTTGTTCTGCATGTCTATGGAGATTCTCAGTCCTCCAGGTCATGGTTGTCCCAAAGGTGCTTTTTCAAAAGACAACTAGATTTTCTTGTTTTTCGTTGAAGGCTCTTCACTTCTTATCCAAGAAGCTTTAGTCAAAACTAAAGAAGCTTCTTAGATGAGAAGCGAAATGTTTTCAAGGAAAAACAAAGTCCAGTTGCCTTCTGTTCTTCATAATTTATGGACATATTCACATTTAAAGAACAAAACCCCCATTCTTGATTGAGGGCAAGTGGTTTGGGGAAAAAAATAAGTGTAAATAGCTGCCCCTTGGTTTTAGTTTTGAAAGAAAAGTTAAGATGCAGAGGAATTATTGCATGGTAGAGCGTTGATTTAGAACGCTTCCATCTGAGGATACTGACAGATAATCTGTATCCAAGGGTATGATCCAAAAATAAAGCAGAGACCAGTTCCATTACTTCATGCCTGGACTGTGACAGATTTCAGCAGGGAGGAAAGGAGAAAATTCCTGTCTTGTTTTGTACAGCTGCGTCAAAGCTGCATGCGGTGGTAGCAGTGTGCATGCAACAGTGGGATAGAGTGCGCAGAGGGAGTCATAGTTCAGAGGCAAAACAAATGTACAATTTCCCCATTTCAATCTGAGGTACATTCTTTCATCTCGGTGCCGCTGGTTGTCTAGGGATTGAAGTATGCTAGATTGTGGGATGTAACTGGCTGCTAGATTCCGGGATCTAGTATGCTAAATACTTGGATTGTAGTCTCAGTAAATATGGAGGGTATTAGGTTGGAGAGGCTTACTCCATCATGTGCTGATTACAGGTTCATGAGTATAAGGGCTGAGGAAATATCTGGTTGTTGTTTTTATTGAATTAATCAGTATGGGCTTAATAGATTCTAGTATATGCAGGATATATGGGGCAAACTGGTTGTTATTAGTTGCGAAGTCGTGTCCGACCCATCGCAATCCCATGGACAATGACCCTCCAGGCCTTCCTGTCCTCTACAATCCCCCAGAGTCCATTTATGCTCATGTTGACTGCTTTGGTGACTACATCCAGCCACCTCATTCTCTATTGTCCCCTTCTTTTGCCCTCAATTGTTCCCAGCATTAGGCTCTTCTACAGTGAGTCCTTTCTTCTTATCAGGTGGCCAAAGTATTTGAGTTTTATCTTCAGCATCTGGATTACTGCTTTGTCGTGGTGAAGGGGTATGCGTACACAAAGGGCACCATGGAGGGGCGCCCTGAAAGGGCGTGCCTATACAAGCCCTTCATGGATTACTGCCTTGTCGTGCGAAGGAGCTTGCGTAGCTCAATGAAGCTATGAGCTATGCCGTGTAGGGCCACCCAAGATGGACAGGTCATAGCAGAGAGCTCTGACAAAACGTGATCCCCTGGCGAAGGAAATGGCAACCCACTCCAGTATTTTTGCCATGAAAACCCCATGGACAGTACCAAAAGGGGCAAAATGGAGCAATAGTCAAACTTTGAATCAGAGGAAGTTGCCTTCCAAGAAATAGTGAGTAATAATAAATATGAACTAAGGCAGTGGTTCTTAACCTGTGGTCTGTGGACACTTCGGGGGGGGGGGGGCGATACAATCACAGGGGGTCCACGAAAGCTTGAAGAAATTTAAATCTTAAGTTTTGGGGGTCTGTGGCTATGATCCATGGCCACAAAAGGTATTTAAAGGGGGTCCTTGGCGAAGAAAAAAAAGTTTGAGAATCACTGAACTAATTTGTGTAGGAAGCCAGGGAGATGACCTTAGAGAAGGGATACAAAAGCTTTCAGGTGCAGAAGGAATATCTTATGTTTAGAGAGATAGAAGAGAATTGTAAAATCCCACACATAAACGCCCCTGGAGTACAAGGAGGAAGGAGGGGGGAGAGATGAAGAGCCTTGCAAGGTTCTGTTACTAACGCTTCTCTCAATAAAATATAATTACAGTCCTGTGGAGTCTATTTTCTGATTGCTGTAGGTCAGTGGTTCTCAACCTGTGGGTTGGGACCCCTTTGGGGGTCAAACGACCTTTTCAAAGGGGTCGCCTAAGTCCATTGGAAAACACATATTTTCGATGGTCTTAGGAACCGAGACACCAATTTTATGGTTGGGGATCACCACAACGTGAGGAACTGTATGAAAGGGTCGTGGCATTGGGAAGGTTGAGAACCACTGCTCTAGGTGGAAGGCTGACAATTTCCTTGTTACTGACTATAAAAGCAAAAGGACAATAGGAAAGGCTGAAGGACTCTGGGGTACAATAGGGACAGTAGGTCAGAACAGTTTATCCACTGGGCAGGATGGCAATTTTCCATATATTGAAGCTCCGGGGCTCAATTACAAAAGTCTTTGCCAAGTCTTTTTGAACTTTGATCAACAATGTCCAGCGGTTGCAAGCTGCTCTTGCCAGAAAATCAGGAACTGCAAGGTCTTTATCCCACCCCCTGTAATTTAAAATATAAAACTCTTGAGATAGCACATTAAAATGCACAAAGCCTCAACACAAACCACCTTGTTGCTGAATGTAATTCTGCCAAGTCTCGAAATGAGAATAGTATATACTAACGTTTCTATCCCAATTCCTATCCCTAAAGATAAATCTAAGCCACAAATGAGTTTTCTTGCAGTTTAATATAAGATGTACACAAAATGTCTCTGCTTATTATAGAACCACAGGCCTTAGCATGAAATCAAGGTTTCCGGCTCCTCAGTAAATAAAGGCGATCATAACAAAATAGGCACCTTTGCTTGATCTGATTAGTAAAATAAAATGTGCATCGGTGAATGTGAAGTTTTGTGTTTGCATTTGCTTTAGGGATGACGAAGAGAAGAAAAAATCCCCTTCGGATGGCACTGATGAGAAGGATAATGGAAATCAGTCCAAGTCTGTCAGTCGCATCGGCAATTCCATTAACCCCTTCCTGGATATTCCTCATGATCCCAATGCTGCCGTGTACAAAACTGGATTCCTGGCACGAAAAATCCATGCTGATATGGATGGAAAGAAGAGTGAGTGTCTTTCGGGGGGAGCTGCACTTTCAAGAAAAAGAGATAACTGGGGGAGGGAGGGAGAAAAGTGGTAAATGCAGAAACTTGAATATGCACAATTGTGTGTGCCTGTTTGCTTGCTACCGGAAATGTCAATAAAAGGTGCTACTAGAAGAGTAACTGGGAATCTGGCAGCCCAGAAGGAAAAGCTGAGAAGATGCCTTGTGCAAATATTTAGGAAGGTTAAGGAGAGAAAAAGCTCCGGCAACCCATCTGAGAATTGATCCAGGAGATGGAGGGGGAATCAACACACAGCTGTAATAGTTCTTTCTCTTTTGCTAGGCTTTGCTACTATTCCCTTCCAATCATTTCACTTGCCACAGATATGCAGAGAGACTTCTCTGTGACAGAGCTCAAAGGATGAGATTGCTCTCCTGCTTAACTTCTTCATAGTTCCAGCCCGGGAGAGGCAGTCTGGTGTAGTGGTTAAGGCAGCCCTCCCCAACCTCTCTGGCTTGATGGAGCGGGGGGGCGGAGACGGGACGGGACGACTTCTAGTTCCGTTCCTTAGCCACAAAGCCAGCTGCGTGACCTTGGCCTTCCTTCCCTCTCAGCCTTAGGAAGGAGGCAATGGCAAACCACTTCTGAAATCGTGCTGAGAAAACTGGGATTAGACCAGGAGGCAATTCTCCCCCCCCCTCCCCCCCAAAAACACAAAGCCTTAAATAGGCTGAAAAGCTTTCCCATTGCTTTATTTTTTACATGTTTCTGTTCACTGCAACCACGTTTGTAGCAGGTAGCTCCAATGAATATAGGGGGGGGGGAAGGGGGGGGGAGAATATTAAGAATTTTTCTTTTTGGAAGGGACAGATATCGAGTTCCTATTATGCACTGATGCTTCTTTGGACTACCCTTCTCCTGCAATACTTTTTTTTAAAAAAAAACTTTATTATGATTTTTAAATAATATTTTCTTGCTTTTTTCCATACTTTTGGCTTCCTCTTTTTTTTCTTAAATGTTAGTTCCTATTAGTTTTTTAATTATCAAAACTAGTTTTTAGAAGAAAAGGGGGGCCGAGAAAGGCTTTACAACCAAAAGAGCATATTATTTATGTAAGAGATACAATATTTTAAACAGAATTTGTTTTTTGTGTGTGTGTGTTTGTGTTGCTTTCCTAGCTCCACGAGGAAAAAGAGGATGGAAAACCTTTTATGCTGTCCTTAAAGGAACTGTGCTTTATTTGCAGAAGGTAAAATTTTGTTTCTTTTAACTCTTCTTTGTTGAGTAGTGAACGCACCATGCCCACAAGATAACTTAGGACAATATAGTCTATCTGAGGAACTGTTGTGGTCCGCCAACAACCATGGAAATCAGCCTTATAAGGATGGCATAGCCTTCTTGATCATCTTCAAAATGCTCTTTCTCTAATAATTGGTTGAATAAAGATATTTGATTGTCAATATTTATATTAAAATTGTTTTTTGCTGTGTTTTCAAAAGCAAAAACCCAATCGTGACTATTATAAAAACTGTCAAACAAACTACTGCTTTGTTAAGAAAAGTATCCTTTTCATGGGAATTTTAGAATTATACATCTGTGAAAGGTCCTGGATTTCTCTCTTTATAATATCTCATTCAATTATAATTCCAGGATTCTCTAAAATTACAACAGTTAAACTGGAATTAATCTGAGAGAAGATTCTGTTTGTATGTATGTGCATATACAGAGATTGGTGGTTGAAAATAAAAAATAGTTTTATGAACAAATGCCAAATATTTCTGTTCTGAAGAAAATGTATAAAGATTAATATAGAGATTGAAGTATATGCCCTGTTTCGCTGAAAATAAGACCTCCCTGGATAATAAGCCTAATTGGGCTGTTGAGCGCATGCGCTAAAATAAGCCCTCAGCAGCAGCCATGAGGTGACTACTCTCACCGCCTCCTGCACCTCAAAAATAATAAGACCTCCACAAAAATAAGGCCAGGCACTTATTTCAGGGGTCAAAAGAAAATACGACCTTGTCTTATTTTTGAGAAAACATGATGGAAAATATCTTTTCACTTTAGAAGATAATCTCTACTTGTGCTTATAATTAAAAATGACCAGATGATATTAATCATTCCCTTCACTTTTTTATTCCAGTTTTCACAGCGATGACATCCTTCTTTTAAGAGACAGGGAGTGTGGGCTATGAGTTATGTTGCTGGTGTAGACTTAGCTAATTCCAAAGTCAAACATTGCAAAAGCTGTTTTTCAAATAGTGCAAGTTTTTTTTTAAAAAAAATACCACAGTATTTTTTTGCTAGTAAACTTGATTTTTTTTTAACAGAACTCTTTAAGGACATGTGAAACTTTGAAAAAATAATCACCTAGAATTTTAAAATGTGCAAGATTTTTGTCATTGTTATTTGACTTCTTTATTCTTTTTGAAAAATAGCTACACTTTATAAATTGCTTACTTTTATTTTTGTATCGATGATAATCTATCTTTAAGGTAGGGTTTCCAGCCATGGACAATGAGCTAAGAAACAGCCTTCCCAAGCATTTTTGCTTCCTTTCAGACAATATGGAGAATGGTAGAATCTGCCATTATGTTTCTCTTCCCAGTAACATAGACTTAGTTAGCTATACATTCCTTTCATAATAATGTATAAAAATCTCTCCTTAGCAAACCTATCTAGCTACAACTCTGCTTACAATATAATATATCAATAAGAATATTGCTTTGTCTTGACTTTGTCCTGTGACCTTGGTTCTACTTGTTTCTGGATGATATCTAGTGCTCTCCCTTAGAGATTAAAATCAAAGTATTATTAATTGTAGTATCTTGAAAAACAATGATTCTAATATGCCCCTTTTCCTGGGAAAAAATATCTTGCTGAAAAGAAAAATGCATTGAAGAAAAGGATACAAAACAGTCTTCAAATGCCATATGGAATGTGTCAAAGTTAGCTTTTAAATTCCGTTTTTACCTGGGAAAAATCAGAAAATGGAGGAGAAGCTAGAAAAAGAGAGGACACTTATGACTTGTCATCAGAAATATTTTTAAATCACACCAGAGAGAGAGAGAGAGATGGTATACGTAAAGCCAACAGTATACACGAAGCAAACATTTGTGTGAACCAACCTAAAAATGGGAGAATTGAGGAATGGAAAGGCTCTTAAATGGGGTGATTAAATACAATTTAGCATTGTGCACTAGATTCTGCAACCAACTTGTGAGACAAGGAATGGATTATTGGAACATACTCTCTGTCTTCCTTCCATTTTTCAATGCTAGAACTTTTAAACGGCAAAGGAGAAAAATATAAAACAGCATAAGAATATGCATTTCTTCAGTAGCATAGCTCAGAAATGGAGGGAACACAGAGATAACACAAGATAGGTACCATAATATATCAAAAGGCTGGCTTTCAATATTCTGTTCTATTTGCCCAGCATTCCTTCACTAGTGATATAGGAAATTAATAGAGGTAACCTTGATTCTTAATGCTTGGAACCTTAATGATTGGAAATAGTTACAATGAATGGGAAGGATGGAAGTAAACCATGGCATCCTACTTATGTTATAGTGAGTAGAGCAAGTGTATGTTCGGAGTGATATTAGTGAGGATGTGCTTGGGAATATTAGTATTCCTTGTAAATAGTAATTCGATTGATCTTAGTCAGGGTCCCCCATAATGGTCAGTATTGACCCCAAAAGTCAATTGCATTATTAAAAATAATAATAAATGAATTGGAGGTCAATGTATTATGAAAGTTAATTGGGATCAATTAATCTTTGGGATTTCTGTCTCCACACCAATCCTTAATCCTGAAGATGAAGTAGCTAGTGATGAGACAGTATTACTCAGGGTTGGTTGGCCAGCTACCGGTGAGAGCAGCCTTGAATTATCTCATTTATAGCACTATTAGTTACAGTAATATTTATAAGTTATTTCCATATAATGTTTCTGGCTTGATAAATATGAAATTTCATGAAGGGGTCAATGAGCTGAAGATTTTTGGGACCACTGCTTTTTAAGGTGAAAAACCACACCATTGAAATGCCTTGCAATAACGTTTGTGGAAAATTCTGTCTCAGGGGTAAGTTTGGACCCTTTTCAGCCTGTCAGATTTTTCTGAACTAGAGTTTTCAGCTAGCCAGATAGCTAATGATACATGATGCTAGACATTTTTCTACAGCATAATCTGAAGAAATACCAGTCCTCATTCCGGTTTACCACCTTACACTGTATGCGAAATCCTCTTTGTAGGAAAGTTAATATGTTACAGATCTGTAATTAATGGTCCCTGAGTTTCAGTGCTGAACCAATTAAAAATATAGGACTCCATTTATTTTGTTCGATAATGAAGATTAAGGGTACAATGGGACAAGATAAGACTTAAAATTAATCTTGGCCTACACGTTGTGCACACATTGAAAGAACTACTAAAACTTAGTATCCAATCCAACAATCCAATAAAACAAACAAATATTATTACTTTATCCTAATGAACTCTTTAGAAAAAATGTAAATCTTTTTTTTTACAAGTTTTCCTTATTTCTTGTAATTTTGCAAATTTATTGAATAACTAGATTTTTTTTCTAGGTTGATGGTTCATGGCCCCTATGGCTTTCTCCCACTCTCATATGGTGGAACATTAAGTATGATGGATCATCTCAGCCATCTTACTAACTACTATTTATATTTGAATAGAGCCAATGCAAATGGCTACTAATTTAGCAAATCTTAGTAAGAATAACATCCCCCAGCATGTGAAACCTGTACTCAGTATTATTTAGTGCAGATGTTCTGTTGACATCATCTCCTCTATGCAGTCTATTTCATTTTATACTTTCGTATAGGAAGAGAAAATAAAAATAAAACTACTTCTGAAAAAAAATTGGCAAAAAGCGAGAGCCTGAGTGACAGTCTTAAACTACTTAAGTAGGCCTGCAAAACGCTATTAAATATATATTAAAAATAATTAAAAAGCCAATACTCCTTCATGAACACCTCTGGGCTCAGGTTCATTCTCTCTTCTATTAAATGAAATTTAATTTTTAAAAAACCAAACAGTAGTGGATTTTGTAGAGTGAGAGCAAACAGTTTTGAATCTTGAGAAATGTGTTACCGTATTTTTCAGAGTATAAGACGCACCCTTTTTCCTCAAAAAAGAGGCTGCAAATCTGGGTGCATCTTATACATCGAATACAGCATTTTTTGCCTCCCGAAGCCTCACCCCTTCACCAAAATGGCCGTGCATAGCCTTACGGAGGCTTTCAGAGAGCTCCTGTGGGGTGGGGAGGGCAGAAATGAGGTAAAAATGGACCATTTTTTGCCCCCCAGTCCCCAGCAGCCTTCTATAAGCCTCCATAAGCCTCTTTAACTGATTGATGAAAATTACATTGATCAAGTGCTGTGCCAGCAGAAAGAAAGTCTTAAGGTTTGTCAGCGATTTCCTTCTCCAGCACATGGATAAATACACCTGGAAACATCTACCTACCTACCTACCTACTCTCTCCCTACCTACCTACTATATTTCTCATATTTCTCTCTTTCTATTTCTCTCTCTCTATCCCTCTACCTACCTACCTACCTACCTACCTACCTACCTACCTACCTACCTACCTACATACATACATACATACATACATACACACACTCTCTCTCCCTACTTACCTACTGTATTTATCTCTCTATCCCTCTACCTACCTACCTACCTACCTACCTACCTACCTACCTACCTACATACATACATACACACACACACGCACTCTCTCTCCCTCCCTCCCTACTATATTTCTCTCTCTCTCTATTTCTCTCTCTCTGTCCCTCTACCTACCTACCTACCTATCTACTTACAAACACACACACTCTCCCTACATACCTACTGTATTTATCTCTCTCTATCCCTCTCCCTGCCTATCTACTCTCTCTCTCTCTGTCCCCCTACCTATCTACTGTATTTCTCTCTCTCTCTCTATCCCTCTATCTACCTACCTACCTACCTACTTTCTCTCTCCCTACCTATCTTCTGTATTTCCCTCTATCTCTTTCTATTTCTCTCTCTCTATCCCGCTCCCTACCTACCTACTGTATTTCTCTATCTATCTATCTATCTATCTATCTATCTATCTATCTATCTATCTCTATTTCTCTCTCCTTCTATCCCTTTATCTATCTACCTACCTACCTACCTACCTACCTAACTAACTAACTAACTAACTAACTAACTACTCTCTCTACCTACCTACCTACTGTATTTTTCTTTCTCCCCCTCTCTATCCCTCTATCTACCTACCTATTTTTTAAAAAAATTGCCTCTTCAAAACCTTGGTGCGTCTTATACTCGGGTGTGTCTTATACTCCGAAAAATACGGTAGATTATAAGAGCCATTGGTTGCACAGTTTGGTGGTAATGGAGCTTTGGGTTCCATACATTTGGAGGGTACCTAATCTGTCTAAATCAACATTTATTGGCAACTTTAAGATAGGTGGGCTTCGGCCCTAGAATTCCCCAGCCAGTCCATACATTTTAAAGTTGTTAGGGTTGAAAAAGACTGATCTACATAATGGTCCAGAGATCAGATGAGTGATATATTTCTGTAATGTGGTTTGTCCATTTCATGACACATTCTTATATACAGACAGATAGAACTTGTATTTAGGATAATGTACCAATCCATAAAAGTGCTGAAACATTAGTGTGGGCTAGCTCAATTTTTTTAGAAATTGGATTGATGTTCATATCCATCCAAATGAAACTGCAGGCAAATGTACTATCACCCTTTGATTAAAACTTGATGGAATTTTATAGTTTCAGACCCAGGATTCAACTCTAGAGGCAATGCCTACACAGAGGGGGGGAGGAGGGAGAGAGAGAAACACTCTTTGCAAAAGGATGTTCATACAGTAGGTTGCAACTCAGTGTCACAAAATGCCCATAATTATACTTGGGTTTGGTAGATGAAATATGCTTTGCAGTAATTTCTGGCAGAAGTGCAAAAAAAAAATGCAGGAAGCAAAATTGTGATGCTTTTCTCAATTGTGGTCCATGCTGAAAACTATTCTGTAGTATCCTCTGGCAATGCTTGAAAATGGAGTCTCTGTCTTCATCTCAATGTTCGTGCCCTCCAGTCTGCATTTTGATCACAAGATTTGGCTGAGTAATCCCTGGAATGGGTTTTTGCATTATGCTTTGGGTGTATGAAATATCCTTCGTCTTGCCAAATGTAAGAAAAAATAGAGTGATGTCTCTTTTGTCTGTCTGAAAATTTAGAGCAAATGTTGGCGCTGATACTTGACTGCATTCAAAATGATTTTTGCTTTGTGCGTAAAAGAGACTTTTAACCACGCATACATTTTCTGTTGTTTTTATTTTGTTTAGCATAATCAGCTTGCTTTGAAATTGTCCCTCTACCTTCAGTGAAAATACAAGATAAATGTGTAAGGCTTGTCTAGCAAAATCTTAATTTTTACTCGCAATTCAGAATTAGTGTTAGACCTTCTGTGGTTTTATTCTAAGTATGAGAAAGCATTCTGTTCCTAGGAACCAAGTTGCTTTGCTCCCCACTTGAGGAAAGCCAGACCTGCTATCTTTTCTAACCTACTACTCTGCCCTCCCTATGCGTATAGTAACCAGAATTCCCAACCATTTCTGATCTTTTCTGTTGACTTCTATTAGCACCAAAAGCTTTTCTTCCCTTCTCCAAAACCCCATCTTAAATGCAAATCAAGTGTCAGTTACTAATATTAGTACAGGATTGGGAAGTAAAAAGGTAAACGAGTCCCTGCAGATTTTACTTCACTAGTTGTTGTCGACTCTAGTGGGTGGTGCTCATCTCTATTTCAAGGCCAGTATAACATCCTGGAGTGCTTTACTTTCCCACTGAAGTGGTACCTATTTATCTACTCGCATTTGGATCAGTGATGGGTTTCAAAAATTTTTACTACAGGTTCTGTGGGCTTCGTTTGGCGGTCATGTGACTGGGTGGGAATGGCTTGGTGGTCATGTGACTGGGTGGGCATGGCCAATTTAGCCATCCATTTAGCCAATTTAGCAGTCCATTAACCAATACACAGCAGCCCCCTTTTCTATTCTTTTTAATATTGCATGAAGTTTTTGCTCTAGGTTTTTTTTTTTTTACTAGGGGGCAGAGGTTGACAATGCCTGGGGATTTCTGGGAATTTCTCCTCTGTGTTAGAGGCACTAAAATAAGCAAGATGATATAAGGTCTCCTGCTGGAGCAGGGGTTGGACTAGATGACCTCTGAGGTCCCTTCCAGCCCTGGGCAATCCTGTGCTGATTCAAAGCATCCTCTGAAGCTGCGTTTAGTGCCAGGTTGTGGTCCTTCCTTCCTTTCCTTTTTCTCTCCCTCCCTCCCTCTATCCATCCATCCATATCTCATTCATTTTCCCTTCCCTTTCTCTCCCTTCCCTCCCTCCCTCTCTCTCTCCTTCTTTCCTTCCTTCCTTCCTTCCTTCCTTCCTTCCTTCCTTCCTTCCTTCCTTCCTTCCTTCCTTCCTTCCTTCCTTCCTTCCTTCCCGTGAAGAACCCCAGGTGGTCTTTGGTAGGAGGAAGAAAAGCCAAATGTTTTGAAACTGAGAACATGCCCATTGATCATCTGGCATTCTTAGAGCAACACTATTGCTTAGCCTGAGAAAGGATAGCTAGCTGCACTTTCAATAAGCTCTCAACTCAAGCGCCATGCCAGAGGTCTTCAAATTTGGGAACTTTAAGACTTGTTGACTTCAACTCCCAGAATACTCCAGCCAGCAGAGCTGAATTCTGGGAGTTGAAGTCCACAAATCTTAAAGTTCCCAAGTTTGAAGACATCTTTGCTCCATGCACTTGGGGAGCCCCAAACGGTGAGGATTTATTTATTTATTTTTCTCTTGAAGCCCCCCCCTGCTTTTGCTCCCAGGGGGCTGCAGGGAGGCTTGCTAGCCCCTCCTCGCTCTATTTTGGGCCTAGCAGGCCTTCTTGAAGCCTGCTGGGAGCCAAAATGAGCATGTGCCCCCCCCACACTATTTTGGGCCTAGCAGGCCTCCCTGAAGCCTCCTGGGACCCAAAATGGGGCTTGTGGGGATCCTGGAAGGGGCAGGGGAAGGTAAGTTTGCAAGCACGGTGGGGATGGTGGTGGGGGCCAGTGAGCTCAGGGGGGGGGGGGCTAGTGAGACTTACCTTTAGGCAGGAGGAGGAAGCAGCTCAGTTGGGGCGCAGGGCAAACACCACGTGGCAGCTTAGGCAGGGAGGTGAGGAGTGACTGAGTGGGGCAGATGGGCGGAGCATTTGCACTTAAAACGGTCTGCACATGCGCACATTAAAAAAGGAAAAAATATTTTTTTTCAATGAAGATTGTTCTGTGCATGTGTAGAACAGAACACCAAGATGGCGCCGTCAAGGATAGAACTGGTATGGTTAAGTGTCCACCGGAGTTACTACCTATTCAGCCGAACCGGACCGTATCAGTAGGAATCCACCTCTGATTTGCATGCTTTCGAACTGCTAGGTGGGCAGGAGCTGGAGAGAGGGCGGTAGCTCACCCTGTCACATGGAGCTCGATCCCAAACATGGGCTGCCAGCTTTCCAGCTGACAAGCCCAACATCTTAATTATCATACTGCCCTAGTACAGGATTGTCTTCACTAAAATCCTCAACTGTTCAAAAAGAGCATCAGCATTACTGCCATGCATAGTTTACCTGCAAGTTTTTACTTCTAGATAACTTCAAGATTAGATATGAAAGTGATAGTTCTTCACCACTATTCCTGATTCTGTAAAAGAGGCATGAAAAGGCTTAGGACCAAAAGAAGTCATACCTTTCTCATTTGTTTTTCCTTCTGTACAGTGGCTAAAAGCTCAGGCACCTGTCCTCAGTTGGCTTGGCTGCATTTCTGGCTTGCCCCATAACTACTAAGGGGCATCACTCTACCTGGAAGATACATTTAGTTGATTTTGTAGGTTTATTTCCAGCCCTTTTAAAAGCATTTCTCCCATTTGCTTTGGCTTCTAATTTGCCACCGTCTCTAGATATTGAGCACATTATTCAAATCCATCGCTGAAGCCTGGGGGGAATTTTTATTTATCTGGTTACAGATTTGGGCAGTGGACTGTTCTACAGTGAATTTGCCATGGATCAATGCTGTGTTGAAATGGATTTAATCAACAACTGACCTGTAACAACTACACTGAAAACTTTGGGTTAATTAGACTGGCTGCTACTAGAAGTATTTTCATACATCAGTGCTAATTTGGAATTCTGCACATTTTCTATGCCACTTCCTGCCGGGTTTTTTTTTTTTTTTTGCTCAGAGTTCTCCATGACATTTTATCTTAATGGTCTTTTTGCAATTGAAGATGTCAGCTGTACAGAACATTCGATGTAGTTAGATGTAAGTTAGATGTAAGGGAGAAAAATTGCCATGGCAAAATGAGGGGGATGCTGGGGAAATTGATTGGCTGACTTTGAGCCACTCACTCCTACCTTTGGAAAAATAGGGAAAAATAGGTATCTCACTTTGAGCACCCAGAGGAATGGTTGGAAGGAAAGCAAAGGAAAGTTTTCTAAGAATAGGTTGTATTGAACTCAGAGAATCTTATTTCTGAGTAGACACTTGCTGAATTGGTCCATGAAGTGTCAATGTCCGAGAGAGAATGCCATTCAAACTTGCCAAAATGCACCGTTGTTGAGTTGTCACACACACACACAGGAGGGGGTTGGTGCATGGCATGTACAGAAGGATGCTGGGTAATGGGACTCACACTGAGAGAGGAGCCAGGAAGGCAAGCCAGCTGCGGTTGGTTCAGAAGCCATCCAGACTCCAAGAGTACTTGCTGGAGCCAGGTCCAAAGAGTATTTACTGGAGCAACTGGGAACAGGAAGTCGGGGCATGATGAGTCCGTATAGCCAGCTGACTAGCAGAAGCCAGTAATGCTGGCTAGAAACTCTTTTACTTGTATTGTTCATTGCGTGCCAAGCTGAGACTCCAGTAAAGAGACCCATTATATAAAAGATGGTGAGTGAGACCTCACTGAAATGTTGCCAAGACAATCTCAATCTTACACGGGAAAAGACCTGAATACAACAAGACCAGCATGTGTGTGTGTGTGTGTGTGTGTGTGTGTGTGTATAAATATGTATACATACATACATACATACATATATGCACATACATACATACATATACATACATACATACAATTTGTACATTTATTAGAACCAATAAGGTGTGGTGGTTAAGGCAGTGGAGGAGGAGTGGAGAGATCTGAGTTATAAATCTACCCCCAACCATTGAAACTCATTGAGTGACTGTGCCAGTTGCTCTTGATCAACCCACCGACCTCCCAAAGTTGCTGTTGCAGGGACAAATAGGAAGAAGTACTGTATTCAGTGGTGGGATTCAAATTATTTTACTTCTGGTTCTGTGGGCGTGGCGTGGCTTGGTAGGCGTGGCTTGGGCATGGCAGGGGAAGGATAATGTAAATTATCCATTCCCTCCCGTTCTGCTGGGACTCGGGAGGCAGAGAATAGATGGGGGTGGGGCCAATCAGAGGTGGTATTTATTGGTTCTCCGAACTACTCAAAATTTCCATTACCGGTTCTCCATAAGACTGCACTATTACTGGAAAGACACAGGCTGAGATATGAAAACTAATAACAAAATATTAGTCAAATTTAGTTAAAATTAGAGCATTATGTTAAAAATGAAGTGATAATGGATATAGCTAGATAAATAATTGATAATGATAGCAATGTACACATATGTATTGGTTTGATAAGAGGAAATTTGGTATAAATTCTAAATGATGATCATGAAAGGAAGTTTAGAAACTGTTATGTATAAAAGCTTATAATATTTTTTTAAAAAGAGTAAGCCAAATTTAGTTAAACTAAGACAAAAAAAATGAAATGATGACGGATATTGTTAAATAAATGATTGATAATGATAATAATGTAATATTTGTATTGACATGATAAAAGGGAAATTGGATATAAATTGTAAACAGTGATTAAGAAAGGAGGTCTAGAAACTTTGTTATTAAACATAATTAATTTTTATTTAGAAAGTGTCATAAAGATGTAATGTTGCTGGATGATATTGAAAATAGATAACGGAATGCCATCATGTGGTTTTGCTTTAAATTTTGGAATATTTTATATAAAGGGGTAGGGACGTAAAAGCAATCATAGTCATATGAAGATTGAGGTATGATAATTGTAATATATATAAATATATTTGATTTAAAACATAACTTGATATGAATTGTAGGTGATGACTGTGGAAGGGATGCACGAAAGCTCTTTGTAACCAATTGACACACTCTTTACAATTTGTAATGGAAGATATTTTTATAGTGTTTGTTGTGTTTTGTCTGTTTGTGTTTATTCAAAAATAAAAAATTATAATAAAAAAAAATCCATTACTGGTTCTCCAGAACTGGTCAGAACCTGCTGAATACCATCTCTGCTATGTATGCTATGTTAAGTTCCTATTCAAAAGGAAGGATATAAATTAATAAAATAGCATACATGAAACTTCTCTCAACAGATTTCCGTATTAGTTTGTAATTTAAAGGAAAGAGTAAACTTTGGTTAACATATCTGTCACTTTTCTCTGGAAAATGTATTTTTCTAAGAATACATTCTATTCCTGTGGGTATATTAGGCTTTCCACTTTGGATATGTTTAATAAGAGTGAATGGGGTAATTTCATATTGTAAGATAAGCAAGTTAAATTAATTTCTCACCTATCCCTCATTTGCAATAAATATGTATAACATTGTAACAACATGTTTTTGCGTTTGTCACTTCTGGTGGTTGTTTACAAAGCAGTTTGATTTCTTGCCAGCTATTTGGTTGCAGCCAGGGATTTAAAAAAACACGCAAAAAATCAAATTTGCTCGTTTAATTTCTGCAGGATGAATACAAACCAGAGAAGGCTTTATCAGAGGATGACCTTAAGAATGCCGTCAGCGTGCACCATGCGCTAGCCTCAAAGGCAACCGACTACGAGAAGAAGCCAAATGTCCTGAAACTGAAGACAGCTGACTGGAGAGTGTTGCTTTTTCAAGCTCAGTAGGTTCCAGTTTTGTTGCTTGCACGGTGTGGTTCATGAAAAAACAACAACATAGGAACATTGGGGTCTCTCCAAAAACTTGTTTCAAGTTCTTTTTTCCCCTTCTCTTTTTTTCAAACTGGGTAGAAATTATAACAAAAGGATAGCAGGCTCCATAAGTTAATACTGAAGCTACTAGTGGTCCATTCTTCACCTATAAAATGGGGTGCAGCTTCATAGACGTTTCCATTGCCAATTAGGTGGGTCTATGACAATTCACCAGCTTACCAGAGCCAACAGGACAATTTGTTGTGGGATAAGAGTTAATACTAATATCAAAGAAAGGGTGGAATAGAATCATTAAAGGATGCAAAAGGAAGGTCAGAATGAAATATGAATGACAAAAATTGCAATAATTTTAAATTTATTTTTAATAATTAAATTGAATTGTTAAATTGTCCAGTGCCGTGTTGTCCGGCGGTGACTTGGCCATGGTCCAAGTGGGAGAATTACTCAGTAGTTGCAATGCTGTCTCGGCCTTAAATCTGTATTGCAGGTCTACTATAATTTAGACAGGAGTGGGGAAGAAAAAGCACACCTTAGCATATGTAGTAATATATAACATGCAGCTTTTAAGCCTACCTTAACAATCAAAGTTAAGGTCAGGACATGCTACTCTAAGTAATACCTTAAAAAAAAATCCTTTTAGTCATTTAAACTTTAGAGGAAAAAAGCTGCAAAAGAGACATGTAGGTGACTTTTGTAATTGCTGCAATGCAGATAATTTTTCTATTGTGTAGAGCCAGGGTTTAGAAGCTATAGGGGTATGTTTTGCAGATCACTGAAATGCATCAAAATATTTGGAGAAGGCTGATCTAGACCCTTATCCACCTTACTAGCAAGGAAACTAGAAATGTAAATAATAAGGTTAAAATTAAATCTGGGGTTAGGGGTTAATTATAAAATTCAAATTGTCGTAATGGTTATTTATGTTTGGAAAGAAGAAAGGGAGTGGCAATGTCCCTAGATCTCTTAAGTGGACTTTGGAGAATATTTGTAGTTCAAGGTTGAAATGAGGGGTCCTTGGAGCTCCCTGAGCTTGGTTTTTTTCTTGCAGACTAGGGAGCACTAAGGACCAGGGGCGAAATTCAGCAAGTTCTAACCAGTTCTGGAGAACCGGTAGTGGAAATTTTGAGTAGTTGGGAAAACCAATAAATACCACCTCTGACTAGCCCCGCCCCCATCTATTTTCTGCCTCCTGAGTCCCAGCTGTCGGGGAGGGAATGGGGATTTTGCAGTAACTTTCCCCTGGAGTGGGGAGGGAATGGAGATTTTACAGCATCCTTCCCCTGCCATGCCTACAGAACCGGTAGTAAAAAAAATTGAATTTCACCACTGCTAAAGACCCCTCATAAATGGACTTTGAAGTCATTAATTAAATTCCTTGTGTGTCCAATCACACTTGGCCAATAAAGAATTATCTTCCCTTCCCTTCCTTTTCCCTCTCCTCTCCATTCTAATTCTAATTCTACCCTATCAGAAGCCTAGGTTTGGCAAATGAGGCATTCAGTGAACTGTAGGAATGACTCCAGAAGAGATTCTGCTTGCCACGATCCCTCACCATACTCTGCAGGGTAGGATTAAAAAAAGTCAAATTGGCAGCTGTGATGGTGTGATCAAAATTCTACCTAAGCAATTGAAAAACAGCCAGAGTTTTGATCAGCCTGTGATGGTCTCCATCTTGATGTTTTTTGACCATACCCTGCAGACACCTTGCCTCCTTGGTTGACTCAGTCTTAAGTTAAGGTTGTTACTGTCTTCTGAAGCTTAACAGAAAAGCACTCATTACAAGTAGTCTGCATTTAGCAACTGCCTTGTTTAGTGACCATTTGCAGTTGCAGCAGTAACTCAACAGCCAGTCCTCACATCCATGACCTTTCCTTTGTAAAGCAAAGGAAAAGGGACACGGTGGTTCAGTGGCTAAGACGCTGAGCTTGTCGATCCGAAAGTTGGCAGTTCAGCGGTTCGAATGCCTAGCGTCGCATAACGGAGTGAGCTCCCATTACTTGTCCCAGTTTCTGCCAACCTAGCAGTTCGAAAGCATGTTAAAAATGCAAGTAGAAAAATAGAAAACACTTTGGTGGGAAGGTAACAATGTTCCATGCGCCTTCAGCGTTTAGTCATTCTGGCCACATGACCATGGAGACATCTTCGGACAGCGCTGGCTCTTCAGCTTCGAAACGGAGATGAGCACCGCCCCCTAGAGTCGGGAACGACTAGCACTTATGTGTGAGGGAAACTTTTACCTTTAAAGCAAAAGAAAGCTGAAGTAAGATCAAAAAATTGTGATGTTTCTCTTTGCAGCTGCTTTGCTCAATAATCAAGTTGCTGGTCCCAGTTGTGGCTGCTAAACAAAGATTATACATATTATGCAAGAAAAAAAGATTATTGAACAAAAGATGGAAGGAAACAAGAAAAATATGGGGATGAAACACAGATGAATGGAATTTTCCTAAATGTGGCTTATGCTCAGGAACAAATCCTGTGTTATTGCAAGAGAAACTTATTCTGATGCAAGAATATATATAAGAGTCGCCTAAATTAGCCGTTCTTATTATGCCAGTGCAGATATTGAAGAGAATGTGCAAGTGTTATGCCTAAGGCCAGCCAGAGTCACTGATTAATCTGTGTCTATTCCACAGGAGCCCTGAAGAAATGGAGTCCTGGATCAATAAGATCAATTCTGTGGCGGCCGTTTTTTCTGCCCCACCGTTTCCAGCTGCAATTGGATCCCAGAAGAAATTCAGCCGCCCTCTCTTACCTGCCTCCACCACCAAATTATCTCAGGTGATTGGGCGTTCTTTTTGTTTCCCCCTTTCCTTACAGCTTGCTCAAACAGGGCTTCCAGTGTTATTTTCCCTTGCAATCATTCTCAAATAATTGTACGCATATGGGCAATTGACACCGAAGGTAGTGTGGAGGCTGGCTACGTGATTTCCAAATCAGCTGGGTACATAGCTGTTCTTTCTAGGCTGGCAGAATGGGAAATAATAATAGCACCAGGCAATAGAGTAAATTCTTCTTTGACCCATGATATGACTACAAGTTAGGTACAGGTAGTCCTTGAGTTATGACTGTTAGGTAGCCTGTCCATTCTGTTCACAACTTGTGATGGTCATAATTCAGGTCACCCATTGACCTGATTTTATAATCTTTTTGTGGGGGGTTTGTTAAACTCCGTGGTCATTAAGCTAACCAATGGCTTGCTATGGGCCGATTTTGTTGAAAACCGTCATAAAACATGATCATATGGCTGTGGGACATTAAATGGCCGTAAACGCAGTCTGAATGCTGAGTGTCCGAAGTGAAGTCATGCAATCACTCAGGCGGGGGGACGGGGGGACGGGGGGGGGGACTGTTCAAACTTTGGATCTAGATTGCAACTACCACTAAGGAGGTCTCGTGTAAATGTGAACAGTCACTAAGCAACTGGTTGTAAGTTGAGGGTTACCTGTACAGATCTAGGTCACATGTTGGATGGATCTTTCCCAATTTTGTTTAGAAAATAAAATCCATGTAATGTTTGAATTGCTGGTTTAGGAACTAGGAATAGTTGAGTTTCAGATTTAGGAACTGAACACTCCTAAAAGTAATAGAAATGACTTTTTAAATCATGTTATTAAATGCACTAGAGCAGTGATAGCAAATCTTTTCAGCACCGAGTGCCAAAAAGGTTGCGTGGAAACATGGCTCAGACGCGTTCCCAATCGTTGAGGCCGCCCTCCTGAAAAAGCCAAACTTTCTGGTTCTGGTGCGCATACACCCCTAAGAATCAGCTGGTCAGCATGGGTGCACAAGCTGGTTTTTGGCACTGCTGCACGCGTGAAGGGCTCATGCTCCGAAAAAGCCAAACTTCCAGGTTCTGGCACACATGCACACCCAACAATCAGCTGGATGGCGCACATGCACACACTAATTTTCAGCACTGCCATGCAACTGTTGTGGACTGCTGATCATCGCGCCTGCATGCATGCCAGAAACCTGGAAGAAAACAGGCAAGGTTGTGTGTGCTGGGCAACATGGCTTCGCATGCCACTTTGGGCACATGTGCCATAGGTTCGCCACCACGACATTCTAAAGCATGTAATTTACCTCTGCAGGATGACCAGCTAAAATCCCATGAGAGCAAACTGAAGCAGGTCTCTACTGAATTAGCCGAACATCGTTCCTACCCACCGGATAAGAAACTTAAGGGCAAGGAGATTGAAGACTACAAGTTGAAAGACCATTATTTGGAATTTGAGGTAGGTTGAGGTCAAGTGAGTTGTGAGAGTTTATATCTACTTAAAGTGTTTAACTCTATAATTAAAATGGAGGGAATATTGCTACATGTTTTAATCAAAAAAGTCTAGATGGGAGAGAATTATCCTGTTGATGTCTATGTATTATTTAGCCTGTCGTGTCTGTTCCATTGTTTGTAACCTTTAGTTGGGAAAAGCAGTGGATCATAGGACAACATTTTTGAATCGATTTACCTTAAATGGATGCAACCAAAATCTAGGACCTATGACTCTCATGAAATTAGAATTTGGCAAAGCTGTGGCTGCTTCATTGCTGCTGAGCAACTGCAATCAGCCTCAGTTACATGCAGGGGTGGGATTCAGCCGATTCGGACTAGTTAGGGCGAACTGGATGCTAATCGAACTGGTAGTTACAAGGACTGGCTGGGTCCTCACCCCACTCCGCCCCTCCCAGGAGTCTCCACGTGGCCTGTTTTGGATCCCAGGTAAGTGCAGGGCCCCCTCAGAGGCTCTGAGAGGGCAAAAGACGGGTCTCCCGGAAATTCCGGAAGTCCAGAAACAGGCCTGTTTTCACCCCCCCCCCCCGAAGGCTCGGGGAGGACAAAAACACCCACCACCACCACGGTGCAGGAGGCCGAATAAAAAAAATATAAATTCATTAGAATATCACCTGCCAAACATAGCCAATATAGCATTTTTAAAAGAAAACTGTGGTTTGTTTGTTTGTTTAAAATTATTTGCCACCCATCTTGTATCCAAAGACTCTTGGTGACTTACAACATTAAAAACTTTGAAAAACATTAAAATCAATCCATTATAAAAAACACAGCAGAGAAAAACGTTAACAGGTTTTTAAAAACCATAAACAAAAGATGGCAAAAAAGGGAGTTGGACACATGGGGGTGGTGGTGGTTTGAATTTTAATTAGTCAACCACTTCCAGTATGAAGTTTCCCCTTTGGGTCCTCAAGCCAGCTGGCAGAGCCAAATCTTAAGGCTCTTACAAGAGACCAGAAACATGGGAGCTATCCTTAACCTCAGGAGAGAAGCTATTCCAGAGGGTGGGATCTATTACTGACCTTCTAAGTCTTGTTTCCAAAGATTCTCACTAAAAAATGTTATATTATAAATTTGGAATAGAGGTAGAAAAACTCCAAGGCTGAAGAATAGTTGCTATACAACAATCAGCATTCCTGGCACCATTTCCCCTATGTTCAGTTCTCTAGCCTTTTCATTATCTGATGAAGCATAATCAGTTCAAAATGCTATCAGCATTCATCTCACTAGTTTGGTATTGCTGAGTGACATACTTATATAATTATTTGTCTTTTCACCATTGCTGGAAGTATAAATACTAAGCACATGACTATTTCAATTTAACTGTCAAATTGATTTTTTTTAAAAAAATAATCCGTCTCTTCCAAAGCTCACCCACAACCATTTCTTTTTCTGTTGTGTTCTTTTAAAGAGGCCTTGAAATCTTCTTGCATTTGTATAGCAGTGCTTGGCTGAGTCATGTTTTGAAATAATAAAAAGTCCTTTTTTGTACTTGGTTGGAGAACACAATTTTGACAATAGAGTTTCCTTTAAAGAATGTATGGCATTTGGTAGAACTTCAGCAACATTTATCACAAGGGTCAGAATACATGTCATTTAATAAACAATCCTGGAAATTCTATAAACTGCATTTTGCACCTCTTAAAAGCCTTTTTCTGAATTCTGATTAATCACCACTAGTCAGTAGTGAAATTCAAATTTTTTTACAATCGGTTCTCTAGGCGTGGCTTGGTGGGCATGGCAGGGGAAGGATATTGCAACCCCCCCTTCCCTCCCCACTCATGGGGGAATGATATTGCAAAATCTCCATTCCCACCCCACTCCTGGGAAGGATACTGCACAATCCCCATTTTCCTGGGCGCTGGTCTGGAGAGTCCAAGCATGGGTTAAATACAGCCAATCTACCCAGGACTGAATTGAAACTTTAAGCCACGCCTCTGGTGCTGACTGATCCCCAGATTTTTTCAATTCAGCTAGCCCAGTGGACGCACTTCCAGTTTCTCTTCATTTCTAAGTGATTGCTTGGACTCTCTATTTTTCTACTTTACTACAAAATTTATCTTCTTCTTCCTGATTATTGGAGCAGGCTTGGTGAGTTTTCCTTTTACCCTAATTCCCTGGTTCTCACCAATTTCAGCCTCTCCGGTGTCCTGGGTTTGCTCGGGCACCGTGAGGCTGCAGGCTCCAGTTGGGGAAGGCGCTTGGGTCGGAGTGCCGATGCCGGCGCAATCGCAGCAATCCCACTGCGATCGTAACCCCGCTGGGACATCCGTTGCTGCTGATCGTGCTTCTGAGTGAGCTGGCTGTTGATGCGGAGCCTCAGAGCTCTCTGGTGTATGTGGGTGGCCATTTTAAGTGGGTCGCATGTGGCAGTGGCCATTTTGAGAGGGGCGCACATGGTGGTGGCAATTTTGAGAGGGTCAAAGTTCTGGCCGCCATTTTGTTGACTTACTTTTGCCATGAAAAACAGCTACAGCCGCCTGATTGCCTGTCTTTTGCAGGTCGCCGCTAGAAGCCTTCCTGTCCCGAATTCCGGCAGGTTTGCCAACTCACAGCTCCACTATTATGGTAGAGGGCGGCAGCGGAGGTTTGTGGCCCACATGGTCGTGCCCCACATTAATTGACCTTTGTGGGTGCTGGGAGCTTGGAGCTTGCACCTTTCTCCTTCGCCAATCAAAGCACTGCTGAGCTTTGCTTGCCCTTGCCTTCAGGGCCTCTGCACCAGAGCGTTAAGGCCAGTTTCATCTGAGGTGGTGTGGGGGAAAGTTACCTTCCAGGCCTTACATCCCCATATTCAATCATGGCAGATGGGGCCCCTGAGGAGCAGCAGCTTGGTCCCTCCACCAGCAGGGCCTGTACCAGACAGGCTGGCAAGGCAGCCAGAGAGATCATCAGAGCAAGCAAGCCTTACTCTAGGCAGGGGACTAAGCAGAGTTCGGGCCTAGATGGAGATGCCATCAGACACCAAAAGGCTTTAGAAAAGCAGTTTTCTAGGGCTCAACCACAGGCCCAGCCTTCTGGGCCTGTTTCCCCTGGGGATCACTCACCCAGGGTTCAGCTGGTCAGGATCCTCCAATGTTGGAGAGTGAGGATGAAGGCCAGGAATTCTCTTCTGCAGATTCCATTGCAATGGCAGGCTCCCCTAGGCCTTCTATGGCCGATCGAGCAGACCTATTTGCATGTCCTTCTGATCCTGAAGAGGAGCCAGTCCCCTTGTACCCCAACAACTGGCCATTCAGCCCCCATCCAGAGCTCACCTCCGGAAGATCGGGGACCCGATCTTTCCGTAGAAATGCAGGATGTCATTGCCAGGGCCATTTCCCAAGGGATAGAGGCTGGCATGTTGCAACGGGTCAGGTGCCCACACAAATCCCGCCCACTCTCGATCCCAGGGCCTTAACAAGATGTTTCTCAGGTCCAGCCCCCTCAGTCATCGCACTCATTCTTGGCCAGTGAGGACTCTGACTGGAAGGAGGACCTTGGTCCGGGGTTAGAACCAGAATTCTCTGGGATGAGGCTGCTGTTCCCGACAAGCCAGCCTTTTCTGGCTTGTTCAAATATGCTCATTGCAAGACTATTTTGAACAAGGCTAAAGCCTCTACCCGCTTGGGTACTAGCACCCTGGCTCCGGCTGCTCCTGCACCGGAGGACCTCAGTGAGGGACTCTTTGAAGAGCCAGAACCTACTCAGGAAATTGTGCCGGTTCCAAAATTGTTCCTTAATGTAGTGCAAAAGCAGTGGGCACAGCCAGGCACCCTTGCTACTCCCAGTGGTAATGACAAGAAATTGTACATGGTTGATCCAAGTCTAGAAGACTTACTGAAATTGCCTCCTGTGGATGCCCCTGTGACAGTGCTCACTTCCAACTCAGTGCTCCCCCCTGAACTATTAGAAGGGCTCAAGGTGGAGGACAAAAGGGCTGAGAACGCCTGCCACAAGACTCATCAGGCGGCAGCTTGGGCCATTAAAACTTCCGCTTCTGCATCCTTTTTGTACAGGGTAGTGCTACTCTGGCTGAGACAGCTCCTAGCCAAGCTCCCAGCTCGGGGGACCAAATTAAGGCAGGATGTTAACAAAATTATCACAGCGACAGAGTACACTGCTGACGCCACCCTGAACGCTGCTAAGTTTGCCTCCAGATCCCTGGCCTCTAATGTCACCACCAGGCGCCTCTTATGGCTCAGGCATTGGAATGTGGATATGCACTCCAAGTGGAAGCTCGCTTCAGCTCCCATTAAGGGCGGCAAGATTTTTGGGGAAGCCCTAGATCCTGTCGTTGTTGAAAATAAGGACAAAATGTCTGAACGCAAGGGTTCCCAGACTTATAGGAGGCAGCCCTTTTGGAACTCGGAACAGCCATTTACCTCCAGTTCCTTCCAACGCCCCTATGTTCAAGGCACAGATAGGTCCCAGGACCGTCAGCCCTTTCGTGACAGAAACTGTCAACAGTCCTTCTCTAAGCATCCCTATTGCGGAGGGTCCAGTTCCAGACCCTTCAGACGTTATAAGTGACCATCAGCGGACGGCTCCCATAGGAGGGCGTTTCCAGCTGTTCCATGCCCAATGGGAGCGGATCACGTCGGACCAGTGGGTCCTTCAGATGATACGCATAGGTCTAACATTAGAGTTCATTTCCTCCCCTCCCCGACACTTTGTTCGGTGCCCAACCCCCTCCTAATCTGGTCAAGAGGGCTCTCATGGAACAGGAGATCTTTCTCCTCAGAGACATAAACGCCATAGAACCGGTTCCACCGGGTCAGGAAAGGACAGGGTTTTATTCAATACTGTTCCTTGTCCCAAAGAACTCTGTGGGGTGGAGGGGAATCCTCGATCTAAAAAAGCTAAACCATCACATAGCATACCGGAGGTTCAAGATGCAGTCCCTTCAGTCAATTCTGGATTGCATCAGGCCGGGAGATCTCTTAACATCCATAGATCTCAAGGTGGCCTACCTCAACATCCCTATTCGCAAAGCTCACCGCAGGTTCCTGAGATTTTTTTTATGCAGGCCGCCACTACCAGTATAGGGCTCTGCCATTCGGCCTGTCCTTGGCACCTTGGACATTTACAAAGATCCTAGCTGCAGTGGTGGCCTTCCTGAGATCTCGCCCGGTGCGCCTGCATTGCTACCTAGACGACGTCCTCATTCAGTCATCGTCACGGCAACAAATGGTGCAAGACCTGCATCGCACACTGTGAACCCTCCAACATCACGGGCTCTCCATCAACAAGGAAAAGAGTCATCTGCATCTGACCACCAAGCTGCAGCGCCATCATCGACACCACCAGTTGCCAGGTCTCCCTGTCTCCAGAGCGGTTGGCAAGCATCAGAAGCCAGGTGTTGCAGGTACTGCAGTCATCGCAGGCATCGATCATGCAGCTGTCACAACTCCTCGGCAAGATTATTTCATGCCTGTCAAAAGTACCTTGGGCATGGCTTCATTCTGGACACCTACAATTACTCTTCCTGCCCTACCAGAGGGCCAACATGAGCAACTCTCAACAGCTGGTTCAGGTCTCACCAAAGGTATGTCAGTCTCTCCAGTGGTGGCTGTCCCCCGTGCTGGCGAAGGGCACCCTCTTCAAAGAGCCAGACCATCTCACCATCACGACGGAGGCCAGTCTATTCGGCTGGGGTGCTCATCTCCACAACCAGATTGCGCAAGGCAGATGGTCAATGCCCAAAGCGTCCCACAGTAGCAACTGGTTAGAATTGAGAGCGGTGCAGCTCACACTCATTCACTTCAAAGACGATATCAAGGGGCGTAACGTGAGAATCCTAACGGACAATGTGTCCACAAAGGCACATATAAACCGCCAGGGGGGCACTTGCTCCAGGTCCCTAATGGAGGAGACAGAGCTCCTGGGAAGGTGGGCGGAAAGATACCTGTGCTCGATCCAAGCGGAGCACATCTCTGGGGTCCACAACATCCAGGCAGACTTTCTCAGCAGGGCCACGGTCAATCACTTGGAGTGGCGCCTGCACCCAGACTTGTTCCACCAATTGTCTCAGAGGTTCGGCTGTCCCCTAGTTGACCTGTTCGCCACCCCAGAGAATACGTACCTTCCCAGGTTCTTCTCCAGGTTCCACACCCCACAAGCCGAGGGGGTCAACGCTCTCCACTGTGTGTGGCCATCGGGACTGATGTACACATTCCCCCCATTGCCTCTTCTTCCCAGGGTGATTCGGAAAATCCTGTTGGAGGAGGCGGAAATTCTACTCCTGGCTCCCTACTGGCCCAGAACGACCTGATTCACTGACCTGGTGAGTCTTTCCGTCAACCCTCCTTGGTGGATTCCCCGGCACGAGGTCTCTCTCAGTCAAGGGCTGCTTCAACATCCAGATCCCCAGTGGTTACAACTAGCCATCTGGCACTTAAGAGGGACCTCCTAAGTAGGGGCAGCCTTTTCCACCAAGGTCATTCACACCATTCAGGCATCCAGACGGCCTTCTACGACCAGAATATACGAAGCCACATGGAAGTCCTTTGACAGCTGGTGCAGAGAGCACGACGCTGAGGCGACTACGGCTACGATTTCCCAGTTCTTACACTTTTTGCAAGATTGACTCGACCAAGGCCTGGCCCCTAACACTCTCAGCCGACAGGTGGCGGCCATGTCCACAATTTTGACAGTACACGAGCACTCCTCCCTTGGTCGTCACCCCATCAACCATAGTTTTCTACGGGGTGCAACCAACCTGAGGCCTCCGGTCATTCACAGGTACCCCTCATGGGATCTCAATGTGGTGTTACGGGCTCTCATTGGCCCACCCTTTGAACCTCTCCGATAGGCCAGCCTCAAACATCTGACATTTAAGACAGCCTTTTTGATTGCCATCATGTTCTGCATAGCAAATTTCTGAATTGGCAGCACTGTCAATTCGCGAGGACTTATGCTTGATACAACCTGACAGAGTAATCCTCCATTTGGACCCGGCATTTATACCCAAGATCAACTCTTGGTTTCACCGGGCCCAGGAGGTCAGACTTCCGGATTTTTGTCCACACCCCAAACATCTCAAAGAGAAAAACCGGCACATGCTCGATGTTCGTAGAGCGCTGCGTAAGTACATCAAACATACGGCTGCCTTCCTTTGCTCTGAATCACTTTTTGTCTCGTTTCAACCTGCATTCCTGGGCCACAAAGTTTCTTCTCAGACCATTGGATGTTGGCTGTGGGCCTGTATTTCATCGGCCCACATTCTTCAATCTATTCTGGTGCCACGCCATATCACCGCACATTCTACCAGAAGTGCCACCACCACGGCAGCCTGGGCTACCCAGGCACTGATTGAGGAGATTTGCAAGGCTGCCACGTGGACTTCTTTGTCTCCCTTTGTTCAAAACTACAGACTGGACAAATTTGCTTCTGCGGAGGGGGCATTTGGGAGGCGAGTTCTCCAGTACATTCATACCAGTGGAGAGAGCCTGGATGCTTCCGCTTCCCACCCTAGTGACATTTAGCTTGGGTATGTCCCATGTTTGGACTCTCCAGAGCAGCGCCCAGGAAAATGACCATTGGCTGACCTGAAGAGTTTCAATTCAGTCCTGGACAGATTGGCTGCATTTAACCCATGCTTGAACTCTCCTTTGCAGAGCCCAGAAAAGGATCCTTCAGGTAAGCCAATGGTCATTCCCCCCCCCCCTACTCATGGGGGAATGATATTGCAAAATCTCCATTCCCACCCCACTCTGGGGCCAGCCAGATGTGGTATTTGCCAGTTCTCCGAACTACTCAAAATTTCCGCTACTGGTTCTCCAGAACCTGTCAGAACCTGCTGAATTTCACCCCTGCCACTAGTGTATTTGAGTTAATCACAGCACCACTGAGTGATGTTGCAGATGAAACTGCCTCATACAGAGAAGTTGTGATTTTCTAGAGAGTGAACAAATTCAGCAGTTGGCATTTTCAAAAATATGTTAAATCTTCCTTTACACTTTGTATTTGATGCCTGGTGGGCTCAGAAATTTGTGGCAGTAAAGTGATACATTAAAATGCAGCTGTCTGCCTAGCTGAAGACCAGCAACAGTATGTTTTGCAAATAATTAGAAAATCCATACCATACTGGAACACATGGCATAGAGAAAAACATAAGTTCAATTCTATAATCATCATTTTGACATCATGGTATCGAACTATTATATTCATAATCATGGAAAGATGAGAAGCTGTTAGGCACCACAATTAAAGTCCTGAATTTTATTTGTAAATTTATATCCATTTGCCATTGCTGAATTTTCTACTTTACATATTGATCAGCTGGGCATAAAATGAGAGTTATTCTGTTTTTTAAGAAAGCATGCTTTCCCCCCCAAATCAAGGTGGGATAAAGGGGGAAGTGTAGGAAAGGACAAGGTGAGGCAACAATAAGCATCTTTCTTAACCGTCTTTAGTCTGCCTAAGTCTTGTGGGTAGACTGAAGACAGCAATAGCACTTAGACTTATATACCGCTTTACAGTGCTTTACAGCGGTTTACAGAGTCAGCATATTGCCTGCAACAATCTAGGTCCTCATTTTACTGACCTCGAAGGATAAAAGGCTGAGTCAACCCTGAACCGGTGAGAATCGAACTGCCGAATTGAAGTCAGCACTTAGCTGAATTAGCCTACAATTCTGCATTCTAACCACTGTACCACAATTTGTTGCACACTCTGAAATCCACTACTTTGGACAAGAGTCTTTGCATATCCTTTCAAAATACAACATTCAAAAGTTCAAATGCTTCTCCTGAGAAAGAGAACCAAACACATGTCCTTCAGTTTACAAGACATTTCAGTATTACTCCTGGATGTCCTTGTCACCCACTAGCTAATATTGCTCTTCTGGTTTTACTTGCTGTGGCATACTATTTGCCATGACTGATATCCACACACATTGTAGAAGTGACAAGGTTTCTTTCTTTCTTTTTTCCCAGAAAACCCGTTATGAAATCTATGTGTCTCTTCTCAAAGATGGAGCAGGAAAGGAGTTGCTGAGTAGCAGTGAGATTGATGGTCCTGGACTGAAGAAATGCCACTCCAGCCCTTCATTAAATCAAGAGTCTCCTGTTAGTGCCAAGGTGAAGCGTAACGTCTCTGAGAGGAAGGACTATCGACCAGAAACTCCCAGCATCAAGCAGAAGGTTACTTAAGGAAACTAAGGCAGGCTGGAGGATCACACACCGCTCTCTCTTTGATAACCTGTCCTTTGCGAAACAAACAAAAATTAACACATCTGCCTGAATGGGTGTTAGTGACATTTTTCAGTTGTAAATTTTGTTGTTTCTGTACAGGTTGTTGGAAATGTTTTGGCTTCTAACTTGCATTTGCCTAGTTAAGTTATCATAGAGCAATTGATCCAGTCCTCCTTTAAAAAAAAGAAAGAAAGAAAAGAAGTCGGGGGAAAAATTGGAATGGATCAGGGAGAGATTTCACGGTATATTTATCTCTCTTGTCATATGTTGGTCTTCTTTTGTTGGCTTGTAATTTTCATCTGAACAACTGCTGCTGTTCAGCCATGGGGGAATGACAAGACAAATGGAGCCTGATCAACTTGTTAAGCCTTGTCAGCGGATAAGCTAAGATGTAAAAGAGACTGGGTAAAAAAATGTTCAAGTGTTGCCAAGCTCGGTAACAACGCATTGTGGAAGATATGCCAGTAACTAGATTATTGAGTGATCAGTCATTATGATCTCTGAGTCCAAACTTTTGGATATAGAAACAGATGAAGACCTTCGGTGAATAGAAATGATTTCAACTGAAACAGGTCTTATTTTTTCATGTTCCTGTGTGGAAACTTTCTACCATAACCTTATCTTGTTTTATCTGCACATAGTGCTACCCTAATGATTCTCAACAGCAAATAATCATATATTCGTTGTACTAATAGCAGTAGCGTGTAATGTTTTTGTTCAATTGGCATTATGATCCTCCTTCAGATGTTTAAGTATTTTCAGGCACTTTATAAACTAGTTGATCAAAATCTGGTATCATTCCAGTCCACATTTGCTAACCAATAGGCCCCCTATGCTATAGAATTGCTTGACAGAGATATCTGTCTATCTCCATATCCATACTGTACTTCCTGATTTTTAGCCCAAGAACTCTCTCTCATTATTACAGTTCCTAGAGTGGTCTCATTTCCGTTGCAGAGGAGGGCATAACATCTGACTCTTTCTTGGGAATAAAAAGCATCCTGCAATGCAAACCAAAGAGAAAAGAAATAACCAGAACAAGGGAGGTTTAAGTTATAATCAGGAGCCTTGAAGAAAAAAAGCTTTCTGGGGAATAAAAAGTTTTGAAAATTGTTGAAGAGCACTTCATTAAACCCAGAAATGGCAGCTCGCAGATAAGAACGCATGTTCTGGGGGTGGGGGAAAATTTTTAGGTGGGGTTTGTATGTTTCTTTGCCCACTTTTTTTGAAGAGGATAAATTGTGTAAAAAAAAAATCCCATCCCCTAGGTTCTGTCAGGCTGGGAGATAAGAAAACGACAGAGTGACACATGTGAAAGCACTGAATTAGGCTCCTAAATTTAGAATACTAAATAAAAGCTGTCAGTAGTCAGGACGTTCTTTATAAGTGCAATTAGGGTATTGTTCTATTTCAGTACTGCTAACTTGCAGCTATTTAGATGCCACAAATATTACAATTCCCACCATCAATCACTATTAGACGGGCTACATAAGTTACATATCAGAAGTTCATTAAGATAGGACTCTTACCACCTGTACCTTCATAAGAAAATTTCCTTCATTTTGCAATCGTGAGTTATCACTGTATGCCATGAATACTAAATCAGTATTTGGGATACTGGATAAGTTGCTACTGCCTGCCGAATTAGAAAGATTCGCAAAGAGTGGCACATGGTGTCAACAAGAGTTCAGAAAAGCCAGCAAACCGCCAGCCTTGTTGAAATAAAAAGAGGTGGCAGCAAAATGATTTGCATCTTTTTAAAAAGTGGGAGGGGGAGGTGTTAGTTCAATGTATGCTTTGTACTAATGGAGTACAGGAGAAAAAAATGAAGAGGCTGTAAAAAAATATTTGGGAAGAAGACCTTGGTAAGACCGGAGAGAGATACACATGAGAAATGTTAAACTCATCCCTTGAAACAGAGAGATCACTTATTTTCTCTCTACACATGAGTGAGACAGTGATACTATATTAAGGTTGTATATGGCATTTCCATAGCAAAAGTAGACTAAACTGAATTATTCAAGAGCCTTCCAGGTTGTTTGACTCTTAGCCTCCACGTCTATTTGTTGAGTGTTACTGATGGCTTTTGCAAAATCTAGGATAGCAGGGTTTTTAGATTTGCATTTTGGAATGACTACAGCATGGTAGGAATTATCAGGTGTGTGTGTGATATCCTCCTTCCATTAAAATACAGAAGTTGTGGTTGGGTTCAACCGTTGTGCTAAGCTGTACTTTGTTTTAACCAGACTTCGTTGTATAGACCACAATAGCTAGATTCGCCAGTATACTGAGCCAAAGTCAAATGAAATGCACCCTGGCATAAAGCAATGTGTGAACCCATCTACATAGTGACTCACTCAATATTTGTTCATATAAAGACACACTTTGGAAAAATGATCAATGGGGAAACGGTGGCTGCTCTTTCTTTCTCTTGCAGAACAACAAGCTTTGTAAGATTTTGGAGCAACCCATGTGGCAGCCAGGCAACAGACTATATATACTCCACTCATCTAGTAGAGTCAGTGCCAATGAGTTACATGGACTTGCTGATGAGTTTGGTCAAGCTTGCATACAAAGATTGGAAAGGGTATTATTCCCCCCCCCCTCCAACTCCTGGAGGAAAAGAAGGATATAAAGCTAACAAATAAATACATAAAAGCATTCCCTCCCTACCATTAGAATACTCGGTACTTTTCCATTTGTGTGAAACTATAGGTTGCTTCATTGTCTGGATTTGGTCAAGAGATTATTCAGTCGGTTGGAAAGTAGGGAGCATGATTTAGGATAAGAGCCTTGGAAGTATAGAAAGAAGAAACCGCCACCTAGCTGGATTTCTGTGCTCAAAGGAAGAGAGACTGCAATTTTCTCCATAATGCACATAATGACATGTCAAAATTGTCTGCGTCATGTTTCCATTTTCACTTTCCCTGTCCTCCTTTCACTTTCTAAGAATCAAACAAATCAAACTCTAGTCAAGCCTGTTAGGCTTAATATTAAAAGTACAGCTCTTGAAAGAGGTTTGACAACAGTTGGAAGCTTTCTGGTGTTTCCCCCCACCCCCCCTTGATTCTTTTGTGATGCTTCCAGAAGGTTGAAATAAACCCCAAGATGGCTATTCAAGTCACACAATTAAAAGCTGTAATGGGCTTTACATGCACTCTTGTTCTCCATGTGCACCCTGATGACTGTTGCCTTGGGGAAACAGGAGTGCAGCCAATAATTGAAATGTTGCAATTCATGAATGTATTTGTGTCTATTTCTTTTCAGAAGCAGAGAGGAATTCAAATTATTTATTACTTCCAAGGTGCCTATGGTGGTGACAGGCAGAGGGTGTGTTGTAAATTCCTGTGACTGCAGTCAGCTCCTTGGTTGCATCCCTGAAATAAGGGGTCAAGCAGGCTTTGGCTTCATTACAACCTTAGTAGGTAGCTCCGTAGTTTTTCTCAGAGGAATAAGTCTGCTTTTACTTCACATTTACTTATATAGCAGAACATCAGAGATTGCACTACCTGGGGTAAACATGAAGCTGCATTTTTATTGAAGTGTTGACTGCAGCCATTGATGCTTAAGCTTCTCTTATGTAATCACGTTATTAATCAGCTTTTATATATAAGGGTTTCTTTTTTCTGCTCACTTGAAAATTAAGGTGTAGTTACACTTACCTTGCATGGGAGATATGGGTGCATTGCTAATGTGGATATCAAAATAGTTGCCTATGCTTTTGTGAAACATGTATATTGATAGGTACAATTACACTTAGGTTTTTTGCGATTAAAAGGTTTTGGCTGGCATTGGATTGGGACTAGGTACTTACATTAACTTTGTGCTATATTTCTGTTTTGCTGTTTGCAAGCATTGTTTTCTGTAAGAATTGGCACATTGGCATTAAAATTGTGTGTATAATCCTTACGATTGTGCCATGGTTGTCAGGGTCCATGGCAAGAAGCTCCTATAGAAGTATATTCACTGGTCTCTGGTTATATTTTTATATGTCAAAGGTTCTCCTAATGTTGCTTCACGTTTCTGTTGAAGCTCGTGGCAAAAGAGCCAAATCTCCTACAACTTTATGGCTTTTTTTTTCTTTTTAACATCCCTAGGGATCACTTTTTCAGTCCCAGGGGTTTTGAAACTTGGGTGGGTAAGTATGAATAATTGTACATGATCTAAAAATTGCTCGTGAAATCTTGCAGCTCATATCAGCAATTACAACACCCACAGGAATAGGCTTGCAGGCTAAATCCCTTGATATTTAAACTATTGCTGTGTCTGGAAGCAGCAAGAACAGCTTTCCAGAACAACGTTGCCCCCCCCCCCCCCCCGGTCTCCCACTGTGTCCTTGCCAGTTGTACAATATCTTTATTTCTAAGTCTTGCTCTTCGGTTTTGACCACCAACTTTGTTGTCACTCCAGCAACTGCATTCCACAAGACAGTGCAGCACTGTGGCCTCTAGAACCAACAGACATAGATTTCCTTTCCTGGTTACAAATCTCCGAGCTGAACTCTTCAGTCGTTGATAACCAGCCTATACAGTTATTATTGTAACTTTTAAAGTCCTTGGGCAGGTGCATCACTAAATTAAATTCAGCTAGGCTGAGATTTTCAAAACGATACTATTTATTGCACCGAGTTGAATGCATTTTAAAGGAAAAAAACGAGTAAGTTCTTATTTTAACAGATCGCCCCCAATTTGTTGCAGTTGCCTGTTATTTTTCTTATACAGCGGTATCTTGCCGTGTTTATTATTTGGGACGTGTTTTGAGTCAGATTAGACGTTCTTTTCAAGGGGAATCTCTGGATAGTACATTAATTCCATTTAATTTTCAGCTGTACAATATGTTCCCTGTTCTATTATCTGCAAAGCTGCAATGCATTCACACTCTGTAACAGATTGAGAAGTCTGAAAAATCAGCACTTTAGTTTAAATTCTGGAATTTCACGAAATTAACTGATACAGTGGCAAGTTTTAACTATGTTCTGAATCTTTATGTTTGGAATCAAGGCTCATCTTTCAGTCTTAGGTCTCCATCTGCATATATTATATGTCCAAAGTGTTGTGAGGATTGCTAGAAAAATATTTTAAGTATTTTGACTGTTCTGGGTATGTTTGACCATTAAGTATTGTTAGAGTTTGAATTCTGCTTTTCATTTTGAGTTTGCATTAAGGTGAACAGAATAAAATTATCTGTATGCAATGAGAAAGATCATTTGGGGAGGGGAAATCTTTTGGAGATATCACCAAGAAAATTAGGCTGAGACTATGACACAAACAGTTGATTTTTTATTTTTCCCAATTGAAAAAATTATAATTTTGACATTGGCTACTGACTTTTCAAAATTATAGACGAGTATTTTTTTTTTTTTAGAAGCAAGATGGAGATCCTGCTGCTTATATCTATTAACCTATAATGGGAGAATTTGAATGATTTGGCGATATTGAAATTAAAATCTATCTTGCACTAGTTATGCATATCATCTATTTTAAGTAAATTTCTGTTATGTGCTATGCAGTTATTGTGATTGAAAATATTACAGGTTTGGCTGAGCTGATCGGAATTTCTGGAAATTGTATTTATAAGCTTTAGGAAGTTTGAACTGTTAATTTATTACAGACTATTGTTTTTCCTTATTACCCATATTTAACATTAAGTATGTGACTTATCATGGGCAATCATGGTTTCTGAAATCAAGAAATTATTGGTTCCCCAATAGGCTCTTCCTAGGAAATTCAGAAAAGGCTTGGGGGGGGGGGAGATTGGTCTGCTATTCAACTATACAGTTTTGAAAGATTGGATCAAGTCTACCATGTAGACTACCTAGAGCTGAGTGATAAGCCATATGTCTTGCATGGATTATATTCAGTTCTCAGTATCTTCCAGCTAAAAGGCTTTCAAGATTACAAAGCTTGGAATGAAAAGAATTCCTTGAAATCTGAGGGAGCACATTTGGAAAATATATTGTGACTATGTGAGGGAATTTTCTAGTTCAGACCTTGGCAGAGATTTACAACATTAATTCACTGAGCCCAAACTATTTCTGAATCCATTGAAAACTTCTTGCTCATCTCTGGCTTGTATAGATACAGCGATGCAACATTTTCTTTAAATGGCAATTCCTGTTATCTCCAAACCAGCAAGACACTCACCCACATTGGCTGGAGATGATAGGAATGGCAATCCCAGAAACCTGAACAATGCCAGATCAAAAATTGGGATCAGTTGAGAAGCCTCATCTAAAATTAAATTAGAAGTAAAACTCACCAAGTATATTTGAATGTAATTAGCATATCTGTGTGTCTCAACAGATGATTTGTTATTACTGCAGAGGTATAATGTGGATAAAAACCAATGTGTTTCAATCTTAGCAAAGATGGAACTCATATTTGATTGTTTTCTGATGAGGAGATACAGAAGAGATAATGTGGTTTCTTCCACTGGTCCCAGATGAGCTGGCCTCAGTAATAGTTGTGGCTTATATTTAAAGTTTTGCTGTGCTTAGCTTATCTTTCTGTCTTGAAGTGACTGAAAATATAGTAGCCATCTTTGTTCAGCAGAGTTCTGCATCATCTGTTCCACTCCATGTCTTCTGCAGAGTTTAAGAATCTTGCATATTTATTTTCTGTCATTTGTATCACTTGAAGAAGTAGCATGGCTGACATTTGCAGTAGCTCTGAGGCTCAGTTTGTACCTGTCATTTTTAACAAATTAGATTTGCCTCTAGGTGGTCTCTCTGCACCATTCTTCTATGATTATATACATAATCACCTGTGGTACAGTTCTGTGTAAAATCTGATTCTCTCTCTCTCTCTCTCATATATATATTTTACTCCCTACTCACTACTCCCCCTTTCTGTCTATCAGCTCACTGCAGGAGACTATCCAGGCAGAAAACCATATTTTTAATGTTACCTTTTTACATTTGTGTTGTATTTGTGCTGATAAATAAATAAGAGCTTAAGGAAACTTTACTTGGTAACAAACCAGCAGAAGTAGAACATGCTAGCAGAGGTAGGACATTTAAATCCATCAGGCCAATGTAGGAGTGCTCTAGTTTATCCCATTTCCCTGAAAGTGTAAAAGAGAATTAGCAGGGAATGTGTGCTGTATTTTTGCTTCTTTACATCTGTGGCACTTTATTTTTAAAGAACAGGTCTGTACTAGGCCAGATGCAAGTTGTTCTATTTCTTGAAAGTCCAAGTCTTGTGAAAGCTTCACTATAGAACAGAATCTCAGAAAAGGTATCTCATTTTATTTTACCTCATATTGGCCTGGAAGATTGGTCAAGATTTTAAGTGCAAGGAAAATATCCTCTGTTTTTATAATGTTGATTTTTCTGAGACCTGTTCAATAGAATTAAAATGGAAGAGATATCACTTCAATATTTCCCACATTGAGAGATGGTACATTTAAAAAAAGGGAGAGGGGTTGCTTACCCCCAGGGCTTTTTTGATGCTCAAACAAGGAAAGTAGGGCATATATTATAAAAGAAGCGATGAAATGGGTAGTCCTAAACCAGTGTTCTTCAAACTTGGCCTCTTTGCATCATGTGGTTAAAAAGTAACATATAGTATATAAAAAAAGTTCGTTGTGGCAAGTGTGAAGGACGATTCTGGTCAGCCAGTTGATCCCCTGCCTGTGATTTGAATGACTGAGTTTCCATTCCTCTCACTGTTAGCAACAATTGGTATACCATACTTGAAGCTGAAGCCTTTAACAATTTCATACGCAGTTACTGCCATCAAAATGATTTGTCCTTACTGCATTGGTACGAGTTTATATAATGTGATATTTCTGGGAAATAGAAGTTGAGCAGAGACATAATTCAAGATAGTTATTAGAGGGAGGTAACAAAATATTGGTTGAAATTCCTTGCTCAAACATATCTTTAAATTATTTCCAAGAGTAATTGCCTCTATGTTCCTATGTAAAACCCAAGCAACAATTGCCCTCAGAGTGTAGCTTATGCTTATTTTGATTCCTTTCCCTCAAGTGGAGCCTTTAGCAAACCAAAACTCAAAAACGAATTACCCAAGTCTCCATCAGCTGATCTATAGGCTACTCTTCCTGTAAATGTTGATATTCCCCAACTATCCACTGGGCAGTTGAACTGTTGACCAGACTTTTCTGAAATACAGAGCGGATTATGTTCTGCCGAGCAAAAGCCAGAAATGAGCATCTGGGGGGAAAAGGAAGGACCTTGCCGAAGAATCTTAAATCACTCCCCATAGGAACATAAAGAGGCAAACCAAAACCTCCTTTTATCATACAATTAGCCAAAGGATCTAAAAACCTTTTCATACAGTAAATACACTTCTGTTTTTGGACTACGGGAAAATACATAGTCCAGTCTGAAGGGCATCAGGTTGGGATAGGCTGCCCTGTCACTATCACAGAATTTCCCTTGAAATCGTTATTCCCTTTTTTTCAGGTACTGCAAAGGCAATTTCACATTAAATGAAGGCACTTAGAGAGCTCCTTCACTATATGGAAGAAGGACTCTCACTTATGTGGATATTGTTTTTATATATCATTGAAATAATATTTTTGAGATTAAGTTTACATTTGTTTTTGTTTTCTTCTGTACATACAGTAAATACATGTTTCTATTTTACCATTGCTAGAGTTAACCCTCTACAGTCTGTGGACAATTTGCTAGAAAAGCTGTGAGATACTATACTCTCTTCTCATCCCCTTTTGTGTGTGTTCATATTCATAATGATTACTATCTTTCTTTTTAATAAGTTGACATAATGTTGTTTTGGCACAACAAAGCCTAAAGTCTTCTAAATGGATTTTTATGTTTCTGACAATGAACAAACCAGTGAAGGATTTCACATATGTATATGATATATGTATATGTAAAAAAAATAGAAAAGAAATAAACCAAATGTATTCAACTGCTGAAGCTGATTGCACTTATTTGGAATCACAGTTTATTATTGCTTACAAAAATGGCAACAGTGTCTCGTGGTGTCACTTACTTTGATCATTCTCAGATGGAAAATCGTGGACAACAATAAAGCACAAACCCAGAGTTTAAATACAGGAAACAAAGCCATTATTCATTTATTTATTGCTATACATCTCCTCCCAATTTTTCTGTGTTCAGTACCTCTGGGGGGTTTTCTCTGGAAGATAAGAAATATTTTATATTTTCCCATACAGAATATCTGCTGGAATCTGGTTGAAAAAGCCATTTTAGTTTTCTTGATTTCCACAATAATCAATATATCTTACGGGCTCCACTTTATTCCAATCAATGTTAATGCTGTTTGGATTCTGGTGCAAGATATTCAAAGCTACCAGGTGCTGTGGAAGTTTGCTTATATCATAAAGACAACTGAAAGCAAGAACAACTGGACAAAGTACTACAGATAATGGTGACAAAATGTTTACATATGTTTGTGTGACTATTGAAAATCCCACACATATTCATTCATTCATGATTAACTATTGACTAACCAAGCATTTACTCATTAGATCTTAAAGCTGAAGTGTTATACAACATAAAACACACACACACACACACACACACACACTTTAATGGAGACTTTCTAATTTCCACCATAGCTGTTGTGGGAAAGTAACAAATGCTGTAAAAACAATAGAGGCAGTTCTGTAAGGCCATACCGATGATGAAGTTACAGAAAAATAACCACTTACCGTATATACTTGAGTATAAGCCGAATTTTTCAGCCCACTTTTTGGGCTGAAAAATCCACTTCGGCTTATACTCCAGTGAACAAAAAAAAGGAGGGAAGCTTCTGCAAAGGCGAGTGACAAGAAGTCTCCCAGGCTTTAATTTGCCGAGCTGTGCGCACGCGCCTGTTTTCCACGGCGTGGAGCAGCGGCGAGATTCTGGGCGGCGAGCGATGATTCCGGGGGCCATCAGTGGGGGGGGCAGGGTCCCCCCTCGCATTCCTCATCTTCCCGGATGGCCCCTGGAATCATCGCTCACCACGCAGAATTTTGCCGCTGCTCCACGCCGTGGAAAACAGGCGCGTGCGCACAGCTCGGCAAATTAAAGCCTGGGAGACTTCTTGTCACTCGCCTTTGCAGAAGCTTCCCTCCGAAGCGTTCCGAGGGAGGGCTGTAAACTTCCCTCTGAAGTCATGGGATGTTCTGAGGAGCCCCCCAAGGCAAAACGCCGCTGCCAGGTAGTTAAAAGTACGTCTCTGATTCGTCTCTGTCAGTCTCTCTCTGATTCCCTCTGAATGAGACAGACAGACAGAGGAACAGAGAGAGGGAGTGAGGGAGGGAATCAGAGAGAGACTGACACACACACACACACAATTAAAGCAATTTTATTGTTATCTACCTGTATTTTTATTTTTGAAATTTACCGTGAGCTGCTGCATTTCCCAGCCTCGGCTTATATTCGAGTCAATAACTTTTTCCAGTTTTGGGGGGTAAAATTAGGGGTCTCGGCTTATACTTGAGTCGGCTTATACTCAAGTATATACGGTACATTGGTTTAAGCACCCATACTACGGTAGTTTAGCAGGGAGGGGGACAACAATAATTCTTTACAGGAAAATACTTTATGTACAGGGCACTGAAGTAATATGTACTGTATTGCCAATCTGCTATGATGCCCATATTAAAAACATTTCTTGGGAAAAGCTGTCCTATCAAAACATGTTCTTTGGGATATGTCGTGATGGAATATGATGGAGTTGACTTGGTAACACATTCCATAATTGACGGGTTCCTGCAGAAAAGAATCACTCCTTTAAATCTACAAAACTGATTGGGAATCAGTTATGTACCTCTCATAAAAGAGCAAGCAGGCTGGACGGGCAAAAGTACTCTATAACCCCCAAATCTTTAATTATTTAAATAAATCATGCCAGAAAGGGAACATTATGTTTAAAGAATTTTACAGTGTTCCTGCCAAAAGTCACCTGTTCTTGCTATTACAATCTAAAAGACATAACACACTTTAAAATGAAATTCTGATCCCCATTCTCAAAAGAAAAAATATTCCCATACCCATACATACACATATGCACATATATTGTACACAGATTATATATATATATATATATATATATATATATATATATATATATATATATATATATATATATGTGTGTGTGTGTGTGTGTGTGTGTGTGTGTGTGTGTGTGTGTGTGTGTGTCTGTCTGTCTGTCTGTCTTTGTGTCTGTGTGTGTTGTATTTGTGCTAATAAATAAATAAACACAAACACAGCAAAGGCAACATTAAAAACAAAAATATGGTTTTCTGCCTGGATGGTCTTCTGTAATGAGCCGAAGGACAGAAAGGGGGAGTAGTGATCTACCTCCCATATTTGGGCATACCATGGGTTGTAACACAAATACACACACAGACACACCTCATGATGTGCCCAAATATGGGAGGAAGCCATATTTATTTATCAGTACAAACGCAACACAAATAACAAAGGCAACATTAAAAATAGCTTTCTGTCTGGATGGTCTCTTGTGATGAGCCGATAGACAGAGAAAGGAAGCAGTATGCTTCCTCCCATATTTGCGCATACCAGGAGTTGTAACTCAATACATACCTATTTCCCTGACCTAGCTGATAAGGAAGAGAGCCCGTGGCTTAGTGGCAATTACATCGGCCTAATATGCAATACAGCCCTGGTTCGATTCCCAGTAAGGGTATGGCTAGCTGATGAAACCTAAATAGGTAGAAATAGATCTATACTAGTCTCCCTTTATTTATTTACCAGCACAAACGCAACACAAATAACAAAGGCAACATTAAAAATAATAGCTTTCTGTCTGGATGGTCTCTTGTGATGAGCCGATAGACACAGAAAGGAAGCAGTATGCTTCCTCCCATATTTGGGCATACCAGGGTTGTAACTCAATACATACATACATACATACATACATACATACATACATACATACATACATATATATTAATCACAGTCTATTTTGAATACATAGTGGAAAAAAGAATCTTGAGTTTTAACAAGGTTGATACTATATGGTACAAAAATATTACAGAATCTAGTTGTTCTCCCTTGGATATCCCAAGGCACTAACTTTAAACTTCATGGATTTTTTGGGTTAGAAAGAAAATACACACCCTAATTTCTTTCTCTGGCTGATGTATGAGGCTAGGTTAGTCTCCCCTTTGTCATGATTTTCTGTCTGAAAAACAGCATCACAGTAGCATTTGGTCTCCCAACAGAAAGGTTACAAAAGAATTGTCTGCTAGGTATTTATTTATTTATTTATTTTATCAGACTTATTAGTCGCCCCCTCTCCCCACAGGGACTCGGGGCGACGTACACAAGCAACGGTCTACGGACTACAAAGGAGGAGGTAAAATTAAATAAATACAATAATCAGAGAAGTTAAAACCCCAATAAGAATAAAAGTTTAAAAGCTAACATTGACAATTAAAATTAACCAAGGGGTGGAACAGTTGTCGAGATTATGCCAGGCCGGCTAGCTGAAACAGGTGGGTCTTCAGTTTACTGCGGAAGGAGCGGAGATCGGTTGTTGTCCTGATGTCTGGGGGGAGGTCGTTCCAAAGGGTGGGACCCGCCACAGAGAAGGACCTACTCCTGGGCACCGCCCTCTGACAGTCTTTAGAGGATGGCACCCGGAGAAGGCCCTCTCTGTGTGAGCGAATGGGCCGCAGGGATGTATGGGGCAGGACACGATCCCGCAGATAACTAGGCCCTATGCCATGGAGCGCTTTAAAGATGGTGACTAACACCTTGAAGCGCACCCGGTAGGCCACAGGAAGCCAGTGCAGCTCGCGCAGGAGAGGTGTTATATGGGAGAACCTCGATCTCCCCATGATTACCCGCACGGCTGCATTCTGGACCAACTGCAGTCTCCGGGTGCACCTCAAGGGGAGCCCCATGTAGAGAGCATTACAGTAGTCCAGACGAGACGTCACCAGCGCGTGAGTGACTGTGCGCAGGGCCCCCCGGTCCAAAAGGGGACGCAATTGGCGCACCAGGCGAACCTGTATAGTCAGCCGGGCATCAAGGAGGACGCCCAAATTGCGTGATTAATACGTTGCGAATAGGCACTGAAGGCAATTTGCAAAAATGTCATTTGCTCAAGATTTTAAATAATTCAAAAAGTTGATTTTCCCAAAATATTTATGCGTTGTTCATTCTCAACACCCAAGGTATACATTCCATATGCTGGAACAACATTTAGGTAGTGTCAAACCAACTCTAATTAAGCATATAATACTTTGTTCCAGAGATACAAAAAAATGGCAAAGAAATAGACTGGCAATGTTCTAATATATTTTAAAAATGATTTGGAATTACAGCTAGTTTTGAAATTGCTGCTGCATATTACATTTTTCCAAACAAAATTTAAGTTCACAACTAATAACCTAATAGTTTATTTCTCTGGCAGAGAGAAACTAATCATTGCTCCTTTAATATTCAGTAAGCATGTAATATGGACAAAAATACACAGGGAAGTGTTGAAGAGTCAAGGGAAACCATTTTGCACATGTATTAATCACTTAGATTCCATAAGTTTGGCATTAAGGCCATAAAAGGATCTAGGTCAGCCTTCTATAGTCACAATGACGCTAATGTTATTTCAGCTACATGGATCTAATTATACACAAATAGATTGAGCTCTAAAGGGTGATGCAAAATTCCCCCCAGTCCATTAATTGTGGTCAGAATGTTTTGCATTTTTTAAAATTATCCCTGCCAAATCAGTAAGCAGCTCACAAAACAATAATCGAAACTCTCAGAGTCTGAGAAGGCTACAACAGCAAATAAAAGAGAAATTAAATAGAACAAAACCAGAATTAAACAGAATATAATTAGAATTCCAACATATTCCAGAATAGAATGGGATACAATGGAACCAAGAGATTAAAGAGAGAAAGAAAAGCAGATTTTTAAACTGGCAAACTTGGGATATTTAGATTGCATTCATTCAGTTGCCTCAGAAGCAAGCCATTCAAGGTCTGAGTGGGATTAATTTTTGAAAAGATGGATTTAGCAAATGTCTCTAAGGCTGATGCAAAAGTGGCCATTCAAAAGAAAAGGGCTGTTGAAGAAGGGGACATAATAATAACTGCTGGTGCTGAAAAAACAATTTGTTGATTAATAATATGAAAAATGAGTTATGTGAAGTTGTTATTTGTGCCATTTTCTTTTAGGCCTCAGCAGAAGGAAAACAGCCAATGTATGCCCTTTCTCTCCACTCATTTTGAACATTCTAATGATCAGCCTCAAGCACTTCAATATCACCAAACATTTAACATCACGGTGTCTCCAAACTTGAGCTGGGTTCAGTCTCATCTGATCCTTTGTTACTGTAAAGAACAGGTTTATCTATCATGCCATACATATTGGATCATATTGCAAAGAATCCGGAGAGCTTGAAGTCAAGGTAGATGGATTAGTAACTTTAATAATAGTGCGGAAGTCATAGCTTTTCTCTCCGACATAAATCTCTTAATGATAACTATGAAGGCTTCGTTTCTACAATCATCCTCAATGTCATCCTCATGGCCATTGTCACTCTTTCCCTGCCAGACTCCTGCTCACCTTACAGAGAGGACACTTTTAAAGTAACCAGCTACAATCCAGACATCGTGCTTCTTTTTAAAATAATGTTGGCCCAGTGAAATATGATGCTGTCGCTGAAGCAATTCCCCAATGTGTAGATAAAATGACAAAACTGCCAATTAGATTCTTGCAAACATAGCCCTGGTTTTAGGCAAATTGGATTGGGCTGTAAACTATCCCCAAATACTGGTATTACCCTTCACATGAGTGCTAATGTCACAACTATTGACTCTTTGTTTTCTCACTGCATCCACGACCAGCTCCAAAAAATGGTTTGTTTGTTTTTTCATGCTGCCTCTTTGCCTGGGTAAATATCTACATTTAGAAATACAATGTGTGTTCTGCTTTTCAAGGCAGTCACTTCCCGATCATGGCTTTTAAAACTAGAACAATGATTTAAATATAATTAAATCGTGATAAGGACAAGTGCAGCTAAATGCTACTATGCAAAATACTGTATATGAAAAATATAATACATGTTGTATATGGAACAGTTCACAAGTATTGGCAAAACTCAGCCAGCCCAAGAGGGGAGCCAAAAGGAGGGAAGTAGAGAGGAAGGTTAGAAAATGTGCATAACCTTAACTTTTTGTTAAACTGGCCTGTGACTGCAATAATAGTTGATTTCATTTCATTTGATTTGATTTGACTTTCTGATTTCTCTGTGTGCTCAGCTGCCTTTGTGGTATTTGCATGTCCAATAAGAAGAGCAGACAAAGATTTTGCAAGTGTATTTTGTAAATATAAGATTTGAGAAGGCAGAAGACAGATGAACAGAGTTGGAAGATGGCCTTGTGGGTCATCTAGTTCAGCCCCGTACTCAAGCAGGAGACATCAAGACAGCCAAATGTGGGGATATGCGTAAGGCTTACACATCCTGCCCCCCTTTTAGTCCCAGTTCTATACAGGCAATCCCTATTTTAGGGCTCAAGAGACAATTTTCAGGTTAAATGCCTGAAGAGATCCCCCAAACCATTATCACAGAAAGGGCTTTCATGGATTCTCTCAAATCTGATCCTTTTACAGCCATTATCTGCAGCTCCTCATTACCAGAACACAAAACAAATAGAGGATGATTCATCTGCAGATGAATCCCTTGATACATTAAAAAAAAAGAGAATGTACTATTGTACATAGATAAGCAGGACTTCCCTCCTTTCAGTAGCACTTGATGTAGTTGTGAAGTTGCTGGCCTGGAAACCAGGAGACTGAGAGTTCTAGGCCTGCCTTAGTCATGAAAGCTGTCAGGGTGACTTGGGGCCCCTAATTCTCTTTTGGCCCATTCCAATTCCAGTCTGGAAACATTTCAAGGATATCTTAACAGGTGTGAAGAAAGTGGCAGATGGTTCCCATAACAAAGAGAACTTGTTCACATGATCTACGTGGAAGCCCAGGGGTTTGGCTGTGAAAATCATTGTTTAATACTGTGAACTTCTGCCTGAGAATTTCAGAGTTAGTTTTACCTCACCATCACCATACAATGTATTCAACGAACAGTAAGCTTTTCAGAAAAGAAATGATCCTGGACTTTTATTGGGATACTCAAGCTGGATGTTGATAGTTGGCTTTCCCAGATAGCTCAGAGGAAGCTTCCTTCCCAGTCCTAGATATCAGCAATGGGATCATCAGTCTCATCTTGCTGTTCCGGGGGAAATAAAACCCATCTCTTCCAAGCTCTCTCAAGTGAGCTGGGAGCATGTTTTCTGGAGCCAAAGAGTAAAACAAATGTTGCACTATACATCTGATTAAAAAGAAAAAAAGAGTGGGAGGCAACTGAGCGCAACATGAGATCAGCTGAAAGGAAAAAGAAGGTGATCTCAGTCCATGAGCAAACGATGCTTTATCTGAAGCAATGCATGCTATCCTGTTCTTTCCTATGGCAGGAATTTGGGATAATTATCAGCAGATTTGGGGCTGCAGAAATACAACAATTCAGAAGCCTTGTTGAGAAAAGGGAGGGGGGGAAATTAATTTGTCTTATTCCCTAATGCTTCATGGCAGTTGCTTTCCCAATTCCCCCATCATTGATGGAATGGTGAAATTAGCTGGATCAAATCATTCATCACTTCTGGTATAATCAATTTCAATCCTAAGGATTATGTTGATTTCTAAAGGGAAAAAAATGAGTGGAAAGAACTTCTATCTGAATTACATTTCTATCCTTTCAGATAGCATGTCTTAAAAAATGAAATTCTCAACTTTAAATTGGAAATGTGCTGTGAATCTGGGCATGGCAGGGGAGAATTTCACAGTGAGATTTGTCAAGTGATTTCATCAGCATTCTGTCAAGTTCCTGGCGCAATCATGCCTATTCAGTCATTATAAAAATGCATCATCAGTTGTTGAGCTGAATTGGTTAGTCTCGGTTTTTATACCATTAACAGAACTTTCATCCCTCATCCTATACCCAATGCATTTGTCTACTCTGTCCATATGGTCTGTGGGATCCTCTCAAATGATTGCTACAATTGGGGATCAAAAAACATGCCCCAAATATACACCAACATAATTCTTGCTATGGTTCTAATTGAGCTTCTGCACTGTTCTCCAGTTCCTTGAAAATAACTTGAAGGGTTACACAATAGTGCAATTTGGAGGATTCGTGGTTTATGGAGGCATGTGAAAGGCAACAGTCAAAGAGAGCCTTTTCTTCTCCCTCCCAAACTCCCAATGGCTATGAGTATGAGTAGCTGGACTATACCTTTGCTTCAGCTATAAGATGAACAAGCAATTGGATGTGGATGTTGTAAGAGATGTATGGAATAATGAAACAAGACCATTGTGTTACTTAGCTTGATTCTGGTAGTTATCCTGTGCAAGGATTTGGTGAAAGTGAGGGTTATGAAGTATGAAACTAGGGCAAAGACAAAGGCACAAGAGATTGTGTGGGAGAGCAGAAGAAGAGAAGGTTGCAGGTGAGCAAGAAAGAAATGTCAAGTGCAGCAAACTAGCGGTGTGGAAAAAGGGGGTGCAGAATTCAGACACAAAAGCAGTTTGAAAGCTGAGTTGAGCAGCAGAACCAACTACCCATGCCAATTCCTGCAGTTCTGCTAACAGCCAACCTGCAGCTGGTAACAAATCTTCCCTCTCCCAGCCAAAGACAGAGAGAGATAGTGCTGTGCTAAGATCCCTGCAGGGGTTTAGGATGGACAGTAACCAGTCTTTAGCTGAAAATACTGAAATGCTAGCCAATAACAAAGCCAGCCAAAATTAAGATGGCTAAAGGACTCCCCCTCCCAAAATCCACAGCTGAGTGGGCAGGCAAAGCCAGTGCTGATTAACCTTTCTACTGTATACATGTGTAGGCAATTCAAGATGAGGAAAAGGGATAAAATGAGTTTATGAAAAGTTATAATAACTCCAGAATAGATACATAGAACATATAGTAACAGGTACATTCATTTTAAGTATAATGATTAGAAATATGTAGGTATCATAAATCTTAAGAGTTGTTATTTTTGATAATAATTTCACTGTAAGGAAAGGAAAGGAAAAATACATTTTTTTCCTGAGGTCGAAAACATTCTCCCCAAAGAATCCATCACAAGTTCCCTTCTTTACACAGTAATCTATTGAAATTCTTGATAAGTAAGAGATTGGACAACCATTTGTCTGAAATAGTACAGGGTTTCCTGCTTAAGCAGGGGGTTGGAATAGAAGACCTCCAAGGTCCGGTCCAACTCTGTTATTTTGTTACTCTGGTATGTTTTTGAAGTGATCAACTCCTGTAACTCCCAACCAGGATTATAGATTCTTTTCTATAGTGTTGTGGTACTCTGGATCCAGTATGCATTTTGTATCTGTAATAAGAACTCATTAAGTTTATTGCAATAAAATGTAACCATCCAAGAAGACTAAAACTGATTTAGAGAGGGCCTAAGCCAGGGGTGTGAAACTTACGGTCCGGGGCCTGGATGAGTCATGCGCTGGCCACTCCCATTCCCGTTTTAGCGAAGGGGGAAAAGTTGCAAGACGTCACATGACGACATGTTGTTGTGAGTTTGACACCGCTGGCCTAAGCAATTTGTAGTCATCCCTGTAAAGATAGCTACTACTTTTAGAAGTTGGTAATTTACTTTGCAACATGATAGCTTTCTGTTGTTTTTAATTAAGGGGGGGGGTCTTAAAGAATAAAATAAATCAGCTGGGGATACAGAACAAATAGAGAGCCAGTTTGGTCTAATGGTTAAGGTACCAGGCTAGAAACCAAGAGACTGTGAATTCTAGTCCCATATTAGCCATGAAAGCCAGCTAGGTGATTGTGAGACAGTCCTTCTCTCTCAGCCCATGACACCAGGCTTGGACTACAAGCTACCGGTACTTGGCAAATTCCTATTGCAACCATTGGACCACCTGTGGGAAAATGCAGGGGTACAGAATAGAGTAAACGTCCAGGAAGTTTTCCAGAGGCATTATGCTGGCTGAAGGCTCTACCTTACATACTCTTTATCCCTTGTTTTAAGACTAAGGCCTGGCCTTTGAAATGCGAAAGGTCCATCTTTTCCCCCAGGACCAAAATAGCATTATGTTCTGCAGCTACATTTAAAGGACTAATTTCAAATCTTGAAAGAAAGTTGAAATAGTTACTGAAGCAAATGTCGAAGAGACAAGGTCCAGGTCTGACGTTGTTAGAATGAAAGCCAGCCCCAAAGTCTAACTATGATGTCTCCCCTGGATAGCCTTGGTGAGTTAACGCAGCAGCAGTCGAGATGCCAGAGGCTTGTGAAGGTAATAAGCTTTCTTGCCGCAGGGGCTATAAAAATGTGTACCAGGTTGAGGAATTGAAGCAGAAGATCATGGGAAGAAACACAAAAAGCCAACCTTTTAAAGATGGGGGAATGATGGCAAGCAAGCATGTTTCCGAACATGGTGCTTGGGTGCATAGCGTCTTTAATTGGACCCAGTGCCAAGCTAGTAAGTTCTAAGCATTCTTTTCTGACGATGCCAAGGATCTGTCCCTTGAACACTTAGGGAATTGGCTGGGAATTCTGGGAGTTGAAGTCCACAAGTCTTAACATTGTCAAGGTTGGATACCCCTGGCTTAGATCAATGGGATGGGGGTAGTTAGAGACAACAGAATCCTGTACGACATTCCTGTTTTCAGACACTCAGATAGAGCATTTATTTAGATATTAAGCTGAAGATATGGAGGCCAAACAATGGAAAGGATCTTCAGAAGTTCACATATCTCATCTTATTTATTTAATGATGTGTGTGTGTGTAAGAGGAAGATGTTTTTGTCAGCAAATGGCGATATACTGGAAGAAAGGATTGTAGCGAGGTGATTTAACACAACAACTAACACAACCATCGTTGAATAGAATACAGTACTCCTCAACCTATGACCACAATTGAGCCCAGAATTTATGTGGCTAAGTGAGAAATTTGTTAAGTGAGTTTTGCTCCATTT